>NW_027184066.1:1222000-1527500 GCF_041296385.1 Aphelocoma coerulescens
CTGGAACCAAGATGACCACTGGCACATAATGGAACCTCATGGAAGCAAGCCTCCACGATGGTTTTGGAGGGCCTCAGGGACCACAGGACCCATTGTGACACAGCAGGACCTGGTGGAACCAAGGAGCCTTTGTGATACTCCAGATCCACATGGAAGCCAGGGTGCACTGAGACACAGCGGGGCCTTGTTGGAACCAAAGACACCTCTGCAAAAAGCAGGCTAGCTCATAGAAGCAAGGAGTCCATTGTTACAACATCAAACCTATGGAAGCAAGGGACCATTGTGACACTGCGGGGCCTCATGGAACCAATTGTCCATGATGACAGTGCGGATCAAAAGAGACCATGGTGACACTGCGGAACCTGATGGAACCAAGGAGCCATTGTGACACAGTGGGGCCTCATGGAATCAAGGAGACCATTGTGACCCAGGTGTTGCATGGGAAGGCAAGGAGCCATTGTGACACTTTGGGCTTCTTCCCTTGAGCTCTGCAGCTGGCTGTCCCAGCCCAGCGCACCATGTGCCACCTGCTCTCCTCAGGGCTCTGCCTGCACACAGCCCCAGGAGAAGTTTTCCTGTTTGCAAGGAAAGAATGGAAAAGCCGGAGCAGGTTTCCTAAACAACAAACCCCACTCAGGAGCCACATGCTCAGTACAGGCTGCCGGGAACGATGTCCCCTTTCTACAAGGGTCAGTGTGAGCAGGAATGAATGATCTCTGGGAGCAGAATTCTCGGAGTCTTTCCACTGAATTCTCTGTCCCTGTGTCTTGGGGTGACTTTATCATGTGTATCCCCCTATTGCTGCTCTATGCCCAGAAGTGAACTTTGTGCATTTCTGTGCCTTTCAACTGAGCCTGAGAGGGGGGAGAGGAAAAAAAAGCCAGACAAACTTCTCAGAGCGTTTGTTCAAGGACACACATACACACTCCTCTGCATCCTGCTTGCAGCAAGAGCAGAGGAAGCAACTTTGTTTCTTTTTAGCCAGTTTTCAGCTCCTTTTCTCTGGGGGGAGATGGAGAGTTGAACTTTGTTTTCCTGGGACTTCGGGGGTTTTTTTTCCCTTCTTCTCTTCTTGACTCTTTCAACATCAGAGCACATTGGGAGAATTTTCTCCCGAGGTGGGGGCCCTGAATGTGGGCCCATGAGCCAGCTGCAAGGAGGAGGAGAGAGACTACACCTACGGAAGTGTTGGGGTTCCTCCCCCCTGCCATGAGGTCATGGGAGAGGGGACCCTGGGGTAGAGGCATGGCCTGGGCACGGGGGTCTCCCTGCTCCCTGCTCACATGTGCCCTAACCCTGTTCAGCACTGCTTATTTTGTGTTGCCCTGTGTGAGGAGGGCCCTGGTTGTGCCGTGATTGCTCAGTTCTTTGGCAGTGCCCCGCCCATGTGGCTGGAGAAGAAAGAGCTCTGAAACTTCTCTCAAGAATCGCTCCCTGTTTCTTTGCACGGGCCTCGCTGTCTATGGATGTTTCAGGAGACCCCACCGAAACACGGAAGGACTCTCAAATTATCCCAGCTTTCTCTGCACAGCGAGAGGTTTTAATATTTAGCATTGTTATCCTTTTCCTGTGTGTTTGTTAAAAAAGTAGTTTTTATCTCTTTCACTTTCTTCCCAGGAAAATTCTTTTTTCCCGAAGCTGGTGGGGGAGGGCTGGGTGTAACCTGCCTTCTATCAGAGGATATTTTCCTCCACATTTGTCCAAACCGGCACAGCCTGTCCTTTCCCTGGGTGTCTGTTGCAGATGGAAGCTGCTGGTGCCATTGTCAGCTTGAAGCCCTCTTTTGATGCAAGCAGATGTTGCCAGGTGTGTTCAGCAGCTGTTGCTCAATGCTTATGCCAAGCTATTGTGTTCCTCATGGAACCAAGGAGCCATTGTGACACTGCAGGGGCTGATGGCATCAAGGAGGCAATTGTGACAGTACAGAACCTCCTAGAAACAAGGCTCCATTGTGACACCGTGGGGAATCATGGAATCAAGGAGCCCATTGTGACACGGCTGCATGGAACCAATGGTCCATGGTTACACGGCGGATTCAAGAAGAGCACGGTGACACCACGCAACATCATGGAACCGTACGTCCATTGTGACACAGCAAGGCCGCATGGAAACAAGGGGACCATTGTGGCAAAGCAGGGCCTAATGGAAGCCTGGAGAGCATTGTGACATTGTGGGGAATCATGGAAACATGGAGAGCATTGTGACACTAAGGAAACTCCTGGAACCAAGATGACCACTGGCACATAATGGAACCTCATGGAAGCAAGCATCCATGATGACAATGGAGGGCCTCAGGGACCACAGGACCCATTGTGACACAGCAGGACCTGGTGGAACCAAGGAGCCTTTGTGATACTCCAGATCCACATGGAAGCCAGGGTGCACTGAGACACAGTGGGGCCTTGTTGGAACCAAAGACACCTCTGCAAAAAGCAGGCTAGCTCATAGAAGCAAGGAGTCCATTGTTACAACGTAAAAGCTATGGAACCAAGGGACCATTGTGACACTGCGGGGCCTCATGGAACCAATTGTCCATGATGACAGTGCGGATCAAAGGAGACCATGGTGACACTGCGGAACCTGATGGAACCAAGGAGCCATTGTGACACAGTGGGGCCTCATGGAATCAAGGAGACCATTGTGACCCAGGTGTTGCATGGGAAGGCAAGGAGCCATTGTGACACTTTGGGCTTCTTCCCTTGAGCTCTGCAGCTGGCTGTCCCAGCCCAGCGCACCATGTGCCACCTGCTCTCCTCAGGGCTCTGCCTGCACACAGCCCCAGGAGAAGTTTTCCTGTTTGCAAGGAAAGAATGGAAAAGCCGGAGCAGGTTTCCTAAACAACAAACCCCACTCAGGAGCCACATGCTCAGTACAGGCTGCCTGGAACGATGTCCCCTTTCTACAAGGGTCAGTGTGAGCAGGAATGATCTCTGGGAGCAGAATTCTCGGAGTCTTTCCACTGAATTCTCTCTCCCTGTGTCTTGGGGTGACTTTATCATGTGTATCCCCTATTGCTGCTCTATGCCCAGAAGTGAACTTTGTGCATTTCTGTGCCTTTCAACTGAGCCTGAGAGGGGGGAGAGGAAAAAAAACCGGACAAACTTCTCAGAGCGTTTGTTCAAGGACACACATACACACTTCTCTGCATCCTGCTTGCAGCAAGAGCAGAGGGAAGCAACTTTGTTTCTTTTTAGCCAGTTTTCAGCTCCTTTTCTCTGGGGGGAGATGGAGAGTTGAACTTTGTTTTCCTGGGACTTCGGGGTTTTTTTTTCCCTTCTTCTCTTCTTGACTCTTTCAACATCAGACCACATTGGGAGAATTTTCTCCCGAGGTGGGGGCCCTGAATGTGGGCCCATGAGCCAGCTGCAAGGAGGAGGAGAGAGACTGCACCTACGGAAGTGTTGGGGTTCCTCCCTCCTGCCATGCGGTCATGGGAGAGGGTACCCTGGGGTAGAGGCATGGCCTGGGCACGGGGTCTCCCTGCTCCCTGCTCACATGTGCCCTAATCCTGTTCAGCACTGCTTATTTTGTGTTGCCCTGTGCGAAGAGGGCCCTGGTTGTGCTGTGATTGCTCAGTTCTTTGGCAGTGCCCCGCCCATGTGGCTGGAGAAGAAAGAGCTCTGAAACTTCTCTCAAGAATCGCTCCCTGTTTCTTTGCACGGGCCTCGCTGTCTATGGATGTTTCAGGAGACCCCACCGAAACACAGAAGGACTCTCAAATTATCCCAGCTTTCTCTGCACAGCGAGAGGTTTTAATATTTAGCATTGTTATCCTTTTCCTGTGTGTTTGTTAAAAAAATAGTTTTTATCTCTTTCACTTTCTTCCCAGGAAAATTCTTTTTTCCCGAAGCTGGTGGGGGAGGGCTGGGTGTAACCTGCCTTCTATCAGAGGATATTTTCCTCCACATTTGTCCAAACCGGCACAGCCTGTCCTTTCCTGGGTCTCTGTTGCAGATGGAAGCTGCTGGTGCCATTGTCAGCTTGAAGCCCTCTTTTGATGCAAGCAGATGTTGCCAGGTGTGTTCAGCAGCTGTTGCTCAATGCTTATGCCAAGCTATTGTGTTCCTCATGGAACCAAGGAGCCATTGTGACACTGCAGGGGCTGATGGCATCAATGAGGCAATTGTGACAGTACAGAACCTCCTAGAAACAAGGCTCCATTGTGACACCGTGGGGAATCATGGAATCAAGGAGCCCATTGTGACACGGCTGCATGGAACCAATGGTCCATGGTTACACGGCGGATTCAAGAAGAGCACGGTGACACCACGCAACATCATGGAACCGTACGTCCATTGTGACACAGCAAGGCCGCATGGAAACAAGGGGACCATTGTGGCAAAGCAGGGCCTAATGGAAGCCTGGAGAGCATTGTGACATTGTGGGGAATCATGGAAACATGGAGAGCATTGTGACACTAAGGAAACTCCTGGAACCAAGATGACCACTGGCACATAATGGAACCTCATGGAAGCAAGCATCCATGATGACTTTGGAGGGCCTCAGGGACCACAGGACCCATTGTGACACAGCAGGACCTGGTGGAACCAAGGAGCCTTTGTGATACTCCAGATCCACATGGAAGCCAGGGTGCACTGAGACACAGTGGGGCCTTGTTGGAACCAAAGACACCTCTGCAAAAAGCAGGCTAGCTCATAGAAGCAAGGAGTCCATTGTTACAACGTAAAAGCTATGGAACCAAGGGACCATTGTGACACTGCGGGGCCTCATGGAACCAATTGTCCATGATGACAGTGCGGATCAAAGGAGACCATGGTGACACTGCGGAACCTGATGGAACCAAGGAGCCATTGTGACACAGTGGGGCCTCATGGAATCAAGGAGACCATTGTGACCCAGGTGTTGCATGGGAAGGCAAGGAGCCATTGTGACACTTTGGGCTTCTTCCCTTGAGCTCTGCAGCTGGCTGTCCCAGCCCAGCGCACCATGTGCCACCTGCTCTCCTCAGGGCTCTGCCTGCACACAGCCCCAGGAGAAGTTTTCCTGTTTGCAAGGAAAGAATGGAAAAGCCGGAGCAGGTTTCCTAAACAACAAACCCCACTCAGGAGCCACATGCTCAGTACAGGCTGCCTGGAACGATGTCCCCTTTCTACAAGGGTCAGTGTGAGCAGGAATGATCTCTGGGAGCAGAATTCTCGGAGTCTTTCCACTGAATTCTCTCTCCCTGTGTCTTGGGGTGACTTTATCATGTGTATCCCCTATTGCTGCTCTATGCCCAGAAGTGAACTTTGTGCATTTCTGTGCCTTTCAACTGAGCCTGAGAGGGGGGAGAGGAAAAAAAACCGGACAAACTTCTCAGAGCGTTTGTTCAAGGACACACATACACACTCCTCTGCATCCTGCTTGCAGCAAGAGCAGAGGGAAGCAACTTTGTTTCTTTTTAGCCAGTTTTCAGCTCCTTTTCTCTGGGGGGAGATGGAGAGTTGAACTTTGTTTTCCTGGGACTTCGGGGGTTTTTTTTCCCTTCTTCTCTTCTTGACTCTTTCAACATCAGAGCACATTGGGAGAATTTTCTCCTGAGGTGGGGGCCCTGAATGTGGGCCCATGAGCCAGCTGCAAGGAGGAGGAAAGAGATTGCACCTACGGAAGTGTTGGGGTTCCTCCCCCCTGCCATGAGGTCATGGGAGAGGGGACCCTGGGGTAGAGGCATGGCCTGGGCACGGGGTCTCCCTGCTCCCTGCTCACATGTGCCCTAATCCTGTTCAGCACTGCTTATTGGTGTTGCCCTGTGCGAGGAGGGCCCTGGTTGTGCCGTGATTGCTCAGTTCTTTGGCAGTGCCCCGCCCATGTGGCTGGAGAAGAAAGAGCTCTGAAACTTCTCTCAAGAATCGCTCCCTGTTTCTTTGCACGGGCCTCGCTGTCTATGGATGTTTCAGGAGACCCCACCGAAACACGGAAGGACTCTCAAATTATCCCAGGTTTCTCTGCACAGCGAGAGCTTTTAATATTTAGCATTGTTATCCTTTTCCTGTGTGTTTGTTAAAAAAATAGTTTTTATCTCTTTCACTTTCTTCCCAGGAAAGTTCTTTTTTCCAAAAACCTGGTGGGGGAGGGCTGGGTGTAACCTGCCTTCTATCAGAGGATATTTTCCTCCACATTTGTCCAAACCGGCACAGCCTGTCCTTTCCTGGGTCTCTGTTGCAGATGGAAGCTGCTGGTGCCATTGTCAGCTTGAAGCCCTCTTTTGATGCAAGCAGATGTTGCCAGGTGTGTTCAGCAGCTGTTGCTCAATGCTTATGCCAAGCTATTGTGCTCCTCATGGAACCAAGGAGCCATTGTGACACTGCAGGGGCTGATGGCATCAAGGAGGCAATTGTGACAGTACAGAACCTCCTAGAAACAAGGCTCCATTGTGACACCGTGGGGAATCATGGAATCAAGGAGCCCATTGTGACACGGCTGCATGGAACCAATGGTCCATGGTTACACGGCGGATTCAAGAAGAGCACGGTGACACCACGCAACATCACGGAACCATAGGTCCATTGTGACACAGCGGGGCCTCATGGAAACAAGGGGACCATTGTGGCAAAGCAGGGCCTAATGGAAGCATGGAGAGCATTGTGACACTAAGGAAACTCCTGGAACCAAGATGACCACTGGCACATAATGGAACCTCATGGAAGCAAGCATCCATGATGACTTTGGAGGGCCTCAGGGACCACAGGACCCATTGTGACACAGCAGGACCTGGTGGAACCAAGGAGCCTTTGTGATACTCCAGATCCACATGGAAGCCAGGGTGCACTGAGACACAGTGGGGCCTTGTTGGAACCAAAGACACCTCTGCAAAAAGCAGGCTAGCTCATAGAAGCAAGGAGTCCTTTGTTACAACGTAAAAGCTATGGAACCAAGGGACCATTGTGACACTGCGGGGCCTCATGGAACCAATTGTCCATGATGACAGTGCGGATCAAAGGAGACCATGGTGACACTGCGGAACCTGATGGAACCAAGGAGCCATTGTGACACAGTGGGGCCTCATGGAATCAAGGAGACCATTGTGACCCAGGTGTTGCATGGGAAGGCAAGGAGCCATTGTGACACTTTGGGCTTCTTCCCTTGAGCTCTGCAGCTGGCTGTCCCAGCCCAGCGCACCATGTGCCACCTGCTCTCCTCAGGGCTCTGCCTGCACACAGCCCCAGGAGAAGTTTTCCTGTTTGCAAGGAAAGAATGGAAAAGCCGGAGCAGGTTTCCTAAACAACAAACCCCACTCAGGAGCCACATGCTCAGTACAGGCTGCCTGGAACGATGTCCCCTTTCTACAAGGGTCAGTGTGAGCAGGAATGATCTCTGGGAGCAGAATTCTCGGAGTCTTTCCACTGAATTCTCTGTCCCTGTGTCTTGGGGTGACTTTATCATGTGTATCCCCTATTGCTGCTCTATGCCCAGAAGTGAACTTTGTGCATTTCTGTGCCTTTCAACTGAGCCTGAGAGGGGGGAGAGGAAAAAAAAGCCAGACAAACTTCTCAGAGCGTTTGTTCAAGGACACACATACACACTCCTCTGCATCCTGCTTGCAGCAAGAGCAGAGGGAAGCAACTTTGTTTCTTTTTAGCCAGTTTTCAGCTCCTTTTCTCTGCAGGGAGATGGAGAGTTGAACTTTGTTTTCCTGGGACTTCGGGGGTTTTTTTTCCCTTCTTCTCTTCTTGACTCTTTCAACATCAGAGCACATTGGGAGAATTTTCTCCCGAGGTGGGGGCCCTGAATGTGGGCCCATGAGCCAGCTGCAAGGAGGAGGAGAGAGACTACACCTACGGAAGTGTTGGGGTTCCTCCCCCCTGCCATGAGGTCATGGGAGAGGGGACCCTGGGGTAGAGGCATGGCCTGGGCACGGGGGTCTCCCTGCTCCCTGCTCACATGTGCCCTAACCCTGTTCAGCACTGCTTATTTTGTGTTGCCCTGTGTGAGGAGGGCCCTGGTTGTGCCGTGATTGCTCAGTTCTTTGGCAGTGCCCCGCCCATGTGGCTGGAGAAGAAAGAGCTCTGAAACTTCTCTCAAGAATCGCTCCCTGTTTCTTTGCACGGGCCTCGCTGTCTATGGATGTTTCAGGAGACCCCACCGAAACACGGAAGGACTCTCAAATTATCCCAGCTTTCTCTGCACAGCGAGAGCTTTTAATATTTAGCATTGTTATCCTTTTCCTGTGTGTTTGTTAAAAAAATAGTTTTTATCTCTTTCACTTTCTTCCCAGGAAAGTTCTTTTTTCCAAAAACCTGGTGGGGGAGGGCTGGGTGTAACCTGCCTTCTATCAGAGGATATTTTCCTCCACATTTGTCCAAACCGGCACAGCCTGTCCTTTCCTGGGTCTCTGTTGCAGATGGAAGCTGCTGGTGCCATTGTCAGCTTGAAGCCCTCTTTTGATGCAAGCAGATGTTGCCAGGTGTGTTCAGCAGCTGTTGCTCAATGCTTATGCCAAGCTATTGTGTTCCTCATGGAACCAAGGAGCCATTGTGACACTGCAGGGGCTGATGGCATCAAGGAGGCAATTGTGACAGTACAGAACCTCCTAGAAACAAGGCTCCATTGTGACACCGTGGGGAATCATGGAATCAAGGAGCCCATTGTGACACGGCTGCATGGAACCAATGGTCCATGGTTACACGGCGGATTCAAGAAGAGCACGGTGACACCACGCAACATCACGGAACCATAGGTCCATTGTGACACAGCGGGGCCTCATGGAAACAAGGGGACCATTGTGGCAAAGCAGGGCCTAATGGAAGCATGGAGAGCATTGTGACACTAAGGAAACTCCTGGAACCAAGATGACCACTGGCACATAATGGAACCTCATGGAAGCAAGCCTCCACGATGGTTTTGGAGGGCCTCAGGGACCACAGGACCCATTGTGACACAGCAGGACCTGGTGGAACCAAGGAGCCTTTGTGATACTCCAGATCCACATGGAAGCCAGGGTGCACTGAGACACAGCGGGGCCTTGTTGGAACCAAAGACACCTCTGCAAAAAGCAGGCTAGCTCATAGAAGCAAGGAGTCCATTGTTACAACATCAAACCTATGGAAGCAAGGGACCATTGTGACACTGCGGGGCCTCATGGAACCAATTGTCCATGATGACAGTGCGGATCAAAAGAGACCATGGTGACACTGCGGAACCTGATGGAACCAAGGAGCCATTGTGACACAGTGGGGCCTCATGGAATCAAGGAGACCATTGTGACCCAGGTGTTGCATGGGAAGGCAAGGAGCCATTGTGACACTTTGGGCTTCTTCCCTTGAGCTCTGCAGCTGGCTGTCCCAGCCCAGCGCACCATGTGCCACCTGCTCTCCTCAGGGCTCTGCCTGCACACAGCCCCAGGAGAAGTTTTCCTGTTTGCAAGGAAAGAATGGAAAAGCCGGAGCAGGTTTCCTAAACAACAAACCCCACTCAGGAGCCACATGCTCAGTACAGGCTGCCGGGAACGATGTCCCCTTTCTACAAGGGTCAGTGTGAGCAGGAATGAATGATCTCTGGGAGCAGAATTCTCGGAGTCTTTCCACTGAATTCTCTGTCCCTGTGTCTTGGGGTGACTTTATCATGTGTATCCCCCTATTGCTGCTCTATGCCCAGAAGTGAACTTTGTGCATTTCTGTGCCTTTCAACTGAGCCTGAGAGGGGGGAGAGGAAAAAAAAGCCAGACAAACTTCTCAGAGCGTTTGTTCAAGGACACACATACACACTCCTCTGCATCCTGCTTGCAGCAAGAGCAGAGGAAGCAACTTTGTTTCTTTTTAGCCAGTTTTCAGCTCCTTTTCTCTGGGGGGAGATGGAGAGTTGAACTTTGTTTTCCTGGGACTTCGGGGTTTTTTTTTCCCTTCTTCTCTTCTTGACTCTTTCAACATCAGAGCACATTGGGAGAATTTTCTCCCGAGGTGGGGGCCCTGAATGTGGGCCCATGAGCCAGCTGCAAGGAGGAGGAGAGAGACTACACCTACGGAAGTGTTGGGGTTCCTCCCCCCTGCCATGAGGTCATGGGAGAGGGGACCCTGGGGTAGAGGCATGGCCTGGGCACGGGGGTCTCCCTGCTCCCTGCTCACATGTGCCCTAACCCTGTTCAGCACTGCTTATTTTGTGTTGCCCTGTGTGAGGAGGGCCCTGGTTGTGCCGTGATTGCTCAGTTCTTTGGCAGTGCCCCGCCCATGTGGCTGGAGAAGAAAGAGCTCTGAAACTTCTCTCAAGAATCGCTCCCGGTTTCTTTGCACGGGCCTCGCTGTCTATGGATGTTTCAGGAGACCCCACCGAAACACGGAAGGACTCTCAAATTATCCCAGCTTTCTCTGCACAGCGAGAGGTTTTAATATTTAGCATTGTTATCCTTTTCCTGTGTGTTTGTTAAAAAAGTAGTTTTTATCTCTTTCACTTTCTTCCCAGGAAAATTCTTTTTTCCCGAAGCTGGTGGGGGAGGGCTGGGTGTAACCTGCCTTCTATCAGAGGATATTTTCCTCCACATTTGTCCAAACCGGCACAGCCTGTCCTTTCCCTGGGTGTCTGTTGCAGATGGAAGCTGCTGGTGCCATTGTCAGCTTGAAGCCCTCTTTTGATGCAAGCAGATGTTGCCAGGTGTGTTCAGCAGCTGTTGCTCAATGCTTATGCCAAGCTATTGTGTTCCTCATGGAACCAAGGAGCCATTGTGACACTGCAGGGGCTGATGGCATCAAGGAGGCAATTGTGACAGTACAGAACCTCCTAGAAACAAGGCTCCATTGTGACACCGTGGGGAATCATGGAATCAAGGAGCCCATTGTGACACGGCTGCATGGAACCAATGGTCCATGGTTACACGGCGGATTCAAGAAGAGCACGGTGACACCACGCAACATCATGGAACCGTACGTCCATTGTGACACAGCAAGGCCGCATGGAAACAAGGGGACCATTGTGGCAAAGCAGGGCCTAATGGAAGCCTGGAGAGCATTGTGACATTGTGGGGAATCATGGAAACATGGAGAGCATTGTGACACTAAGGAAACTCCTGGAACCAAGATGACCACTGGCACATAATGGAACCTCATGGAAGCAAGCATCCATGATGACTTTGGAGGGCCTCAGGGACCACAGGACCCATTGTGACACAGCAGGACCTGGTGGAACCAAGGAGCCTTTGTGATACTCCAGATCCACATGGAAGCCAGGGTGCACTGAGACACAGTGGGGCCTTGTTGGAACCAAAGACACCTCTGCAAAAAGCAGGCTAGCTCATAGAAGCAAGGAGTCCTTTGTTACAACGTAAAAGCTATGCAACCAAGGGACCATTGTGACACTGCGGGGCCTCATGGAACCAATTGTCCATGATGACAGTGCGGATCAAAGGAGACCATGGTGACACTGCGGAACCTGATGGAACCAAGGAGCCATTGTGACACAGTGGGGCCTCATGGAATCAAGGAGACCATTGTGACCCAGGTGTTGCATGGGAAGGCAAGGAGCCATTGTGACACTTTGGGCTTCTTCCCTTGAGCTCTGCAGCTGGCTGTCCCAGCCCAGCGCACCATGTGCCACCTGCTCTCCTCAGGGCTCTGCCTGCACACAGCCCCAGGAGAAGTTTTCCTGTTTGCAAGGAAAGAATGGAAAAGCCGGAGCAGGTTTCCTAAACAACAAACCCCACTCAGGAGCCACATGCTCAGTACAGGCTGCCTGGAACGATGTCCCCTTTCTACAAGGGTCAGTGTGAGCAGGAATGAATGATCTCTGGGAGCAGAATTCTCGGAGTCTTTCCACTGAATTCTCTCTCCCTGTGTCTTGGGGTGACTTTATCATGTGTATCCCCTATTGCTGCTCTATGCCCAGAAGTGAACTTTGTGCATTTCTGTGCCTTTCAACTGAGCCTGAGAGGGGGGAGAGGAAAAAAAACCGGACAAACTTCTCAGAGCGTTTGTTCAAGGACACACATACACACTCCTCTGCATCCTGCTTGCAGCAAGAGCAGAGGGAAGCAACTTTGTTTCTTTTTAGCCAGTTTTCAGCTCCTTTTCTCTGGGGGGAGATGGAGAGTTGAACTTTGTTTTCCTGGGACTTCGGGGGTTTTTTTTCCCTTCTTCTCTTCTTGACTCTTTCAACATCAGAGCACATTGGGAGAATTTTCTCCCGAGGTGGGGGCCCTGAATGTGGGCCCATGAGCCAGCTGCAAGGAGGAGGAGAGAGACTGCACCTACGGAAGTGTTGGGGTTCCTCCCCCCTGCCATGAGGTCATGGGAGAGGGGACCCTGGGGTAGAGGCATGGCCTGGGCACGGGGGTCTCCCTGCTCCCTGCTCACATGTGCCCTAACCCTGTTCAGCACTGCTTATTTTGTGTTGCCCTGTGTGAGGAGGGCCCTGGTTGTGCCGTGATTGCTCAGTTCTTTGGCAGTGCCCCGCCCATGTGGCTGGAGAAGAAAGAGCTCTGAAACTTCTCTCAAGAATCGCTCCCTGTTTCTTTGCACGGGCCTCGCTGTCTATGGATGTTTCAGGAGACCCCACCGAAACACAGAAGGACTCTCAAATTATCCCAGCTTTCTCTGCACAGCGAGAGCTTTTAATATTTAGCATTGTTATCCTTTTCCTGTGTGTTTGTTAAAAAAATAGTTTTTATCTCTTTCACTTTCTTCCCAGGAAAGTTCTTTTTTCCAAAAACCTGGTGGGGGAGGGCTGGGTGTAACCTGCCTTCTATCAGAGGATATTTTCCTCCACATTTGTCCAAACCGGCACAGCCTGTCCTTTCCTGGGTCTCTGTTGCAGATGGAAGCTGCTGGTGCCATTGTCAGCTTGAAGCCCTCTTTTGATGCAAGCAGATGTTGCCAGGTGTGTTCAGCAGCTGTTGCTCAATGCTTATGCCAAGCTATTGTGTTCCTCATGGAACCAAGGAGCCATTGTGACACTGCAGGGGCTGATGGCATCAAGGAGGCAATTGTGACAGTACAGAACCTCCTAGAAACAAGGCTCCATTGTGACACCGTGGGGAATCATGGAATCAAGGAGCCCATTGTGACACGGCTGCATGGAACCAATGGTCCATGGTTACACGGCGGATTCAAGAAGAGCACGGTGACACCACGCAACATCATGGAACCGTACGTCCATTGTGACACAGCAAGGCCGCATGGAAACAAGGGGACCATTGTGGCAAAGCAGGGCCTAATGGAAGCCTGGAGAGCATTGTGACATTGTGGGGAATCATGGAAACATGGAGAGCATTGTGACACTAAGGAAACTCCTGGAACCAAGATGACCACTGGCACATAATGGAACCTCATGGAAGCAAGCATCCATGATGACTTTGGAGGGCCTCAGGGACCACAGGACCCATTGTGACACAGCAGGACCTGGTGGAACCAAGGAGCCTTTGTGATACTCCAGATCCACATGGAAGCCAGGGTGCACTGAGACACAGTGGGGCCTTGTTGGAACCAAAGACACCTCTGCAAAAAGCAGGCTAGCTCATAGAAGCAAGGAGTCCTTTGTTACAACGTAAAAGCTATGCAACCAAGGGACCATTGTGACACTGCGGGGCCTCATGGAACCAATTGTCCATGATGACAGTGCGGATCAAAGGAGACCATGGTGACACTGCGGAACCTGATGGAACCAAGGAGCCATTGTGACACAGTGGGGCCTCATGGAATCAAGGAGACCATTGTGACCCAGGTGTTGCATGGGAAGGCAAGGAGCCATTGTGACACTTTGGGCTTCTTCCCTTGAGCTCTGCAGCTGGCTGTCCCAGCCCAGCGCACCATGTGCCACCTGCTCTCCTCAGGGCTCTGCCTGCACACAGCCCCAGGAGAAGTTTTCCTGTTTGCAAGGAAAGAATGGAAAAGCCGGAGCAGGTTTCCTAAACAACAAACCCCACTCAGGAGCCACATGCTCAGTACAGGCTGCCTGGAACGATGTCCCCTTTCTACAAGGGTCAGTGTGAGCAGGAATGAATGATCTCTGGGAGCAGAATTCTCGGAGTCTTTCCACTGAATTCTCTCTCCCTGTGTCTTGGGGTGACTTTATCATGTGTATCCCCTATTGCTGCTCTATGCCCAGAAGTGAACTTTGTGCATTTCTGTGCCTTTCAACTGAGCCTGAGAGGGGGGAGAGGAAAAAAAACCGGACAAACTTCTCAGAGCGTTTGTTCAAGGACACACATACACACTCCTCTGCATCCTGCTTGCAGCAAGAGCAGAGGGAAGCAACTTTGTTTCTTTTTAGCCAGTTTTCAGCTCCTTTTCTCTGGGGGGAGATGGAGAGTTGAACTTTGTTTTCCTGGGACTTCGGGGGTTTTTTTTCCCTTCTTCTCTTCTTGACTCTTTCAACATCAGAGCACATTGGGAGAATTTTCTCCCGAGGTGGGGGCCCTGAATGTGGGCCCATGAGCCAGCTGCAAGGAGGAGGAGAGAGACTGCACCTACGGAAGTGTTGGGGTTCCTCCCCCCTGCCATGAGGTCATGGGAGAGGGGACCCTGGGGTAGAGGCATGGCCTGGGCACGGGGGTCTCCCTGCTCCCTGCTCACATGTGCCCTAACCCTGTTCAGCACTGCTTATTTTGTGTTGCCCTGTGTGAGGAGGGCCCTGGTTGTGCCGTGATTGCTCAGTTCTTTGGCAGTGCCCCGCCCATGTGGCTGGAGAAGAAAGAGCTCTGAAACTTCTCTCAAGAATCGCTCCCTGTTTCTTTGCACGGGCCTCGCTGTCTATGGATGTTTCAGGAGACCCCACCGAAACACAGAAGGACTCTCAAATTATCCCAGCTTTCTCTGCACAGCGAGAGCTTTTAATATTTAGCATTGTTATCCTTTTCCTGTGTGTTTGTTAAAAAAATAGTTTTTATCTCTTTCACTTTCTTCCCAGGAAAGTTCTTTTTTCCAAAAACCTGGTGGGGGAGGGCTGGGTGTAACCTGCCTTCTATCAGAGGATATTTTCCTCCACATTTGTCCAAACCGGCACAGCCTGTCCTTTCCTGGGTCTCTGTTGCAGATGGAAGCTGCTGGTGCCATTGTCAGCTTGAAGCACTCTTTTGATGCAAGCAGATGTTGCCAGGTGTGTTCAGCAGCTGTTGCTCAATGCTTATGCCAAGCTATTGTGTTCCTCATGGAACCAAGGAGCCATTGTGACACTGCAGGGGCTGATGGCATCAAGGAGGCAATTGTGACAGTACAGAACCTCCTAGAAACAAGGCTCCATTGTGACACCGTGGGGAATCATGGAATCAAGGAGCCCATTGTGACACGGCTGCATGGAACCAATGGTCCATGGTTACACGGCGGATTCAAGAAGAGCACGGTGACACCACGCAACATCATGGAACCGTACGTCCATTGTGACACAGCAAGGCCGCATGGAAACAAGGGGACCATTGTGGCAAAGCAGGGCCTAATGGAAGCCTGGAGAGCATTGTGACATTGTGGGGAATCATGGAAACATGGAGAGCATTGTGACACTAAGGAAACTCCTGGAACCAAGATGACCACTGGCACATAATGGAACCTCATGGAAGCAAGCATCCATGATGACTTTGGAGGGCCTCAGGGACCACAGGACCCATTGTGACACAGCAGGACCTGGTGGAACCAAGGAGCCTTTGTGATACTCCAGATCCACATGGAAGCCAGGGTGCACTGAGACACAGTGGGGCCTTGTTGGAACCAAAGACACCTCTGCAAAAAGCAGGCTAGCTCATAGAAGCAAGGAGTCCTTTGTTACAACGTAAAAGCTATGCAACCAAGGGACCATTGTGACACTGCGGGGCCTCATGGAACCAATTGTCCATGATGACAGTGCGGATCAAAGGAGACCATGGTGACACTGCGGAACCTGATGGAACCAAGGAGCCATTGTGACACAGTGGGGCCTCATGGAATCAAGGAGACCATTGTGACCCAGGTGTTGCATGGGAAGGCAAGGAGCCATTGTGACACTTTGGGCTTCTTCCCTTGAGCTCTGCAGCTGGCTGTCCCAGCCCAGCGCACCATGTGCCACCTGCTCTCCTCAGGGCTCTGCCTGCACACAGCCCCAGGAGAAGTTTTCCTGTTTGCAAGGAAAGAATGGAAAAGCCGGAGCAGGTTTCCTAAACAACAAACCCCACTCAGGAGCCACATGCTCAGTACAGGCTGCCTGGAACGATGTCCCCTTTCTACAAGGGTCAGTGTGAGCAGGAATGAATGATCTCTGGGAGCAGAATTCTCGGAGTCTTTCCACTGAATTCTCTCTCCCTGTGTCTTGGGGTGACTTTATCATGTGTATCCCCTATTGCTGCTCTATGCCCAGAAGTGAACTTTGTGCATTTCTGTGCCTTTCAACTGAGCCTGAGAGGGGGGAGAGGAAAAAAAACCGGACAAACTTCTCAGAGCGTTTGTTCAAGGACACACATACACACTCCTCTGCATCCTGCTTGCAGCAAGAGCAGAGGGAAGCAACTTTGTTTCTTTTTAGCCAGTTTTCAGCTCCTTTTCTCTGGAGGGAGATGGAGAGTTGAACTTTGTTTTCCTGGGACTTCGGGGGTTTTTTTTCCCTTCTTCTCTTCTTGACTCTTTCAACATCAGAGCACATTGGGAGAATTTTCTCCCGAGGTGGGGGCCCTGAATGTGGGCCCATGAGCCAGCTGCAAGGAGGAGGAGAGAGACTACACCTACGGAAGTGTTGGGGTTCCTCCCTCCTGCCATGCGGTCATGGGAGAGGGGACCCTGGGGTAGAGGCATGGCCTGGGCACGGGGGTCTCCCTGCTCCCTGCTCACATGTGCCCTAATCCTGTTCAGCACTGCTTATTTTGTGTTGCCCTGTGCGAGGAGGGCCCTGGTTGTGCCGTGATTGCTCAGTTCTTTGGCAGTGCCCCGCCCATGTGGCTGGAGAAGAAAGAGCTCTGAAACTTCTCTCAAGAATCGCTCCCTGTTTCTTTGCACGGGCCTCGCTGTCTATGGATGTTTCAGGAGACCCCACCGAAACACGGAAGGACTCTCAAATTATCCCAGGTTTCTCTGCACAGCGAGAGCTTTTAATATTTAGCATTGTTATCCTTTTCCTGTGTGTTTGTTAAAAAAATAGTTTTTATCTCTTTCACTTTCTTCCCAGGAAAGTTCTTTTTTCCAAAAACCTGGTGGGGGAGGGCTGGGTGTAACCTGCCTTCTATCAGAGGATATTTTCCTCCACATTTGTCCAAACCGGCACAGCCTGTCCTTTCCCTGGGTGTCTGTTGCAGATGGAAGCTGCTGGTGCCATTGTCAGCTTGAAGCCCTCTTTTGATGCAAGCAGATGTTGCCAGGTGTGTTCAGCAGCTGTTGCTCAATGCTTATGCCAAGCTATTGTGTTCCTCATGGAACCAAGGAGCCATTGTGACACTGCAGGGGCTGATGGCATCAAGGAGGCAATTGTGACAGTACAGAACCTCCTAGAAACAAGGCTCCATTGTGACACCGTGGGGAATCATGGAATCAAGGAGCCCATTGTGACACGGCTGCATGGAACCAATGGTCCATGGTTACACGGCGGATTCAAGAAGAGCACGGTGACACCACGCAACATCATGGAACCGTACGTCCATTGTGACACAGCAAGGCCGCATGGAAACAAGGGGACCATTGTGGCAAAGCAGGGCCTAATGGAAGCCTGGAGAGCATTGTGACATTGTGGGGAATCATGGAAACATGGAGAGCATTGTGACACTAAGGAAACTCCTGGAACCAAGATGACCACTGGCACATAATGGAACCTCATGGAAGCAAGCATCCATGATGACTTTGGAGGGCCTCAGGGACCACAGGACCCATTGTGACACAGCAGGACCTGGTGGAACCAAGGAGCCTTTGTGATACTCCAGATCCACATGGAAGCCAGGGTGCACTGAGACACAGTGGGGCCTTGTTGGAACCAAAGACACCTCTGCAAAAAGCAGGCTAGCTCATAGAAGCAAGGAGTCCTTTGTTACAACGTAAAAGCTATGCAACCAAGGGACCATTGTGACACTGCGGGGCCTCATGGAACCAATTGTCCATGATGACAGTGCGGATCAAAGGAGACCATGGTGACACTGCGGAACCTGATGGAACCAAGGAGCCATTGTGACACAGTGGGGCCTCATGGAATCAAGGAGACCATTGTGACCCAGGTGTTGCATGGGAAGGCAAGGAGCCATTGTGACACTTTGGGCTTCTTCCCTTGAGCTCTGCAGCTGGCTGTCCCAGCCCAGCGCACCATGTGCCACCTGCTCTCCTCAGGGCTCTGCCTGCACACAGCCCCAGGAGAAGTTTTCCTGTTTGCAAGGAAAGAATGGAAAAGCCGGAGCAGGTTTCCTAAACAACAAACCCCACTCAGGAGCCACATGCTCAGTACAGGCTGCCTGGAACGATGTCCCCTTTCTACAAGGGTCAGTGTGAGCAGGAATGATCTCTGGGAGCAGAATTCTCGGAGTCTTTCCACTGAATTCTCTCTCCCTGTGTCTTGGGGTGACTTTATCATGTGTATCCTCTATTGCTGCTCTATGCCCAGAAGTGAACTTTGTGCATTTCTGTGCCTTTCAACTGAGCCTGAGAGGGGGGAGAGGAAAAAAAAGCCAGACAAACTTCTCAGAGCGTTTGTTCAAGGACACACATACACACTCCTCTGCATCCTGCTTGCAGCAAGAGCAGAGGGAAGCAACTTTGTTTCTTTTTAGCCAGTTTTCAGCTCCTTTTCTCTGCAGGGAGATGGAGAGTTGAACTTTGTTTTCCTGGGACTTCGGGGGTTTTTTTTCCCTTCTTCTCTTCTTGACTCTTTCAACATCAGAGCACATTGGGAGAATTTTCTCCCGAGGTGGGGGCCCTGAATGTGGGCCCATGAGCCAGCTGCAAGGAGGAGGAGAGAGACTGCACCTACGGAAGTGTTGGGGTTCCTCCCCCCTGCCATGAGGTCATGGGAGAGGGGACCCTGGGGTAGAGGCATGGCCTGGGCACGGGGGTCTCCCTGCTCCCTGCTCACATGTGCCCTAACCCTGTTCAGCACTGCTTATTTTGTGTTGCCCTGTGTGAGGAGGGCCCTGGTTGTGCCGTGATTGCTCAGTTCTTTGGCAGTGCCCCGCCCATGTGGCTGGAGAAGAAAGAGCTCTGAAACTTCTCTCAAGAATCGCTCCCTATTTCTTTGCAGGGGCCTCGCTGTCTATGGATGTTTCAGGAGACCCCACCGAAACACGGAAGGACTCTCAAATTATCCCAGCTTTCTCTGCACAGCGAGAGCTTTTAATATTTAGCATTGTTCTCCTTTTCCTGTGTGTTTGTTAAAAAAATAGTTTTTATCTCTTTCACTTTCTTCCCAGGAAAATTCTTTTTTCCCGAAGCTGGTGGGGGAGGGCTGGGTGTAACCTGCCTTCTATCAGAGGATATTTTCCTCCACATTTGTCCAAACCGGCACAGCCTGTCCTTTCCTGGGTCTCTGTTGCAGATGGAAGCTGCTGGTGCCATTCTCAGCTTGAAGCCCTCTTTTGATGCAAGCAGATGTTGCCAGGTGTGTTCAGCAGCTGTTGCTCAATGCTTATGCCAAGCTATTGTGTTCCTCATGGAACCAAGGAGCCATTGTGACACTGCAGGGGCTGATGGCATCAAGGAGGCAATTGTGACAGTACAGAACCTCCTAGAAACAAGGCTCCATTGTGACACCGTGGGGAATCATGGAATCACGGAGCCCATTGTGACACGGCTGCATGGAACCAATGGTCCATGGTTACACGGCGGATTCAAGAAGAGCACGGTGACACCACGCAACATCATGGAACCATAGGTCCATTGTGACACAGCGGGGCCTCATGGAAACAAGGGGACCATTGTGGCAAAGCAGGGCCTAATGGAAGCATGGAGAGCATTGTGACATTGTGGGGAATCATGGAAGCATGGAGAGCATTGTGACACTAAGGAAACTCCTGGAACCAAGATGACCACTGGCACATAATGGAACCTCATGGAAGCAAGCCTCCATGATGACTTTGGAGGGCCTCAGGGACCACAGGACCCATTGTGACACAGCAGGACCTGGTGGAACCAAGGAGCCTTTGTGATGCTCCAGATCCACGTGGAAGCCAGGGTGCACTGAGACACAGCGGGGCCTTGTTGGAACCAAAGACACCTCTGCAAAAAGCAGGCTAGCTCATAGAAGCAAGGAGTCCATTGTTACAACATCAAACCTATGGAAGCAAGGGACCATTGTGACACTGCGGGGCCTCATGGAACCAATTGTCCATGATGACAGTGCGGATCAAAGGAGACCATGGTGACACTGCGGAACCCGATGGAACCAAGGAGCCATTGTGACACAGTGGGGCCTCATGGAATCAAGGAGACCATTGTGACCCAGGTGTTGCATGGGAAGGCAAGGAGCCATTGTGACACTTTGGGCTTCTTCCCTTGAGCTCTGCAGCTGGCTGTCCCAGCCCAGCGCACCATGTGCCACCTGCTCTCCTCAGGGCTCTGCCTGCACACAGCCCCAGGAGAAGTTTTCCTGTTTGCAAGGAAAGAATGGAAAAGCCGGAGCAGGTTTCCCAAACAACAAACCCCACTCAGGAGCCACATGCTCAGTACAGGCTGCCGGGAACGATGTCCCCTTTCTACAAGGGTCAGGGTGAGCAGGAATGAATGATCTCTGGGAGCAGAATTCTCGGAGTCTTTCCACTGAATTCTCTGTCCCTGTGTCTTGGGGTGACTTTATCATGTGTATCCCCTATTGCTGCTCTATGCCCAGAAGTGAACTTTGTGCATTTCTGTGCCTTTCAACTGAGCCTGAGAGGGGGGAGAGGAAAAAAAACCGGACAAACTTCTCAGAGCGTTTGTTCAAGGACACACATACACACTCCTCTGCATCCTGCTTGCAGCAAGAGCAGAGGGAAGCAACTTTGTTTCTTTTTAGCCAGTTTTCAGCTCCTTTTCTCTGGGGGGAGATGGAGAGTTGAACTTTGCTTTCCTGGGACTTTGGGGGTTTTTTTCCCTTCTTCTCTTCTTGACTCTTTCAACATCAGACCACATTGGGAGAATTTTCTCCCGAGGTGGGGGCCCTGAATGTGGGCCCATGAGCCAGCTGCAAGGAGGAGGAGAGAGACTGCACCTACGGAAGTGTTGGGGTTCCTCCCCCCTGCCATGAGGTCATGGGAGAGGGGACCCTGGGGTAGAGGCATGGCCTGGGCACGGGGTCTCCCTGCTCCCTGCTGACATGTGCCCTAACCCTGTTCAGCACTGCTTATTTTGTGTTGCCCTGTGCCAGGAGGGCCCTGGTTGTGCCGTGACTGCTCAGTTCTTTGGCAGTGCCCCGCCCATGTGGCTGGAGAAGAAAGAGCTCTGAAACTTCTCTCAAGAATCGCTCCCTATTTCTTTGCACGGGCCTCGCTGTCTATGGATGTTTCAGGAGACCCCACCGAAACACGGAAGGACTCTCAAATTATCCCAGCTTTCTCTGCACAGCGAGAGCTTTTAATATTTAGCATTGTTCTCCTTTTCCTGTGTGTTTGTTAAAAAAATAGTTTTTATCTCTTTCACTTTCTTCCCAGGAAAATTCTTTTTTCCCGAAGCTGGTGGGGGAGGGCTGGGTGTAACCTGCCTTCTATCAGAGGATATTTTCCTCCACATTTGTCCAAACCGGCACAGCCTGTCCTTTCCTGGGTCTCTGTTGCAGATGGAAGCTGCTGGTGCCATTGTCAGCTTGAAGCCCTCTTTTGATGCAAGCAGATGTTGCCAGGTGTGTTCAGCAGCTGTTGCTCAATGCTTATGCCAAGCTATTGTGTTCCTCATGGAACCAAGGAGCCATTGTGACACTGCAGGGGCTGATGGCATCAAGGAGGCAATTGTGACAGTACAGAACCTCCTAGAAACAAGGCTCCATTGTGACACCGTGGGGAATCATGGAATCACGGAGCCCATTGTGACACGGCCAGGCCGCATGGAACCAATGGTCCATGGTTACACTGCGGATTCAAGAAGAGCACGGTGACACCACGCAACATCATGGAACCATAGGTCCATTGTGACACAGCAAGGCCTCATGGAAACAAGGGGACCATTGTGGCAAAGCAGGGCCTAATGGAAGCATGGAGAGCATTGTGACATTGTGGGGAATCATGGAAGCATGGAGAGCATTGTGACACTAAGGAAACTCCTGGAACCAAGATGACCACTGGCACATAATGGAACCTCATGGAAGCAAGCCTCCACGATGGTTTTGGAGGGCCTCAGGGACCACAGGACCCATTGTGACACAGCAGGACCTGGTGGAACCAAGGAGCCTTTGTGATACTCCAGATCCACATGGAAGCCAGGGTGCACTGAGACACAGCGGGGCCTTGTTGGAACCAAAGACACCTCTGCAAAAAGCAGGCTAGCTCATAGAAGCAAGGAGTCCATTGTTACAACATCAAACCTATGGAAGCAAGGGACCATTGTGACACTGCGGGGCCTCATGGAACCAATTGTCCATGATGACAGTGCGGATCAAAGGAGACCATGGTGACACTGCGGAACCCGATGGAACCAAGGAGCCATTGTGACACAGTGGGGCCTCATGGAATCAAGGAGACCATTGTGACCCAGGTGTTGCATGTGAAGGCAAGGAGCCATTGTGACACTTTGGGCTTCTTCCCTTGAGCTCTGCAGCTGGCTGTCCCAGCCCAGCGCACCATGTGCCACCTGCTCTCCTCAGGGCTCTGCCTGCACACAGCCCCAGGAGAAGTTTTCCTGTTTGGAAGGAAAGAATGGAAAAGCCGGAGCAGGTTTCCCAAACAACAAACCCCACTCAGGAGCCACATGCTCAGTACAGGCTGCCTGGAACGAGGTCCCCTTTCTACAAGGGTCAGGGTGAGCAGGAATGAATGATCTCTGGGAGCAGAATTCTCGGAGTCTTTCCACTGAATTCTCTGTCCCTGTGTCTTGGGGTGACTTTATCATGTGTATCCCCTATTGCTACTCTATGCCCAGAAGTGAACTTTGTGCATTTCTGTGCCTTTCAACTGAGCCTGAGAGGGGGGAGAGGAAAAAAAACCGGACAACCTTCTCAGAGCGTTTGTTCAAGGACACACATACACACTCCTCTGCATCCTGCTTGCAGCAAGAGCAGAGGGAAGCAACTTTGTTTCTTTTTAGCCAGTTTTCAGCTCCTTTTCTCTGGGGGGAGATGGAGAGTTGAACTTTGCTTTCCTGGGACTTTGGGGGTTTTTTTCCCTTCTTCTCTTCTTGACTCTTTCAACATCAGACCACATTGGGAGAATTTTCTCCCGAGGTGGGGGCCCTGAATGTGGGCCCATGAGCCAGCTGCAAGGAGGAGGAGAGAGACTGCACCTACGGAAGTGTTGGGGTTCCTCCCCCCTGCCATGAGGTCATGGGAGAGGGGACCCTGGGGTAGAGGCATGGCCTGGGCACGGGGGGTCTCCCTGCTCCCTGCTGACATGTGCCCTAACCCTGTTCAGCACTGCTTATTTTGTGTTGCCCTGTGCGAGGAGGGCCCTGGTTGTGCCGTGATTGCTCAGTTCTTTGGCAGTGCCCCGCCCATGTGGCTGGAGAAGAAAGAGCTCTGAAACTTCTCTCAAGAATCGCTCCCTATTTCTTTGCACGGGCCTCGCTGTCTATGGATGTTTCAGGAGACCCCACCGAAACACGGAAGGACTCTCAAATTATCCCAGCTTTCTCTGCACAGCGAGAGCTTTTAATATTTAGCATTGTTCTCCTTTTCCTGTGTGTTTGTTAAAAAAATAGTTTTTATCTCTTTCACTTTCTTCCCAGGAAAATTCTTTTTTCCCGAAGCTGGTGGGGGAGGGCTGGGTGTAACCTGCCTTCTATCAGAGGATATTTTCCTCCACATTTGTCCAAACCGGCACAGCCTGTCCTTTCCTGGGTCTCTGTTGCAGATGGAAGCTGCTGGTGCCATTGTCAGCTTGAAGCCCTCTTTTGATGCAAGCAGATGTTGCCAGGTGTGTTCAGCAGCTGTTGCTCAATGCTTATGCCAAGCTATTGTGTTCCTCATGGAACCAAGGAGCCATTGTGACACTGCAGGGGCTGATGGCATCAAGGAGGCAATTGTGACAGTACAGAACCTCCTAGAAACAAGGCTCCATTGTGACACCGTGGGGAATCATGGAATCACGGAGCCCATTGTGACACGGCTGCATGGAACCAATGGTCCATGGTTACACGGCGGATTCAAGAAGAGCACGGTGACACCACGCAACATCATGGAACCATAGGTCCATTGTGACACAGCGGGGCCTCATGGAAACAAGGGGACCATTGTGGCAAAGCAGGGCCTAATGGAAGCATGGAGAGCATTGTGACATTGTGGGGAATCATGGAAGCATGGAGAGCATTGTGACACTAAGGAAACTCCTGGAACCAAGATGACCACTGGCACATAATGGAACCTCATGGAAGCAAGCCTCCATGATGACTTTGGAGGGCCTCAGGGACCACAGGACCCATTGTGACACAGCAGGACCTGGTGGAACCAAGGAGCCTTTGTGATGCTCCAGATCCACATGGAAGCCAGGGTGCACTGAGACACAGTGGGGCCTTGTTGGAACCAAAGACACCTCTGCAAAAAGCAGGCTAGCTCATAGAAGCAAGGAGTCCTTTGTTACAACATCAAACCTATGGAAGCAAGGGACCATTGTGACACTGCGGGGCCTCATGGAACCAATTGTCCATGATGACAGTGCGGATCAAAGGAGACCATGGTGACACTGCGGAACCCGATGGAACCAAGGAGCCATTGTGACACAGTGGGGCCTCATGGAATCAAGGAGACCATTGTGACCCAGGTGTTGCATGGGAAGGCAAGGAGCCATTGTGACACTTTGGGCTTCTTCCCTTGAGCTCTGCAGCTGGCTGTCCCAGCCCAGCGCACCATGTGCCACCTGCTCTCCTCAGGGCTCTGCCTGCACACAGCCCCAGGAGAAGTTTTCCTGTTTGCAAGGAAAGAATGGAAAAGCCGGAGCAGGTTTCCCAAACAACAAACCCCACTCAGGAGCCACATGCTCAGTACAGGCTGCCGGGAACGATGTCCCCTTTCTACAAGGGTCAGGGTGAGCAGGAATGAATGATCTCTGGGAGCAGAATTCTCGGAGTCTTTCCACTGAATTCTCTGTCCCTGTGTCTTGGGGTGACTTTATCATGTGTATCCCCTATTGCTGCTCTATGCCCAGAAGTGAACTTTGTGCATTTCTGTGCCTTTCAACTGAGCCTGAGAGGGGGGAGAGGAAAAAAAACTGGACAAACTTCTCAGAGCGTTTGTTCAAGGACACACATACACACTCCTCTGCATCCTGCTTGCAGCAAGAGCGGAGGAAGCAACTTTGTTTCTTTTTAGCCAGTTTTCAGCTCCTTTTCTCTGGGGAGAGATGGAGAGTTGAACTTTGTTTTCCTGGGACTTTGGGGGTTTTTTTCCCTTCTTCTCTTCTTGACTCTTTCAACATCAGACCACATTGGGAGAATTTTCTCCCGAGGTGGGGGCCCTGAATGTGGGCCCATGAGCCAGCTGCAAGGAGGAGGAGAGAGACTACACCTCCGGAAGTGTTGGGGTTCCTCCCCCCTGCCATGAGGTCATGGGAGAGGGGACCCTGGGGTAGAGGCATGGCCTGGGCACGGGGGGTCTCCCTGCTCCCTGCTGACATGTGCCCTAACCCTGTTCAGCACTGCTTATTTTGTGTTGCCCTGTGCGAGGAGGGCCCTGGTTGTGCCGTGACTGCTCAGTTCTTTGGCAGTGCCCCGCCCATGTGGCTGGAGAAGAAAGAGCTCTGAAACTTCTCTCAAGAATCGCTCCCTATTTCTTTGCACGGGCCTCGCTGTCTATGGATGTTTCAGGAGACCCCACCGAAACACGGAAGGACTCTCAAATTATCCCAGCTTTCTCTGCACAGCGAGAGCTTTTAATATTTAGCATTGTTATCCTTTTCCTGTGTGTTTGTTAAAAAAATAGTTTTTATCTCTTTCACTTTCTTCCCAGGAAAATTCTTTTTTCCCGAAGCTGGTGGGGGAGGGCTGGGTGTAACCTGCCTTCTATCAGAGGATATTTTCCTCCACATTTGTCCAAACCGGCACAGCCTGTCCTTTCCTGGGTCTCTGTTGCAGATGGAAGCTGCTGGTGCCATTGTCAGCTTGAAGCCCTCTTTTGATGCAAGCAGATGTTGCCAGGTGTGTTCAGCAGCTGTTGCTCAATGCTTATGCCAAGCTATTGTGTTCCTCATGGAACCAAGGAGCCATTGTGACACTGCAGGGGCTGATGGCATCAAGGAGGCAATTGTGACAGTACAGAACCTCCTAGAAACAAGGCTCCATTGTGACACCGTGGGGAATCATGGAATCACGGAGCCCATTGTGACACGGCTGCATGGAACCAATGGTCCATGGTTACACGGCGGATTCAAGAAGAGCACGGTGACACCACGCAACATCATGGAACCATAGGTCCATTGTGACACAGCGGGGCCTCATGGAAACAAGGGGACCATTGTGGCAAAGCAGGGCCTAATGGAAGCATGGAGAGCATTGTGACATTGTGGGGAATCATGGAAGCATGGAGAGCATTGTGACACTAAGGAAACTCCTGGAACCAAGATGACCACTGGCACATAATGGAACCTCATGGAAGCAAGCCTCCATGATGACTTTGGAGGGCCTCAGGGACCACAGGACCCATTGTGACACAGCAGGACCTGGTGGAACCAAGGAGCCTTTGTGATGCTCCAGATCCACATGGAAGCCAGGGTGCACTGAGACACAGCGGGGCCTTGTTGGAACCAAAGACACCTCTGCAAAAAGCAGGCTAGCTCATAGAAGCAAGGAGTCCTTTGTTACAACATCAAACCTATGGAAGCAAGGGACCATTGTGACACTGCGGGGCCTCATGGAACCAATTGTCCATGATGACAGTGCGGATCAAAGGAGACCATGGTGACACTGCGGAACCTGATGGAACCAAGGAGCCATTGTGACACAGTGGGGCCTCATGGAATCAAGGAGACCATTGTGACCCAGGTGTTGCATGTGAAGGCAAGGAGCCATTGTGACACTTTGGGCTTCTTCCCTTGAGCTCTGCAGCTGGCTGTCCCAGCCCAGCGCACCATGTGCCACCTGCTCTCCTCAGGGCTCTGCCTGCACACAGCCCCAGGAGAAGTTTTCCTGTTTGGAAGGAAAGAATGGAAAAGCCGGAGCAGGTTTCCCAAACAACAAACCCCACTCAGGAGCCACATGCTCAGTACAGGCTGCCTGGAACGAGGTCCCCTTTCTACAAGGGTCAGGGTGAGCAGGAATGAATGATCTCTGGGAGCAGAATTCTCGGAGTCTTTCCACTGAATTCTCTGTCCCTGTGTCTTGGGGTGACTTTATCATGTGTATCCCCTATTGCTGCTCTATGCCCAGAAGTGAACTTTGTGCATTTCTGTGCCTTTCAACTGAGCCTGAGAGGGGGGAGAGGAAAAAAAACCGGACAAACTTCTCAGAGCGTTTGTTCAAGGACACACATACACACTCCTCTGCATCCTGCTTGCAGCAAGAGCAGAGGGAAGCAACTTTGTTTCTTTTTAGCCAGTTTTCAGCTCCTTTTCTCTGGGGGGAGATGGAGAGTTGAACTTTGCTTTCCTGGGACTTTGGGGGTTTTTTTCCCTTCTTCTCTTCTTGACTCTTTCAACATCAGACCACATTGGGAGAATTTTCTCCCGAGGTGGGGGCCCTGAATGTGGGCCCATGAGCCAGCTGCAAGGAGGAGGAGAGAGACTGCACCTACGGAAGTGTTGGGGTTCCTCCCCCCTGCCATGAGGTCATGGGAGAGGGGACCCTGGGGTAGAGGCATGGCCTGGGCACGGGGTCTCCCTGCTCCCTGCTGACATGTGCCCTAACCCTGTTCAGCACTGCTTATTTTGTGTTGCCCTGTGCGAGGAGGGCCCTGGTTGTGCTGTGATTGCTCAGTTCTTTGGCAGTGCCCCGCCCATGTGGCTGGAGAAGAAAGAGCTCTGAAACTTCTCTCAAGAATCGCTCCCTATTTCTTTGCACGGGCCTCGCTGTCTATGGATGTTTCAGGAGACCCCACCGAAACACGGAAGGACTCTCAAATTATCCCAGCTTTCTCTGCACAGCAAGAGCTTTTAATATTTAGCATTGTTCTCCTTTTCCTGTGTGTTTGTTAAAAAAATAGTTTTTATCTCTTTCACTTTCTTCCCAGGAAAATTCTTTTTTCCCGAAGCTGGTGGGGGAGGGCTGGGTGTAACCTGCCTTCTATCAGAGGATATTTTCCTCCACATTTGTCCAAACCGGCAGAGCCTGTCCTTTCCTGGGTCTCTGTTGCAGATGGAAGCTGCTGGTGCCATTGTCAGCTTGAAGCCCTCTTTTGATGCAAGCAGATGTTGCCAGGTGTGTTCAGCAGCTGTTGCTCAATGCTTATGCCAAGCTATTGTGTTCCTCATGGAACCAAGGAGCCATTGTGACACTGCAGGGGCTGATGGCATCAAGGAGGCAATTGTGACAGTACAGAACCTCCTAGAAACAAGGCTCCATTGTGACACCGTGGGGAATCATGGAATCACGGAGCCCATTGTGACACGGCTGCATGGAACCAATGGTCCATGGTTACACGGCGGATTCAAGAAGAGCACGGTGACACCACGCAACATCATGGAACCATAGGTCCATTGTGACACAGCGGGGCCTCATGGAAACAAGGGGACCATTGTGGCAAAGCAGGGCCTAATGGAAGCATGGAGAGCATTGTGACATTGTGGGGAATCATGGAAGCATGGAGAGCATTGTGACACTAAGGAAACTCCTGGAACCAAGATGACCACTGGCACATAATGGAACCTCATGGAAGCAAGCATCCATGATGACTTTGGAGGGCCTCAGGGACCACAGGACCCATTGTGACACAGCAGGACCTGGTGGAACCAAGGAGCCTTTGTGATGCTCCAGATCCACATGGAAGCCAGGGTGCACTGAGACACAGCGGGGCCTTGTTGGAACCAAAGACACCTCTGCAAAAAGCAGGCTAGCTCATAGAAGCAAGGAGTCCATTGTTACAACGTAAAAGCTATGGAACCAAGGGACCATTGTGACACTGCGGGGCCTCATGGAACCAATTGTCCATGATGACAGTGCGGATCAAAGGAGACCATGGTGACACTGCGGAACCCGATGGAACCAAGGAGCCATTGTGACACAGTGGGGCCTCATGGAATCAAGGAGACCATTGTGACCCAGGTGTTGCATGTGAAGGCAAGTAGCCATTGTGACACTTTGGGCTTCTTCCCTTGAGCTCTGCAGCTGGCTGTCCCAGCCCAGCGCACCATGTGCCACCTGCTCTCCTCAGGGCTCTGCCTGCACACAGCCCCAGGAGAAGTTTTCCTGTTTGGAAGGAAAGAATGGAAAAGCCGGAGCAGGTTTCCTAAACAACAAACCCCACTCAGGAGCCACATGCTCAGTACAGGCTGCCGGGAACGATGTCCCCTTTCTACAAGGGTCAGGGTGAGCAGGAATGAATGATCTCTGGGAGCAGAATTCTCGGAGTCTTTCCACTGAATTCTCTGTCCCTGTGTCTTGGGGTGACTTTATCATGTGTATCCCCTATTGCTGCTCTATGCCCAGAAGTGAACTTTGTGCATTTCTGTGCCTTTCAACTGAGCCTGAGAGGGGGGAGAGGAAAAAAAAACCGGACAAACTTCTCAGAGCGTTTGTTCAAGGACACACATACACACTCCTCTGCATCCTGCTTGCAGCAAGAGCAGAGGAAGCAACTTTGTTTCTTTTTAGCCAGTTTTCAGCTCCTTTTCTCTGGGGGGAGATGGAGAGTTGAACTTTGCTTTCCTGGGACTTTGGGGTTTTTTTTCCCTTCTTCTCTTCTTGACTCTTTCAACATCAGAGCACATTGGGAGAATTTTCTCCCGAGGTGGGGGCCCTGAATGTGGGCCCATGAGCCAGCTGCAAGGAGGAGGAGAGAGGCTACACCTACGGAAGTGTTGGGGTTCCTCCCCCCTGCCATGAGGTCATGGGAGAGGGGACCCTGGGGTAGAGGCATGGCCTGGGCACGGGGTCTCCCTGCTCCCTGCTCACATGTGCCCTAATCCTGTTCAGCACTGCTTATTTTGTGTTGCCCTGTGCCAGGAGGGCCCTGGTTGTGCCGTGACTGCTCAGTTCTTTGGCAGTGCCCCGCCCATGTGGCTGGAGAAGAAAGAGCTCTGAAACTTCTCTCAAGAATCGCTCCCTGTTTCTTTGCACGGGCCTCGCTGTCTATGGATGTTTCAGGAGACCCCACCGAAACACAGAAGGACTCTCAAATTATCCCAGCTTTCTCTGCACAGCGAGAGCTTTTAATATTTAGCATTGTTCTCCTTTTCCTGTGTGTTTGTTAAAAAAATAGTTTTTATCTCTTTCACTTTCTTCCCAGGAAAATTCTTTTTTCCCGAAGCTGGTGGGGGAGGGCTGGGTGTAACCTGCCTTCTATCAGAGGATATTTTCCTCCACATTTGTCCAAACCGGCACAGCCTGTCCTTTCCTGGGTCTCTGTTGCAGATGGAAGCTGCTGGTGCCATTGTCAGCTTGAAGCCCTCTTTTGATGCAAGCAGATGTTGCCAGGTGTGTTCAGCAGCTGTTGCTCAATGCTTATGCCAAGCTATTGTGTTCCTCATGGAACCAAGGAGCCATTGTGACACTGCAGGGGCTGATGGCATCAAGGAGGCAATTGTGACAGTACAGAACCTCCTAGAAACAAGGCTCCATTGTGACACCGTGGGGAATCATGGAATCACGGAGCCCATTGTGACACGGCTGCATGGAACCAATGGTCCATGGTTACACGGCGGATTCAAGAAGAGCACGGTGACACCACGCAACATCATGGAACCATAGGTCCATTGTGACACAGCGGGGCCTCATGGAAACAAGGGGACCATTGTGGCAAAGCAGGGCCTAATGGAAGCATGGAGAGCATTGTGACATTGTGGGGAATCATGGAAGCATGGAGAGCATTGTGACACTAAGGAAACTCCTGGAACCAAGATGACCACTGGCACATAATGGAACCTCATGGAAGCAAGCCTCCATGATGACTTTGGAGGGCCTCAGGGACCACAGGACCCATTGTGACACAGCAGGACCTGGTGGAACCAAGGAGCCTTTGTGATGCTCCAGATCCACATGGAAGCCAGGGTGCACTGAGACACAGCGGGGCCTTGTTGGAACCAAAGACACCTCTGCAAAAAGCAGGCTAGCTCATAGAAGCAAGGAGTCCATTGTTACAACATCAAACCTATGGAAGCAAGGGACCATTGTGACACTGCGGGGCCTCATGGAACCAATTGTCCATGATGACAGTGCGGATCAAAGGAGACCATGGTGACACTGCGGAACCCGATGGAACCAAGGAGCCATTGTGACACAGTGGGGCCTCATGGAATCAAGGAGACCATTGTGACCCAGGTGTTGCATGGGAAGGCAAGGAGCCATTGTGACACTTTGGGCTTCTTCCCTTGAGCTCTGCAGCTGGCTGTCCCAGCCCAGCGCACCATGTGCCACCTGCTCTCCTCAGGGCTCTGCCTGCACACAGCCCCAGGAGAAGTTTTCCTGTTTGCAAGGAAAGAATGGAAAAGCCGGAGCAGGTTTCCTAAACAACAAACCCCACTCAGGAGCCACATGCTCAGTACAGGCTGCCGGGAACGATGTCCCCTTTCTACAAGGGTCAGGGTGAGCAGGAATGAATGATCTCTGGGAGCAGAATTCTCGGAGTCTTTCCACTGAATTCTCTGTCCCTGTGTCTTGGGGTGACTTTATCATGTGTATCCCCTATTGCTGCTCTATGCCCAGAAGTGAACTTTGTGCATTTCTGTGCCTTTCAACTGAGCCTGAGAGGGGGGAGAGGAAAAAAAACTGGACAAACTTCTCAGAGCGTTTGTTCAAGGACACACATACACACTCCTCTGCATCCTGCTTGCAGCAAGAGCGGAGGAAGCAACTTTGTTTCTTTTTAGCCAGTTTTCAGCTCCTTTTCTCTGGGGAGAGATGGAGAGTTGAACTTTGTTTTCCTGGGACTTTGGGGGTTTTTTTCCCTTCTTCTCTTCTTGACTCTTTCAACATCAGACCACATTGGGAGAATTTTCTCCCGAGGTGGGGGCCCTGAATGTGGGCCCATGAGCCAGCTGCAAGGAGGAGGAGAGAGACTACACCTCCGGAAGTGTTGGGGTTCCTCCCCCCTGCCATGAGGTCATGGGAGAGGGGACCCTGGGGTAGAGGCATGGCCTGGGCACGGGGGGTCTCCCTGCTCCCTGCTGACATGTGCCCTAACCCTGTTCAGCACTGCTTATTTTGTGTTGCCCTGTGCGAGGAGGGCCCTGGTTGTGCCGTGACTGCTCAGTTCTTTGGCAGTGCCCCGCCCATGTGGCTGGAGAAGAAAGAGCTCTGAAACTTCTCTCAAGAATCGCTCCCTATTTCTTTGCACGGGCCTCGCTGTCTATGGATGTTTCAGGAGACCCCACCGAAACACGGAAGGACTCTCAAATTATCCCAGCTTTCTCTGCACAGCGAGAGCTTTTAATATTTAGCATTGTTATCCTTTTCCTGTGTGTTTGTTAAAAAAATAGTTTTTATCTCTTTCACTTTCTTCCCAGGAAAATTCTTTTTTCCCGAAGCTGGTGGGGGAGGGCTGGGTGTAACCTGCCTTCTATCAGAGGATATTTTCCTCCACATTTGTCCAAACCGGCACAGCCTGTCCTTTCCTGGGTCTCTGTTGCAGATGGAAGCTGCTGGTGCCATTGTCAGCTTGAAGCCCTCTTTTGATGCAAGCAGATGTTGCCAGGTGTGTTCAGCAGCTGTTGCTCAATGCTTATGCCAAGCTATTGTGTTCCTCATGGAACCAAGGAGCCATTGTGACACTGCAGGGGCTGATGGCATCAAGGAGGCAATTGTGACAGTACAGAACCTCCTAGAAACAAGGCTCCATTGTGACACCGTGGGGAATCATGGAATCACGGAGCCCATTGTGACACGGCTGCATGGAACCAATGGTCCATGGTTACACGGCGGATTCAAGAAGAGCACGGTGACACCACGCAACATCATGGAACCATAGGTCCATTGTGACACAGCGGGGCCTCATGGAAACAAGGGGACCATTGTGGCAAAGCAGGGCCTAATGGAAGCATGGAGAGCATTGTGACATTGTGGGGAATCATGGAAGCATGGAGAGCATTGTGACACTAAGGAAACTCCTGGAACCAAGATGACCACTGGCACATAATGGAACCTCATGGAAGCAAGCCTCCATGATGACTTTGGAGGGCCTCAGGGACCACAGGACCCATTGTGACACAGCAGGACCTGGTGGAACCAAGGAGCCTTTGTGATGCTCCAGATCCACATGGAAGCCAGGGTGCACTGAGACACAGCGGGGCCTTGTTGGAACCAAAGACACCTCTGCAAAAAGCAGGCTAGCTCATAGAAGCAAGGAGTCCTTTGTTACAACATCAAACCTATGGAAGCAAGGGACCATTGTGACACTGCGGGGCCTCATGGAACCAATTGTCCATGATGACAGTGCGGATCAAAAGAGACCATGGTGACACTGCGGAACCTGATGGAACCAAGGAGCCATTGTGACACAGTGGGGCCTCATGGAATCAAGGAGACCATTGTGACCCAGGTGTTGCATGTGAAGGCAAGGAGCCATTGTGACACTTTGGGCTTCTTCCCTTGAGCTCTGCAGCTGGCTGTCCCAGCCCAGCGCACCATGTGCCACCTGCTCTCCTCAGGGCTCTGCCTGCACACAGCCCCAGGAGAAGTTTTCCTGTTTGGAAGGAAAGAATGGAAAAGCCGGAGCAGGTTTCCCAAACAACAAACCCCACTCAGGAGCCACATGCTCAGTACAGGCTGCCGGGAACGATGTCCCCTTTCTACAAGGGTCAGGGTGAGCAGGAATGAATGATCTCTGGGAGCAGAATTCTCGGAGTCTTTCCACTGAATTCTCTGTCCCTGTGTCTTGGGGTGACTTTATCATGTGTATCCCCTATTGCTGCTCTATGCCCAGAAGTGAACTTTGTGCATTTCTGTGCCTTTCAACTGAGCCTGAGAGGGGGGAGAGGAAAAAAAAACCGGACAAACTTCTCAGAGCGTTTGTTCAAGGACACACATACACACTCCTCTGCATCCTGCTTGCAGCAAGAGCAGAGGAAGCAACTTTGTTTCTTTTTAGCCAGTTTTCAGCTCCTTTTCTCTGGGGGGAGATGGAGAGTTGAACTTTGCTTTCCTGGGACTTTGGGGTTTTTTTTCCCTTCTTCTCTTCTTGACTCTTTCAACATCAGAGCACATTGGGAGAATTTTCTCCCGAGGTGGGGGCCCTGAATGTGGGCCCATGAGCCAGCTGCAAGGAGGAGGAGAGAGGCTACACCTACGGAAGTGTTGGGGTTCCTCCCCCCTGCCATGAGGTCATGGGAGAGGGGACCCTGGGGTAGAGGCATGGCCTGGGCACGGGGTCTCCCTGCTCCCTGCTCACATGTGCCCTAATCCTGTTCAGCACTGCTTATTTTGTGTTGCCCTGTGCCAGGAGGGCCCTGGTTGTGCCGTGACTGCTCAGTTCTTTGGCAGTGCCCCGCCCATGTGGCTGGAGAAGAAAGAGCTCTGAAACTTCTCTCAAGAATCGCTCCCTGTTTCTTTGCACGGGCCTCGCTGTCTATGGATGTTTCAGGAGACCCCACCGAAACACAGAAGGACTCTCAAATTATCCCAGCTTTCTCTGCACAGCGAGAGCTTTTAATATTTAGCATTGTTCTCCTTTTCCTGTGTGTTTGTTAAAAAAATAGTTTTTATCTCTTTCACTTTCTTCCCAGGAAAATTCTTTTTTCCCGAAGCTGGTGGGGGAGGGCTGGGTGTAACCTGCCTTCTATCAGAGGATATTTTCCTCCACATTTGTCCAAACCGGCACAGCCTGTCCTTTCCTGGGTCTCTGTTGCAGATGGAAGCTGCTGGTGCCATTGTCAGCTTGAAGCCCTCTTTTGATGCAAGCAGATGTTGCCAGGTGTGTTCAGCAGCTGTTGCTCAATGCTTATGCCAAGCTATTGTGTTCCTCATGGAACCAAGGAGCCATTGTGACACTGCAGGGGCTGATGGCATCAAGGAGGCAATTGTGACAGTACAGAACCTCCTAGAAACAAGGCTCCATTGTGACACCGTGGGGAATCATGGAATCACGGAGCCCATTGTGACACGGCTGCATGGAACCAATGGTCCATGGTTACACGGCGGATTCAAGAAGAGCACGGTGACACCACGCAACATCATGGAACCATAGGTCCATTGTGACACAGCGGGGCCTCATGGAAACAAGGGGACCATTGTGGCAAAGCAGGGCCTAATGGAAGCATGGAGAGCATTGTGACATTGTGGGGAATCATGGAAGCATGGAGAGCATTGTGACACTAAGGAAACTCCTGGAACCAAGATGACCACTGGCACATAATGGAACCTCATGGAAGCAAGCCTCCATGATGACTTTGGAGGGCCTCAGGGACCACAGGACCCATTGTGACACAGCAGGACCTGGTGGAACCAAGGAGCCTTTGTGATGCTCCAGATCCACATGGAAGCCAGGGTGCACTGAGACACAGCGGGGCCTTGTTGGAACCAAAGACACCTCTGCAAAAAGCAGGCTAGCTCATAGAAGCAAGGAGTCCTTTGTTACAACATCAAACCTATGGAAGCAAGGGACCATTGTGACACTGCGGGGCCTCATGGAACCAATTGTCCATGATGACAGTGCGGATCAAAGGAGACCATGGTGACACTGCGGAACCCGATGGAACCAAGGAGCCATTGTGACACAGTGGGGCCTCATGGAATCAAGGAGACCATTGTGACCCAGGTGTTGCATGGGAAGGCAAGGAGCCATTGTGACACTTTGGGCTTCTTCCCTTGAGCTCTGCAGCTGGCTGTCCCAGCCCAGCGCACCATGTGCCACCTGCTCTCCTCAGGGCTCTGCCTGCACACAGCCCCAGGAGAAGTTTTCCTGTTTGCAAGGAAAGAATGGAAAAGCCGGAGCAGGTTTCCCAAACAACAAACCCCACTCAGGAGCCACATGCTCAGTACAGGCTGCCGGGAACGATGTCCCCTTTCTACAAGGGTCAGGGTGAGCAGGAATGAATGATCTCTGGGAGCAGAATTCTCGGAGTCTTTCCACTGAATTCTCTGTCCCTGTGTCTTGGGGTGACTTTATCATGTGTATCCCCTATTGCTGCTCTATGCCCAGAAGTGAACTTTGTGCATTTCTGTGCCTTTCAACTGAGCCTGAGAGGGGGGAGAGGAAAAAAAACTGGACAAACTTCTCAGAGCGTTTGTTCAAGGACACACATACACACTCCTCTGCATCCTGCTTGCAGCAAGAGCGGAGGAAGCAACTTTGTTTCTTTTTAGCCAGTTTTCAGCTCCTTTTCTCTGGGGAGAGATGGAGAGTTGAACTTTGTTTTCCTGGGACTTTGGGGGTTTTTTTCCCTTCTTCTCTTCTTGACTCTTTCAACATCAGACCACATTGGGAGAATTTTCTCCCGAGGTTGGGGCCCTGAATGTGGGCCCATGAGCCAGCTGCAAGGAGGAGGAGAGAGACTACACCTCCGGAAGTGTTGGGGTTCCTCCCCCCTGCCATGAGGTCATGGGAGAGGGGACCCTGGGGTAGAGGCATGGCCTGGGCACGGGGGGTCTCCCTGCTCCCTGCTGACATGTGCCCTAACCCTGTTCAGCACTGCTTATTTTGTGTTGCCCTGTGCGAGGAGGGCCCTGGTTGTGCCGTGATTGCTCAGTTCTTTGGCAGTGCCCCGCCCATGTGGCTGGAGAAGAAAGAGCTCTGAAACTTCTCTCAAGAATCGCTCCCTATTTCTTTGCACGGGCCTCGCTGTCTATGGATGTTTCAGGAGACCCCACCGAAACACGGAAGGACTCTCAAATTATCCCAGCTTTCTCTGCACAGCGAGAGCTTTTAATATTTAGCATTGTTATCCTTTTCCTGTGTGTTTGTTAAAAAAATAGTTTTTATCTCTTTCACTTTCTTCCCAGGAAAATTCTTTTTTCCCGAAGCTGGTGGGGGAGGGCTGGGTGTAACCTGCCTTCTATCAGAGGATATTTTCCTCCACATTTGTCCAAACCGGCACAGCCTGTCCTTTCCTGGGTCTCTGTTGCAGATGGAAGCTGCTGGTGCCATTGTCAGCTTGAAGCCCTCTTTTGATGCAAGCAGATGTTGCCAGGTGTGTTCAGCAGCTGTTGCTCAATGCTTATGCCAAGCTATTGTGTTCCTCATGGAACCAAGGAGCCATTGTGACACTGCAGGGGCTGATGGCATCAAGGAGGCAATTGTGACAGTACAGAACCTCCTAGAAACAAGGCTCCATTGTGACACCGTGGGGAATCATGGAATCACGGAGCCCATTGTGACACGGCTGCATGGAACCAATGGTCCATGGTTACACGGCGGATTCAAGAAGAGCACGGTGACACCACGCAACATCATGGAACCATAGGTCCATTGTGACACAGCGGGGCCTCATGGAAACAAGGGGACCATTGTGGCAAAGCAGGGCCTAATGGAAGCATGGAGAGCATTGTGACATTGTGGGGAATCATGGAAGCATGGAGAGCATTGTGACACTAAGGAAACTCCTGGAACCAAGATGACCACAGGCACATAATGGAACCTCATGGAAGCAAGCCTCCATGATGACTTTGGAGGGCCTCAGGGACCACAGGACCCATTGTGACACAGCAGGACCTGGTGGAACCAAGGAGCCTTTGTGATGCTCCAGATCCACATGGAAGCCAGGGTGCACTGAGACACAGCGGGGCCTTGTTGGAACCAAAGACACCTCTGCAAAAAGCAGGCTAGCTCATAGAAGCAAGGAGTCCTTTGTTACAACATCAAACCTATGGAAGCAAGGGACCATTGTGACACTGCGGGGCCTCATGGAACCAATTGTCCATGATGACAGTGCGGATCAAAGGAGACCATGGTGACACTGCGGAACCTGATGGAACCAAGGAGCCATTGTGACACAGTGGGGCCTCATGGAATCAAGGAGACCATTGTGACCCAGGTGTTGCATGTGAAGGCAAGGAGCCATTGTGACACTTTGGGCTTCTTCCCTTGAGCTCTGCAGCTGGCTGTCCCAGCCCAGCGCACCATGTGCCACCTGCTCTCCTCAGGGCTCTGCCTGCACACAGCCCCAGGAGAAGTTTTCCTGTTTGCAAGGAAAGAATGGAAAAGCCGGAGCAGGTTTCCCAAACAACAAACCCCACTCAGGAGCCACATGCTCAGTACAGGCTGCCTGGAACGAGGTCCCCTTTCTACAAGGGTCAGGGTGAGCAGGAATGAATGATCTCTGGGAGCAGAATTCTCGGAGTCTTTCCACTGAATTCTCTGTCCCTGTGTCTTGGGGTGACTTTATCATGTGTATCCCCTATTGCTGCTCTATGCCCAGAAGTGAACTTTGTGCATTTCTGTGCCTTTCAACTGAGCCTGAGAGGGGGGAGAGGAAAAAAAACCGGACAAACTTCTCAGAGCGTTTGTTCAAGGACACACATACACACTCCTCTGCATCCTGCTTGCAGCAAGAGCAGAGGGAAGCAACTTTGTTTCTTTTTAGCCAGTTTTCAGCTCCTTTTCTCTGGGGGGAGATGGAGAGTTGAACTTTGCTTTCCTGGGACTTTGGGGGTTTTTTTCCCTTCTTCTCTTCTTGACTCTTTCAACATCAGACCACATTGGGAGAATTTTCTCCCGAGGTGGGGGCCCTGAATGTGGGCCCATGAGCCAGCTGCAAGGAGGAGGAGAGAGACTGCACCTACGGAAGTGTTGGGGTTCCTCCCCCCTGCCATGAGGTCATGGGAGAGGGGACCCTGGGGTAGAGGCATGGCCTGGGCACGGGGTCTCCCTGCTCCCTGCTGACATGTGCCCTAACCCTGTTCAGCACTGCTTATTTTGTGTTGCCCTGTGCGAGGAGGGCCCTGGTTGTGCTGTGATTGCTCAGTTCTTTGGCAGTGCCCCGCCCATGTGGCTGGAGAAGAAAGAGCTCTGAAACTTCTCTCAAGAATCGCTCCCTATTTCTTTGCACGGGCCTCGCTGTCTATGGATGTTTCAGGAGACCCCACCGAAACACGGAAGGACTCTCAAATTATCCCAGCTTTCTCTGCACAGCGAGAGCTTTTAATATTTAGCATTGTTCTCCTTTTCCTGTGTGTTTGTTAAAAAAATAGTTTTTATCTCTTTCACTTTCTTCCCAGGAAAATTCTTTTTTCCCGAAGCTGGTGGGGGAGGGCTGGGTGTAACCTGCCTTCTATCAGAGGATATTTTCCTCCACATTTGTCCAAACCGGCAGAGCCTGTCCTTTCCTGGGTCTCTGTTGCAGATGGAAGCTGCTGGTGCCATTGTCAGCTTGAAGCCCTCTTTTGATGCAAGCAGATGTTGCCAGGTGTGTTCAGCAGCTGTTGCTCAATGCTTATGCCAAGCTATTGTGTTCCTCATGGAACCAAGGAGCCATTGTGACACTGCAGGGGCTGATGGCATCAAGGAGGCAATTGTGACAGTACAGAACCTCCTAGAAACAAGGCTCCATTGTGACACCGTGGGGAATCATGGAATCACGGAGCCCATTGTGACACGGCTGCATGGAACCAATGGTCCATGGTTACACGGCGGATTCAAGAAGAGCACGGTGACACCACGCAACATCATGGAACCATAGGTCCATTGTGACACAGCGGGGCCTCATGGAAACAAGGGGACCATTGTGGCAAAGCAGGGCCTAATGGAAGCATGGAGAGCATTGTGACATTGTGGGGAATCATGGAAGCATGGAGAGCATTGTGACACTAAGGAAACTCCTGGAACCAAGATGACCACTGGCACATAATGGAACCTCATGGAAGCAAGCCTCCATGATGACTTTGGAGGGCCTCAGGGACCACAGGACCCATTGTGACACAGCAGGACCTGGTGGAACCAAGGAGCCTTTGTGATGCTCCAGATCCACATGGAAGCCAGGGTGCACTGAGACACAGCGGGGCCTTGTTGGAACCAAAGACACCTCTGCAAAAAGCAGGCTAGCTCATAGAAGCAAGGAGTCCATTGTTACAACGTAAAAGCTATGGAACCAAGGGACCATTGTGACACTGCGGGGCCTCATGGAACCAATTGTCCATGATGACAGTGCGGATCAAAGGAGACCATGGTGACACTGCGGAACCCGATGGAACCAAGGAGCCATTGTGACACAGTGGGGCCTCATGGAATCAAGGAGACCATTGTGACCCAGGTGTTGCATGTGAAGGCAAGGAGCCATTGTGACACTTTGGGCTTCTTCCCTTGAGCTCTGCAGCTGGCTGTCCCAGCCCAGCGCACCATGTGCCACCTGCTCTCCTCAGGGCTCTGCCTGCACACAGCCCCAGGAGAAGTTTTCCTGTTTGGAAGGAAAGAATGGAAAAGCCGGAGCAGGTTTCCCAAACAACAAACCCCACTCAGGAGCCACATGCTCAGTACAGGCTGCCGGGAACGATGTCCCCTTTCTACAAGGGTCAGGGTGAGCAGGAATGAATGATCTCTGGGAGCAGAATTCTCGGAGTCTTTCCACTGAATTCTCTGTCCCTGTGTCTTGGGGTGACTTTATCATGTGTATCCCCTATTGCTGCTCTATGCCCAGAAGTGAACTTTGTGCATTTCTGTGCCTTTCAACTGAGCCTGAGAGGGGGGAGAGGAAAAAAAAACCGGACAAACTTCTCAGAGCGTTTGTTCAAGGACACACATACACACTCCTCTGCATCCTGCTTGCAGCAAGAGCAGAGGAAGCAACTTTGTTTCTTTTTAGCCAGTTTTCAGCTCCTTTTCTCTGGGGGGAGATGGAGAGTTGAACTTTGCTTTCCTGGGACTTTGGGGTTTTTTTTCCCTTCTTCTCTTCTTGACTCTTTCAACATCAGAGCACATTGGGAGAATTTTCTCCCGAGGTGGGGGCCCTGAATGTGGGCCCATGAGCCAGCTGCAAGGAGGAGGAGAGAGGCTACACCTACGGAAGTGTTGGGGTTCCTCCCCCCTGCCATGAGGTCATGGGAGAGGGGACCCTGGGGTAGAGGCATGGCCTGGGCACGGGGTCTCCCTGCTCCCTGCTCACATGTGCCCTAATCCTGTTCAGCACTGCTTATTTTGTGTTGCCCTGTGCGAGGAGGGCCCTGGTTGTGCTGTGATTGCTCAGTTCTTTGGCAGTGCCCCGCCCATGTGGCTGGAGAAGAAAGAGCTCTGAAACTTCTCTCAAGAATCGCTCCCTATTTCTTTGCACGGGCCTCGCTGTCTATGGATGTTTCAGGAGACCCCACCGAAACACGGAAGGACTCTCAAATTATCCCAGCTTTCTCTGCACAGCAAGAGCTTTTAATATTTAGCATTGTTCTCCTTTTCCTGTGTGTTTGTTAAAAAAATAGTTTTTATCTCTTTCACTTTCTTCCCAGGAAAATTCTTTTTTCCCGAAGCTGGTGGGGGAGGGCTGGGTGTAACCTGCCTTCTATCAGAGGATATTTTCCTCCACATTTGTCCAAACCGGCAGAGCCTGTCCTTTCCTGGGTCTCTGTTGCAGATGGAAGCTGCTGGTGCCATTGTCAGCTTGAAGCCCTCTTTTGATGCAAGCAGATGTTGCCAGGTGTGTTCAGCAGCTGTTGCTCAATGCTTATGCCAAGCTATTGTGTTCCTCATGGAACCAAGGAGCCATTGTGACACTGCAGGGGCTGATGGCATCAAGGAGGCAATTGTGACAGTACAGAACCTCCTAGAAACAAGGCTCCATTGTGACACCGTGGGGAATCATGGAATCACGGAGCCCATTGTGACACGGCTGCATGGAACCAATGGTCCATGGTTACACGGCGGATTCAAGAAGAGCACGGTGACACCACGCAACATCATGGAACCATAGGTCCATTGTGACACAGCGGGGCCTCATGGAAACAAGGGGACCATTGTGGCAAAGCAGGGCCTAATGGAAGCATGGAGAGCATTGTGACATTGTGGGGAATCATGGAAGCATGGAGAGCATTGTGACACTAAGGAAACTCCTGGAACCAAGATGACCACTGGCACATAATGGAACCTCATGGAAGCAAGCCTCCATGATGACTTTGGAGGGCCTCAGGGACCACAGGACCCATTGTGACACAGCAGGACCTGGTGGAACCAAGGAGCCTTTGTGATGCTCCAGATCCACATGGAAGCCAGGGTGCACTGAGACACAGCGGGGCCTTGTTGGAACCAAAGACACCTCTGCAAAAAGCAGGCTAGCTCATAGAAGCAAGGAGTCCATTGTTACAACGTAAAAGCTATGGAACCAAGGGACCATTGTGACACTGCGGGGCCTCATGGAACCAATTGTCCATGATGACAGTGCGGATCAAAGGAGACCATGGTGACACTGCGGAACCCGATGGAACCAAGGAGCCATTGTGACACAGTGGGGCCTCATGGAATCAAGGAGACCATTGTGACCCAGGTGTTGCATGTGAAGGCAAGTAGCCATTGTGACACTTTGGGCTTCTTCCCTTGAGCTCTGCAGCTGGCTGTCCCAGCCCAGCGCACCATGTGCCACCTGCTCTCCTCAGGGCTCTGCCTGCACACAGCCCCAGGAGAAGTTTTCCTGTTTGCAAGGAAAGAATGGAAAAGCCGGAGCAGGTTTCCCAAACAACAAACCCCACTCAGGAGCCACATGCTCAGTACAGGCTGCCGGGAACGATGTCCCCTTTCTACAAGGGTCAGGGTGAGCAGGAATGAATGATCTCTGGGAGCAGAATTCTCGGAGTCTTTCCACTGAATTCTCTGTCCCTGTGTCTTGGGGTGACTTTATCATGTGTATCCCCTATTGCTGCTCTATGCCCAGAAGTGAACTTTGTGCATTTCTGTGCCTTTCAACTGAGCCTGAGAGGGGGGAGAGGAAAAAAAAACCGGACAAACTTCTCAGAGCGTTTGTTCAAGGACACACATACACACTCCTCTGCATCCTGCTTGCAGCAAGAGCAGAGGAAGCAACTTTGTTTCTTTTTAGCCAGTTTTCAGCTCCTTTTCTCTGGGGGGAGATGGAGAGTTGAACTTTGCTTTCCTGGGACTTTGGGGTTTTTTTTCCCTTCTTCTCTTCTTGACTCTTTCAACATCAGAGCACATTGGGAGAATTTTCTCCCGAGGTGGGGGCCCTGAATGTGGGCCCATGAGCCAGCTGCAAGGAGGAGGAGAGAGGCTACACCTACGGAAGTGTTGGGGTTCCTCCCCCCTGCCATGAGGTCATGGGAGAGGGGACCCTGGGGTAGAGGCATGGCCTGGGCACGGGGTCTCCCTGCTCCCTGCTCACATGTGCCCTAATCCTGTTCAGCACTGCTTATTTTGTGTTGCCCTGTGCCAGGAGGGCCCTGGTTGTGCCGTGACTGCTCAGTTCTTTGGCAGTGCCCCGCCCATGTGGCTGGAGAAGAAAGAGCTCTGAAACTTCTCTCAAGAATCGCTCCCTGTTTCTTTGCACGGGCCTCGCTGTCTATGGATGTTTCAGGAGACCCCACCGAAACACAGAAGGACTCTCAAATTATCCCAGCTTTCTCTGCACAGCGAGAGCTTTTAATATTTAGCATTGTTCTCCTTTTCCTGTGTGTTTGTTAAAAAAATAGTTTTTATCTCTTTCACTTTCTTCCCAGGAAAATTCTTTTTTCCCGAAGCTGGTGGGGGAGGGCTGGGTGTAACCTGCCTTCTATCAGAGGATATTTTCCTCCACATTTGTCCAAACCGGCACAGCCTGTCCTTTCCTGGGTCTCTGTTGCAGATGGAAGCTGCTGGTGCCATTGTCAGCTTGAAGCCCTCTTTTGATGCAAGCAGATGTTGCCAGGTGTGTTCAGCAGCTGTTGCTCAATGCTTATGCCAAGCTATTGTGTTCCTCATGGAACCAAGGAGCCATTGTGACACTGCAGGGGCTGATGGCATCAAGGAGGCAATTGTGACAGTACAGAACCTCCTAGAAACAAGGCTCCATTGTGACACCGTGGGGAATCATGGAATCACGGAGCCCATTGTGACACGGCTGCATGGAACCAATGGTCCATGGTTACACGGCGGATTCAAGAAGAGCACGGTGACACCACGCAACATCATGGAACCATAGGTCCATTGTGACACAGCGGGGCCTCATGGAAACAAGGGGACCATTGTGGCAAAGCAGGGCCTAATGGAAGCATGGAGAGCATTGTGACATTGTGGGGAATCATGGAAGCATGGAGAGCATTGTGACACTAAGGAAACTCCTGGAACCAAGATGACCACTGGCACATAATGGAACCTCATGGAAGCAAGCCTCCATGATGACTTTGGAGGGCCTCAGGGACCACAGGACCCATTGTGACACAGCAGGACCTGGTGGAACCAAGGAGCCTTTGTGATGCTCCAGATCCACATGGAAGCCAGGGTGCACTGAGACACAGCGGGGCCTTGTTGGAACCAAAGACACCTCTGCAAAAAGCAGGCTAGCTCATAGAAGCAAGGAGTCCATTGTTACAACATCAAACCTATGGAAGCAAGGGACCATTGTGACACTGCGGGGCCTCATGGAACCAATTGTCCATGATGACAGTGCGGATCAAAGGAGACCATGGTGACACTGCGGAACCCGATGGAACCAAGGAGCCATTGTGACACAGTGGGGCCTCATGGAATCAAGGAGACCATTGTGACCCAGGTGTTGCATGGGAAGGCAAGGAGCCATTGTGACACTTTGGGCTTCTTCCCTTGAGCTCTGCAGCTGGCTGTCCCAGCCCAGCGCACCATGTGCCACCTGCTCTCCTCAGGGCTCTGCCTGCACACAGCCCCAGGAGAAGTTTTCCTGTTTGCAAGGAAAGAATGGAAAAGCCGGAGCAGGTTTCCCAAACAACAAACCCCACTCAGGAGCCACATGCTCAGTACAGGCTGCCGGGAACGATGTCCCCTTTCTACAAGGGTCAGGGTGAGCAGGAATGAATGATCTCTGGGAGCAGAATTCTCGGAGTCTTTCCACTGAATTCTCTGTCCCTGTGTCTTGGGGTGACTTTATCATGTGTATCCCCTATTGCTGCTCTATGCCCAGAAGTGAACTTTGTGCATTTCTGTGCCTTTCAACTGAGCCTGAGAGGGGGGAGAGGAAAAAAAACTGGACAAACTTCTCAGAGCGTTTGTTCAAGGACACACATACACACTCCTCTGCATCCTGCTTGCAGCAAGAGCGGAGGAAGCAACTTTGTTTCTTTTTAGCCAGTTTTCAGCTCCTTTTCTCTGGGGAGAGATGGAGAGTTGAACTTTGTTTTCCTGGGACTTTGGGGGTTTTTTTCCCTTCTTCTCTTCTTGACTCTTTCAACATCAGACCACATTGGGAGAATTTTCTCCCGAGGTGGGGGCCCTGAATGTGGGCCCATGAGCCAGCTGCAAGGAGGAGGAGAGAGACTACACCTCCGGAAGTGTTGGGGTTCCTCCCCCCTGCCATGAGGTCATGGGAGAGGGGACCCTGGGGTAGAGGCATGGCCTGGGCACGGGGGGTCTCCCTGCTCCCTGCTGACATGTGCCCTAACCCTGTTCAGCACTGCTTATTTTGTGTTGCCCTGTGCGAGGAGGGCCCTGGTTGTGCCGTGACTGCTCAGTTCTTTGGCAGTGCCCCGCCCATGTGGCTGGAGAAGAAAGAGCTCTGAAACTTCTCTCAAGAATCGCTCCCTATTTCTTTGCACGGGCCTCGCTGTCTATGGATGTTTCAGGAGACCCCACCGAAACACGGAAGGACTCTCAAATTATCCCAGCTTTCTCTGCACAGCGAGAGCTTTTAATATTTAGCATTGTTCTCCTTTTCCTGTGTGTTTGTTAAAAAAATAGTTTTTATCTCTTTCACTTTCTTCCCAGGAAAATTCTTTTTTCCCGAAGCTGGTGGGGGAGGGCTGGGTGTAACCTGCCTTCTATCAGAGGATATTTTCCTCCACATTTGTCCAAACCGGCACAGCCTGTCCTTTCCTGGGTCTCTGTTGCAGATGGAAGCTGCTGGTGCCATTGTCAGCTTGAAGCCCTCTTTTGATGCAAGCAGATGTTGCCAGGTGTGTTCAGCAGCTGTTGCTCAATGCTTATGCCAAGCTATTGTGTTCCTCATGGAACCAAGGAGCCATTGTGACACTGCAGGGGCTGATGGCATCAAGGAGGCAATTGTGACAGTACAGAACCTCCTAGAAACAAGGCTCCATTGTGACACCGTGGGGAATCATGGAATCACGGAGCCCATTGTGACACGGCTGCATGGAACCAATGGTCCATGGTTACACGGCGGATTCAAGAAGAGCACGGTGACACCACGCAACATCATGGAACCATAGGTCCATTGTGACACAGCGGGGCCTCATGGAAACAAGGGGACCATTGTGGCAAAGCAGGGCCTAATGGAAGCATGGAGAGCATTGTGACATTGTGGGGAATCATGGAAGCATGGAGAGCATTGTGACACTAAGGAAACTCCTGGAACCAAGATGACCACTGGCACATAATGGAACCTCATGGAAGCAAGCCTCCATGATGACTTTGGAGGGCCTCAGGGACCACAGGACCCATTGTGACACAGCAGGACCTGGTGGAACCAAGGAGCCTTTGTGATGCTCCAGATCCACATGGAAGCCAGGGTGCACTGAGACACAGCGGGGCCTTGTTGGAACCAAAGACACCTCTGCAAAAAGCAGGCTAGCTCATAGAAGCAAGGAGTCCTTTGTTACAACATCAAACCTATGGAAGCAAGGGACCATTGTGACACTGCGGGGCCTCATGGAACCAATTGTCCATGATGACAGTGCGGATCAAAGGAGACCATGGTGACACTGCGGAACCTGATGGAACCAAGGAGCCATTGTGACACAGTGGGGCCTCATGGAATCAAGGAGACCATTGTGACCCAGGTGTTGCATGTGAAGGCAAGGAGCCATTGTGACACTTTGGGCTTCTTCCCTTGAGCTCTGCAGCTGGCTGTCCCAGCCCAGCGCACCATGTGCCACCTGCTCTCCTCAGGGCTCTGCCTGCACACAGCCCCAGGAGAAGTTTTCCTGTTTGGAAGGAAAGAATGGAAAAGCCGGAGCAGGTTTCCCAAACAACAAACCCCACTCAGGAGCCACATGCTCAGTACAGGCTGCCTGGAACGATGTCCCCTTTCTACAAGGGTCAGTGTGAGCAGGAATGAATGATCTCTGGGAGCAGAATTCTCGGAGTCTTTCCACTGAATTCTCTGTCCCTGTGTCTTGGGGTGACTTTATCATGTGTATCCCCTATTGCTGCTCTATGCCCAGAAGTGAACTTTGTGCATTTCTGTGCCTTTCAACTGAGCCTGAGAGGGGGGAGAGGAAAAAAAACCGGACAAACTTCTCAGAGCGTTTGTTCAAGGACACACATACACACTCCTCTGCATCCTGCTTGCAGCAAGAGCAGAGGGAAGCAACTTTGTTTCTTTTTAGCCAGTTTTCAGCTCCTTTTCTCTGGGGGGAGATGGAGAGTTGAACTTTGCTTTCCTGGGACTTTGGGGGTTTTTTTCCCTTCTTCTCTTCTTGACTCTTTCAACATCAGACCACATTGGGAGAATTTTCTCCCGAGGTGGGGGCCCTGAATGTGGGCCCATGAGCCAGCTGCAAGGAGGAGGAGAGAGACTGCACCTACGGAAGTGTTGGGGTTCCTCCCCCCTGCCATGAGGTCATGGGAGAGGGGACCCTGGGGTAGAGGCATGGCCTGGGCACGGGGTCTCCCTGCTCCCTGCTGACATGTGCCCTAACCCTGTTCAGCACTGCTTATTTTGTGTTGCCCTGTGCGAGGAGGGCCCTGGTTGTGCTGTGATTGCTCAGTTCTTTGGCAGTGCCCCGCCCATGTGGCTGGAGAAGAAAGAGCTCTGAAACTTCTCTCAAGAATCGCTCCCTATTTCTTTGCACGGGCCTCGCTGTCTATGGATGTTTCAGGAGACCCCACCGAAACACGGAAGGACTCTCAAATTATCCCAGCTTTCTCTGCACAGCGAGAGCTTTTAATATTTAGCATTGTTCTCCTTTTCCTGTGTGTTTGTTAAAAAAATAGTTTTTATCTCTTTCACTTTCTTCCCAGGAAAATTCTTTTTTCCCGAAGCTGGTGGGGGAGGGCTGGGTGTAACCTGCCTTCTATCAGAGGATATTTTCCTCCACATTTGTCCAAACCGGCACAGCCTGTCCTTTCCTGGGTCTCTGTTGCAGATGGAAGCTGCTGGTGCCATTGTCAGCTTGAAGCCCTCTTTTGATGCAAGCAGATGTTGCCAGGTGTGTTCAGCAGCTGTTGCTCAATGCTTATGCCAAGCTATTGTGTTCCTCATGGAACCAAGGAGCCATTGTGACACTGCAGGGGCTGATGGCATCAAGGAGGCAATTGTGACAGTACAGAACCTCCTAGAAACAAGGCTCCATTGTGACACCGTGGGGAATCATGGAATCACGGAGCCCATTGTGACACGGCTGCATGGAACCAATGGTCCATGGTTACACGGCGGATTCAAGAAGAGCACGGTGACACCACGCAACATCATGGAACCATAGGTCCATTGTGACACAGCGGGGCCTCATGGAAACAAGGGGACCATTGTGGCAAAGCAGGGCCTAATGGAAGCATGGAGAGCATTGTGACATTGTGGGGAATCATGGAAGCATGGAGAGCATTGTGACACTAAGGAAACTCCTGGAACCAAGATGACCACTGGCACATAATGGAACCTCATGGAAGCAAGCCTCCATGATGACTTTGGAGGGCCTCAGGGACCACAGGACCCATTGTGACACAGCAGGACCTGGTGGAACCAAGGAGCCTTTGTGATGCTCCAGATCCACATGGAAGCCAGGGTGCACTGAGACACAGCGGGGCCTTGTTGGAACCAAAGACACCTCTGCAAAAAGCAGGCTAGCTCATAGAAGCAAGGAGTCCATTGTTACAACGTAAAAGCTATGGAACCAAGGGACCATTGTGACACTGCGGGGCCTCATGGAACCAATTGTCCATGATGACAGTGCGGATCAAAGGAGACCATGGTGACACTGCGGAACCCGATGGAACCAAGGAGCCATTGTGACACAGTGGGGCCTCATGGAATCAAGGAGACCATTGTGACCCAGGTGTTGCATGTGAAGGCAAGTAGCCATTGTGACACTTTGGGCTTCTTCCCTTGAGCTCTGCAGCTGGCTGTCCCAGCCCAGCGCACCATGTGCCACCTGCTCTCCTCAGGGCTCTGCCTGCACACAGCCCCAGGAGAAGTTTTCCTGTTTGGAAGGAAAGAATGGAAAAGCCGGAGCAGGTTTCCCAAACAACAAACCCCACTCAGGAGCCACATGCTCAGTACAGGCTGCCGGGAACGATGTCCCCTTTCTACAAGGGTCAGGGTGAGCAGGAATGAATGATCTCTGGGAGCAGAATTCTCGGAGTCTTTCCACTGAATTCTCTGTCCCTGTGTCTTGGGGTGACTTTATCATGTGTATCCCCTATTGCTGCTCTATGCCCAGAAGTGAACTTTGTGCATTTCTGTGCCTTTCAACTGAGCCTGAGAGGGGGGAGAGGAAAAAAAAACCGGACAAACTTCTCAGAGCGTTTGTTCAAGGACACACATACACACTCCTCTGCATCCTGCTTGCAGCAAGAGCAGAGGAAGCAACTTTGTTTCTTTTTAGCCAGTTTTCAGCTCCTTTTCTCTGGGGGGAGATGGAGAGTTGAACTTTGCTTTCCTGGGACTTTGGGGTTTTTTTTCCCTTCTTCTCTTCTTGACTCTTTCAACATCAGAGCACATTGGGCGAATTTTCTCCCGAGGTGGGGGCCCTGAATGTGGGCCCATGAGCCAGCTGCAAGGAGGAGGAGAGAGGCTACACCTACGGAAGTGTTGGGGTTCCTCCCCCCTGCCATGAGGTCATGGGAGAGGGGACCCTGGGGTAGAGGCATGGCCTGGGCACGGGGTCTCCCTGCTCCCTGCTCACATGTGCCCTAATCCTGTTCAGCACTGCTTATTTTGTGTTGCCCTGTGCCAGGAGGGCCCTGGTTGTGCCGTGACTGCTCAGTTCTTTGGCAGTGCCCCGCCCATGTGGCTGGAGAAGAAAGAGCTCTGAAACTTCTCTCAAGAATCGCTCCCTGTTTCTTTGCACGGGCCTCGCTGTCTATGGATGTTTCAGGAGACCCCACCGAAACACAGAAGGACTCTCAAATTATCCCAGCTTTCTCTGCACAGCGAGAGCTTTTAATATTTAGCATTGTTCTCCTTTTCCTGTGTGTTTGTTAAAAAAATAGTTTTTATCTCTTTCACTTTCTTCCCAGGAAAATTCTTTTTTCCCGAAGCTGGTGGGGGAGGGCTGGGTGTAACCTGCCTTCTATCAGAGGATATTTTCCTCCACATTTGTCCAAACCGGCACAGCCTGTCCTTTCCTGGGTCTCTGTTGCAGATGGAAGCTGCTGGTGCCATTGTCAGCTTGAAGCCCTCTTTTGATGCAAGCAGATGTTGCCAGGTGTGTTCAGCAGCTGTTGCTCAATGCTTATGCCAAGCTATTGTGTTCCTCATGGAACCAAGGAGCCATTGTGACACTGCAGGGGCTGATGGCATCAAGGAGGCAATTGTGACAGTACAGAACCTCCTAGAAACAAGGCTCCATTGTGACACCGTGGGGAATCATGGAATCACGGAGCCCATTGTGACACGGCTGCATGGAACCAATGGTCCATGGTTACACGGCGGATTCAAGAAGAGCACGGTGACACCACGCAACATCATGGAACCATAGGTCCATTGTGACACAGCGGGGCCTCATGGAAACAAGGGGACCATTGTGGCAAAGCAGGGCCTAATGGAAGCATGGAGAGCATTGTGACATTGTGGGGAATCATGGAAGCATGGAGAGCATTGTGACACTAAGGAAACTCCTGGAACCAAGATGACCACTGGCACATAATGGAACCTCATGGAAGCAAGCCTCCATGATGACTTTGGAGGGCCTCAGGGACCACAGGACCCATTGTGACACAGCAGGACCTGGTGGAACCAAGGAGCCTTTGTGATGCTCCAGATCCACATGGAAGCCAGGGTGCACTGAGACACAGCGGGGCCTTGTTGGAACCAAAGACACCTCTGCAAAAAGCAGGCTAGCTCATAGAAGCAAGGAGTCCTTTGTTACAACATCAAACCTATGGAAGCAAGGGACCATTGTGACACTGCGGGGCCTCATGGAACCAATTGTCCATGATGACAGTGCGGATCAAAGGAGACCATGGTGACACTGCGGAACCCGATGGAACCAAGGAGCCATTGTGACACAGTGGGGCCTCATGGAATCAAGGAGACCATTGTGACCCAGGTGTTGCATGGGAAGGCAAGGAGCCATTGTGACACTTTGGGCTTCTTCCCTTGAGCTCTGCAGCTGGCTGTCCCAGCCCAGCGCACCATGTGCCACCTGCTCTCCTCAGGGCTCTGCCTGCACACAGCCCCAGGAGAAGTTTTCCTGTTTGCAAGGAAAGAATGGAAAAGCCGGAGCAGGTTTCCCAAACAACAAACCCCACTCAGGAGCCACATGCTCAGTACAGGCTGCCGGGAACGATGTCCCCTTTCTACAAGGGTCAGGGTGAGCAGGAATGAATGATCTCTGGGAGCAGAATTCTCGGAGTCTTTCCACTGAATTCTCTGTCCCTGTGTCTTGGGGTGACTTTATCATGTGTATCCCCTATTGCTGCTCTATGCCCAGAAGTGAACTTTGTGCATTTCTGTGCCTTTCAACTGAGCCTGAGAGGGGGGAGAGGAAAAAAAACTGGACAAACTTCTCAGAGCGTTTGTTCAAGGACACACATACACACTCCTCTGCATCCTGCTTGCAGCAAGAGCGGAGGAAGCAACTTTGTTTCTTTTTAGCCAGTTTTCAGCTCCTTTTCTCTGGGGAGAGATGGAGAGTTGAACTTTGTTTTCCTGGGACTTTGGGGGTTTTTTTCCCTTCTTCTCTTCTTGACTCTTTCAACATCAGACCACATTGGGAGAATTTTCTCCCGAGGTTGGGGCCCTGAATGTGGGCCCATGAGCCAGCTGCAAGGAGGAGGAGAGAGACTACACCTCCGGAAGTGTTGGGGTTCCTCCCCCCTGCCATGAGGTCATGGGAGAGGGGACCCTGGGGTAGAGGCATGGCCTGGGCACGGGGGGTCTCCCTGCTCCCTGCTGACATGTGCCCTAACCCTGTTCAGCACTGCTTATTTTGTGTTGCCCTGTGCGAGGAGGGCCCTGGTTGTGCCGTGACTGCTCAGTTCTTTGGCAGTGCCCCGCCCATGTGGCTGGAGAAGAAAGAGCTCTGAAACTTCTCTCAAGAATCGCTCCCTATTTCTTTGCACGGGCCTCGCTGTCTATGGATGTTTCAGGAGACCCCACCGAAACACGGAAGGACTCTCAAATTATCCCAGCTTTCTCTGCACAGCGAGAGCTTTTAATATTTAGCATTGTTATCCTTTTCCTGTGTGTTTGTTAAAAAAATAGTTTTTATCTCTTTCACTTTCTTCCCAGGAAAATTCTTTTTTCCCGAAGCTGGTGGGGGAGGGCTGGGTGTAACCTGCCTTCTATCAGAGGATATTTTCCTCCACATTTGTCCAAACCGGCACAGCCTGTCCTTTCCTGGGTCTCTGTTGCAGATGGAAGCTGCTGGTGCCATTGTCAGCTTGAAGCCCTCTTTTGATGCAAGCAGATGTTGCCAGGTGTGTTCAGCAGCTGTTGCTCAATGCTTATGCCAAGCTATTGTGTTCCTCATGGAACCAAGGAGCCATTGTGACACTGCAGGGGCTGATGGCATCAAGGAGGCAATTGTGACAGTACAGAACCTCCTAGAAACAAGGCTCCATTGTGACACCGTGGGGAATCATGGAATCACGGAGCCCATTGTGACACGGCTGCATGGAACCAATGGTCCATGGTTACACGGCGGATTCAAGAAGAGCACGGTGACACCACGCAACATCATGGAACCATAGGTCCATTGTGACACAGCGGGGCCTCATGGAAACAAGGGGACCATTGTGGCAAAGCAGGGCCTAATGGAAGCATGGAGAGCATTGTGACATTGTGGGGAATCATGGAAGCATGGAGAGCATTGTGACACTAAGGAAACTCCTGGAACCAAGATGACCACAGGCACATAATGGAACCTCATGGAAGCAAGCCTCCATGATGACTTTGGAGGGCCTCAGGGACCACAGGACCCATTGTGACACAGCAGGACCTGGTGGAACCAAGGAGCCTTTGTGATGCTCCAGATCCACATGGAAGCCAGGGTGCACTGAGACACAGCGGGGCCTTGTTGGAACCAAAGACACCTCTGCAAAAAGCAGGCTAGCTCATAGAAGCAAGGAGTCCTTTGTTACAACATCAAACCTATGGAAGCAAGGGACCATTGTGACACTGCGGGGCCTCATGGAACCAATTGTCCATGATGACAGTGCGGATCAAAGGAGACCATGGTGACACTGCGGAACCTGATGGAACCAAGGAGCCATTGTGACACAGTGGGGCCTCATGGAATCAAGGAGACCATTGTGACCCAGGTGTTGCATGTGAAGGCAAGGAGCCATTGTGACACTTTGGGCTTCTTCCCTTGAGCTCTGCAGCTGGCTGTCCCAGCCCAGCGCACCATGTGCCACCTGCTCTCCTCAGGGCTCTGCCTGCACACAGCCCCAGGAGAAGTTTTCCTGTTTGCAAGGAAAGAATGGAAAAGCCGGAGCAGGTTTCCCAAACAACAAACCCCACTCAGGAGCCACATGCTCAGTACAGGCTGCCTGGAACGATGTCCCCTTTCTACAAGGGTCAGTGTGAGCAGGAATGAATGATCTCTGGGAGCAGAATTCTCGGAGTCTTTCCACTGAATTCTCTCTCCCTGTGTCTTGGGGTGACTTTATCATGTGTATCCCCTATTGCTGCTCTATGCCCAGAAGTGAACTTTGTGCATTTCTGTGCCTTTCAACTGAGCCTGAGAGGGGGGAGAGGAAAAAAAACCGGACAAACTTCTCAGAGCGTTTGTTCAAGGACACACATACACACTCCTCTGCATCCTGCTTGCAGCAAGAGCAGAGGGAAGCAACTTTGTTTCTTTTTAGCCAGTTTTCAGCTCCTTTTCTCTGGGGGGAGATGGAGAGTTGAACTTTGTTTTCCTGGGACTTCGGGGGTTTTTTTTCCCTTCTTCTCTTCTTGACTCTTTCAACATCAGAGCACATTGGGAGAATTTTCTCCCGAGGTGGGGGCCCTGAATGTGGGCCCATGAGCCAGCTGCAAGGAGGAGGAGAGAGACTGCACCTACGGAAGTGTTGGGGTTCCTCCCCCCTGCCATGAGGTCATGGGAGAGGGGACCCTGGGGTAGAGGCATGGCCTGGGCACGGGGGTCTCCCTGCTCCCTGCTCACATGTGCCCTAACCCTGTTCAGCACTGCTTATTTTGTGTTGCCCTGTGTGAGGAGGGCCCTGGTTGTGCCGTGATTGCTCAGTTCTTTGGCAGTGCCCCGCCCATGTGGCTGGAGAAGAAAGAGCTCTGAAACTTCTCTCAAGAATCGCTCCCTGTTTCTTTGCACGGGCCTCGCTGTCTATGGATGTTTCAGGAGACCCCACCGAAACACAGAAGGACTCTCAAATTATCCCAGCTTTCTCTGCACAGCGAGAGCTTTTAATATTTAGCATTGTTATCCTTTTCCTGTGTGTTTGTTAAAAAAATAGTTTTTATCTCTTTCACTTTCTTCCCAGGAAAGTTCTTTTTTCCAAAAACCTGGTGGGGGAGGGCTGGGTGTAACCTGCCTTCTATCAGAGGATATTTTCCTCCACATTTGTCCAAACCGGCACAGCCTGTCCTTTCCTGGGTCTCTGTTGCAGATGGAAGCTGCTGGTGCCATTGTCAGCTTGAAGCACTCTTTTGATGCAAGCAGATGTTGCCAGGTGTGTTCAGCAGCTGTTGCTCAATGCTTATGCCAAGCTATTGTGTTCCTCATGGAACCAAGGAGCCATTGTGACACTGCAGGGGCTGATGGCATCAAGGAGGCAATTGTGACAGTACAGAACCTCCTAGAAACAAGGCTCCATTGTGACACCGTGGGGAATCATGGAATCAAGGAGCCCATTGTGACACGGCTGCATGGAACCAATGGTCCATGGTTACACGGCGGATTCAAGAAGAGCACGGTGACACCACGCAACATCATGGAACCGTACGTCCATTGTGACACAGCAAGGCCGCATGGAAACAAGGGGACCATTGTGGCAAAGCAGGGCCTAATGGAAGCCTGGAGAGCATTGTGACATTGTGGGGAATCATGGAAACATGGAGAGCATTGTGACACTAAGGAAACTCCTGGAACCAAGATGACCACTGGCACATAATGGAACCTCATGGAAGCAAGCATCCATGATGACTTTGGAGGGCCTCAGGGACCACAGGACCCATTGTGACACAGCAGGACCTGGTGGAACCAAGGAGCCTTTGTGATACTCCAGATCCACATGGAAGCCAGGGTGCACTGAGACACAGTGGGGCCTTGTTGGAACCAAAGACACCTCTGCAAAAAGCAGGCTAGCTCATAGAAGCAAGGAGTCCTTTGTTACAACGTAAAAGCTATGCAACCAAGGGACCATTGTGACACTGCGGGGCCTCATGGAACCAATTGTCCATGATGACAGTGCGGATCAAAGGAGACCATGGTGACACTGCGGAACCTGATGGAACCAAGGAGCCATTGTGACACAGTGGGGCCTCATGGAATCAAGGAGACCATTGTGACCCAGGTGTTGCATGGGAAGGCAAGGAGCCATTGTGACACTTTGGGCTTCTTCCCTTGAGCTCTGCAGCTGGCTGTCCCAGCCCAGCGCACCATGTGCCACCTGCTCTCCTCAGGGCTCTGCCTGCACACAGCCCCAGGAGAAGTTTTCCTGTTTGCAAGGAAAGAATGGAAAAGCCGGAGCAGGTTTCCTAAACAACAAACCCCACTCAGGAGCCACATGCTCAGTACAGGCTGCCTGGAACGATGTCCCCTTTCTACAAGGGTCAGTGTGAGCAGGAATGAATGATCTCTGGGAGCAGAATTCTCGGAGTCTTTCCACTGAATTCTCTCTCCCTGTGTCTTGGGGTGACTTTATCATGTGTATCCCCTATTGCTGCTCTATGCCCAGAAGTGAACTTTGTGCATTTCTGTGCCTTTCAACTGAGCCTGAGAGGGGGGAGAGGAAAAAAAACCGGACAAACTTCTCAGAGCGTTTGTTCAAGGACACACATACACACTCCTCTGCATCCTGCTTGCAGCAAGAGCAGAGGGAAGCAACTTTGTTTCTTTTTAGCCAGTTTTCAGCTCCTTTTCTCTGGAGGGAGATGGAGAGTTGAACTTTGTTTTCCTGGGACTTCGGGGGTTTTTTTTCCCTTCTTCTCTTCTTGACTCTTTCAACATCAGAGCACATTGGGAGAATTTTCTCCCGAGGTGGGGGCCCTGAATGTGGGCCCATGAGCCAGCTGCAAGGAGGAGGAGAGAGACTACACCTACGGAAGTGTTGGGGTTCCTCCCTCCTGCCATGCGGTCATGGGAGAGGGGACCCTGGGGTAGAGGCATGGCCTGGGCACGGGGGTCTCCCTGCTCCCTGCTCACATGTGCCCTAATCCTGTTCAGCACTGCTTATTTTGTGTTGCCCTGTGCGAGGAGGGCCCTGGTTGTGCCGTGATTGCTCAGTTCTTTGGCAGTGCCCCGCCCATGTGGCTGGAGAAGAAAGAGCTCTGAAACTTCTCTCAAGAATCGCTCCCTGTTTCTTTGCACGGGCCTCGCTGTCTATGGATGTTTCAGGAGACCCCACCGAAACACGGAAGGACTCTCAAATTATCCCAGGTTTCTCTGCACAGCGAGAGCTTTTAATATTTAGCATTGTTATCCTTTTCCTGTGTGTTTGTTAAAAAAATAGTTTTTATCTCTTTCACTTTCTTCCCAGGAAAGTTCTTTTTTCCAAAAACCTGGTGGGGGAGGGCTGGGTGTAACCTGCCTTCTATCAGAGGATATTTTCCTCCACATTTGTCCAAACCGGCACAGCCTGTCCTTTCCCTGGGTGTCTGTTGCAGATGGAAGCTGCTGGTGCCATTGTCAGCTTGAAGCCCTCTTTTGATGCAAGCAGATGTTGCCAGGTGTGTTCAGCAGCTGTTGCTCAATGCTTATGCCAAGCTATTGTGTTCCTCATGGAACCAAGGAGCCATTGTGACACTGCAGGGGCTGATGGCATCAAGGAGGCAATTGTGACAGTACAGAACCTCCTAGAAACAAGGCTCCATTGTGACACCGTGGGGAATCATGGAATCAAGGAGCCCATTGTGACACGGCTGCATGGAACCAATGGTCCATGGTTACACGGCGGATTCAAGAAGAGCACGGTGACACCACGCAACATCATGGAACCGTACGTCCATTGTGACACAGCAAGGCCGCATGGAAACAAGGGGACCATTGTGGCAAAGCAGGGCCTAATGGAAGCCTGGAGAGCATTGTGACATTGTGGGGAATCATGGAAACATGGAGAGCATTGTGACACTAAGGAAACTCCTGGAACCAAGATGACCACTGGCACATAATGGAACCTCATGGAAGCAAGCATCCATGATGACTTTGGAGGGCCTCAGGGACCACAGGACCCATTGTGACACAGCAGGACCTGGTGGAACCAAGGAGCCTTTGTGATACTCCAGATCCACATGGAAGCCAGGGTGCACTGAGACACAGTGGGGCCTTGTTGGAACCAAAGACACCTCTGCAAAAAGCAGGCTAGCTCATAGAAGCAAGGAGTCCTTTGTTACAACGTAAAAGCTATGCAACCAAGGGACCATTGTGACACTGCGGGGCCTCATGGAACCAATTGTCCATGATGACAGTGCGGATCAAAGGAGACCATGGTGACACTGCGGAACCTGATGGAACCAAGGAGCCATTGTGACACAGTGGGGCCTCATGGAATCAAGGAGACCATTGTGACCCAGGTGTTGCATGGGAAGGCAAGGAGCCATTGTGACACTTTGGGCTTCTTCCCTTGAGCTCTGCAGCTGGCTGTCCCAGCCCAGCGCACCATGTGCCACCTGCTCTCCTCAGGGCTCTGCCTGCACACAGCCCCAGGAGAAGTTTTCCTGTTTGCAAGGAAAGAATGGAAAAGCCGGAGCAGGTTTCCTAAACAACAAACCCCACTCAGGAGCCACATGCTCAGTACAGGCTGCCTGGAACGATGTCCCCTTTCTACAAGGGTCAGTGTGAGCAGGAATGATCTCTGGGAGCAGAATTCTCGGAGTCTTTCCACTGAATTCTCTCTCCCTGTGTCTTGGGGTGACTTTATCATGTGTATCCTCTATTGCTGCTCTATGCCCAGAAGTGAACTTTGTGCATTTCTGTGCCTTTCAACTGAGCCTGAGAGGGGGGAGAGGAAAAAAAAGCCAGACAAACTTCTCAGAGCGTTTGTTCAAGGACACACATACACACTCCTCTGCATCCTGCTTGCAGCAAGAGCAGAGGGAAGCAACTTTGTTTCTTTTTAGCCAGTTTTCAGCTCCTTTTCTCTGCAGGGAGATGGAGAGTTGAACTTTGTTTTCCTGGGACTTCGGGGGTTTTTTTTCCCTTCTTCTCTTCTTGACTCTTTCAACATCAGAGCACATTGGGAGAATTTTCTCCCGAGGTGGGGGCCCTGAATGTGGGCCCATGAGCCAGCTGCAAGGAGGAGGAGAGAGACTGCACCTACGGAAGTGTTGGGGTTCCTCCCCCCTGCCATGAGGTCATGGGAGAGGGGACCCTGGGGTAGAGGCATGGCCTGGGCACGGGGGTCTCCCTGCTCCCTGCTCACATGTGCCCTAACCCTGTTCAGCACTGCTTATTTTGTGTTGCCCTGTGTGAGGAGGGCCCTGGTTGTGCCGTGATTGCTCAGTTCTTTGGCAGTGCCCCGCCCATGTGGCTGGAGAAGAAAGAGCTCTGAAACTTCTCTCAAGAATCGCTCCCTATTTCTTTGCAGGGGCCTCGCTGTCTATGGATGTTTCAGGAGACCCCACCGAAACACGGAAGGACTCTCAAATTATCCCAGCTTTCTCTGCACAGCGAGAGCTTTTAATATTTAGCATTGTTCTCCTTTTCCTGTGTGTTTGTTAAAAAAATAGTTTTTATCTCTTTCACTTTCTTCCCAGGAAAATTCTTTTTTCCCGAAGCTGGTGGGGGAGGGCTGGGTGTAACCTGCCTTCTATCAGAGGATATTTTCCTCCACATTTGTCCAAACCGGCACAGCCTGTCCTTTCCTGGGTCTCTGTTGCAGATGGAAGCTGCTGGTGCCATTCTCAGCTTGAAGCCCTCTTTTGATGCAAGCAGATGTTGCCAGGTGTGTTCAGCAGCTGTTGCTCAATGCTTATGCCAAGCTATTGTGTTCCTCATGGAACCAAGGAGCCATTGTGACACTGCAGGGGCTGATGGCATCAAGGAGGCAATTGTGACAGTACAGAACCTCCTAGAAACAAGGCTCCATTGTGACACCGTGGGGAATCATGGAATCACGGAGCCCATTGTGACACGGCTGCATGGAACCAATGGTCCATGGTTACACGGCGGATTCAAGAAGAGCACGGTGACACCACGCAACATCATGGAACCATAGGTCCATTGTGACACAGCGGGGCCTCATGGAAACAAGGGGACCATTGTGGCAAAGCAGGGCCTAATGGAAGCATGGAGAGCATTGTGACATTGTGGGGAATCATGGAAGCATGGAGAGCATTGTGACACTAAGGAAACTCCTGGAACCAAGATGACCACTGGCACATAATGGAACCTCATGGAAGCAAGCCTCCATGATGACTTTGGAGGGCCTCAGGGACCACAGGACCCATTGTGACACAGCAGGACCTGGTGGAACCAAGGAGCCTTTGTGATGCTCCAGATCCACGTGGAAGCCAGGGTGCACTGAGACACAGCGGGGCCTTGTTGGAACCAAAGACACCTCTGCAAAAAGCAGGCTAGCTCATAGAAGCAAGGAGTCCATTGTTACAACATCAAACCTATGGAAGCAAGGGACCATTGTGACACTGCGGGGCCTCATGGAACCAATTGTCCATGATGACAGTGCGGATCAAAGGAGACCATGGTGACACTGCGGAACCCGATGGAACCAAGGAGCCATTGTGACACAGTGGGGCCTCATGGAATCAAGGAGACCATTGTGACCCAGGTGTTGCATGGGAAGGCAAGGAGCCATTGTGACACTTTGGGCTTCTTCCCTTGAGCTCTGCAGCTGGCTGTCCCAGCCCAGCGCACCATGTGCCACCTGCTCTCCTCAGGGCTCTGCCTGCACACAGCCCCAGGAGAAGTTTTCCTGTTTGCAAGGAAAGAATGGAAAAGCCGGAGCAGGTTTCCCAAACAACAAACCCCACTCAGGAGCCACATGCTCAGTACAGGCTGCCGGGAACGATGTCCCCTTTCTACAAGGGTCAGGGTGAGCAGGAATGAATGATCTCTGGGAGCAGAATTCTCGGAGTCTTTCCACTGAATTCTCTGTCCCTGTGTCTTGGGGTGACTTTATCATGTGTATCCCCTATTGCTGCTCTATGCCCAGAAGTGAACTTTGTGCATTTCTGTGCCTTTCAACTGAGCCTGAGAGGGGGGAGAGGAAAAAAAACCGGACAAACTTCTCAGAGCGTTTGTTCAAGGACACACATACACACTCCTCTGCATCCTGCTTGCAGCAAGAGCAGAGGGAAGCAACTTTGTTTCTTTTTAGCCAGTTTTCAGCTCCTTTTCTCTGGGGGGAGATGGAGAGTTGAACTTTGCTTTCCTGGGACTTTGGGGGTTTTTTTCCCTTCTTCTCTTCTTGACTCTTTCAACATCAGACCACATTGGGAGAATTTTCTCCCGAGGTGGGGGCCCTGAATGTGGGCCCATGAGCCAGCTGCAAGGAGGAGGAGAGAGACTGCACCTACGGAAGTGTTGGGGTTCCTCCCCCCTGCCATGAGGTCATGGGAGAGGGGACCCTGGGGTAGAGGCATGGCCTGGGCACGGGGTCTCCCTGCTCCCTGCTGACATGTGCCCTAACCCTGTTCAGCACTGCTTATTTTGTGTTGCCCTGTGCCAGGAGGGCCCTGGTTGTGCCGTGACTGCTCAGTTCTTTGGCAGTGCCCCGCCCATGTGGCTGGAGAAGAAAGAGCTCTGAAACTTCTCTCAAGAATCGCTCCCTATTTCTTTGCACGGGCCTCGCTGTCTATGGATGTTTCAGGAGACCCCACCGAAACACGGAAGGACTCTCAAATTATCCCAGCTTTCTCTGCACAGCGAGAGCTTTTAATATTTAGCATTGTTCTCCTTTTCCTGTGTGTTTGTTAAAAAAATAGTTTTTATCTCTTTCACTTTCTTCCCAGGAAAATTCTTTTTTCCCGAAGCTGGTGGGGGAGGGCTGGGTGTAACCTGCCTTCTATCAGAGGATATTTTCCTCCACATTTGTCCAAACCGGCACAGCCTGTCCTTTCCTGGGTCTCTGTTGCAGATGGAAGCTGCTGGTGCCATTGTCAGCTTGAAGCCCTCTTTTGATGCAAGCAGATGTTGCCAGGTGTGTTCAGCAGCTGTTGCTCAATGCTTATGCCAAGCTATTGTGTTCCTCATGGAACCAAGGAGCCATTGTGACACTGCAGGGGCTGATGGCATCAAGGAGGCAATTGTGACAGTACAGAACCTCCTAGAAACAAGGCTCCATTGTGACACCGTGGGGAATCATGGAATCACGGAGCCCATTGTGACACGGCCAGGCCGCATGGAACCAATGGTCCATGGTTACACTGCGGATTCAAGAAGAGCACGGTGACACCACGCAACATCATGGAACCATAGGTCCATTGTGACACAGCAAGGCCTCATGGAAACAAGGGGACCATTGTGGCAAAGCAGGGCCTAATGGAAGCATGGAGAGCATTGTGACATTGTGGGGAATCATGGAAGCATGGAGAGCATTGTGACACTAAGGAAACTCCTGGAACCAAGATGACCACTGGCACATAATGGAACCTCATGGAAGCAAGCCTCCACGATGGTTTTGGAGGGCCTCAGGGACCACAGGACCCATTGTGACACAGCAGGACCTGGTGGAACCAAGGAGCCTTTGTGATACTCCAGATCCACATGGAAGCCAGGGTGCACTGAGACACAGCGGGGCCTTGTTGGAACCAAAGACACCTCTGCAAAAAGCAGGCTAGCTCATAGAAGCAAGGAGTCCATTGTTACAACATCAAACCTATGGAAGCAAGGGACCATTGTGACACTGCGGGGCCTCATGGAACCAATTGTCCATGATGACAGTGCGGATCAAAGGAGACCATGGTGACACTGCGGAACCCGATGGAACCAAGGAGCCATTGTGACACAGTGGGGCCTCATGGAATCAAGGAGACCATTGTGACCCAGGTGTTGCATGTGAAGGCAAGGAGCCATTGTGACACTTTGGGCTTCTTCCCTTGAGCTCTGCAGCTGGCTGTCCCAGCCCAGCGCACCATGTGCCACCTGCTCTCCTCAGGGCTCTGCCTGCACACAGCCCCAGGAGAAGTTTTCCTGTTTGGAAGGAAAGAATGGAAAAGCCGGAGCAGGTTTCCCAAACAACAAACCCCACTCAGGAGCCACATGCTCAGTACAGGCTGCCTGGAACGAGGTCCCCTTTCTACAAGGGTCAGGGTGAGCAGGAATGAATGATCTCTGGGAGCAGAATTCTCGGAGTCTTTCCACTGAATTCTCTGTCCCTGTGTCTTGGGGTGACTTTATCATGTGTATCCCCTATTGCTACTCTATGCCCAGAAGTGAACTTTGTGCATTTCTGTGCCTTTCAACTGAGCCTGAGAGGGGGGAGAGGAAAAAAAACCGGACAACCTTCTCAGAGCGTTTGTTCAAGGACACACATACACACTCCTCTGCATCCTGCTTGCAGCAAGAGCAGAGGGAAGCAACTTTGTTTCTTTTTAGCCAGTTTTCAGCTCCTTTTCTCTGGGGGGAGATGGAGAGTTGAACTTTGCTTTCCTGGGACTTTGGGGGTTTTTTTCCCTTCTTCTCTTCTTGACTCTTTCAACATCAGACCACATTGGGAGAATTTTCTCCCGAGGTGGGGGCCCTGAATGTGGGCCCATGAGCCAGCTGCAAGGAGGAGGAGAGAGACTGCACCTACGGAAGTGTTGGGGTTCCTCCCCCCTGCCATGAGGTCATGGGAGAGGGGACCCTGGGGTAGAGGCATGGCCTGGGCACGGGGGGTCTCCCTGCTCCCTGCTGACATGTGCCCTAACCCTGTTCAGCACTGCTTATTTTGTGTTGCCCTGTGCGAGGAGGGCCCTGGTTGTGCCGTGATTGCTCAGTTCTTTGGCAGTGCCCCGCCCATGTGGCTGGAGAAGAAAGAGCTCTGAAACTTCTCTCAAGAATCGCTCCCTATTTCTTTGCACGGGCCTCGCTGTCTATGGATGTTTCAGGAGACCCCACCGAAACACGGAAGGACTCTCAAATTATCCCAGCTTTCTCTGCACAGCGAGAGCTTTTAATATTTAGCATTGTTCTCCTTTTCCTGTGTGTTTGTTAAAAAAATAGTTTTTATCTCTTTCACTTTCTTCCCAGGAAAATTCTTTTTTCCCGAAGCTGGTGGGGGAGGGCTGGGTGTAACCTGCCTTCTATCAGAGGATATTTTCCTCCACATTTGTCCAAACCGGCACAGCCTGTCCTTTCCTGGGTCTCTGTTGCAGATGGAAGCTGCTGGTGCCATTGTCAGCTTGAAGCCCTCTTTTGATGCAAGCAGATGTTGCCAGGTGTGTTCAGCAGCTGTTGCTCAATGCTTATGCCAAGCTATTGTGTTCCTCATGGAACCAAGGAGCCATTGTGACACTGCAGGGGCTGATGGCATCAAGGAGGCAATTGTGACAGTACAGAACCTCCTAGAAACAAGGCTCCATTGTGACACCGTGGGGAATCATGGAATCACGGAGCCCATTGTGACACGGCTGCATGGAACCAATGGTCCATGGTTACACGGCGGATTCAAGAAGAGCACGGTGACACCACGCAACATCATGGAACCATAGGTCCATTGTGACACAGCGGGGCCTCATGGAAACAAGGGGACCATTGTGGCAAAGCAGGGCCTAATGGAAGCATGGAGAGCATTGTGACATTGTGGGGAATCATGGAAGCATGGAGAGCATTGTGACACTAAGGAAACTCCTGGAACCAAGATGACCACTGGCACATAATGGAACCTCATGGAAGCAAGCCTCCATGATGACTTTGGAGGGCCTCAGGGACCACAGGACCCATTGTGACACAGCAGGACCTGGTGGAACCAAGGAGCCTTTGTGATGCTCCAGATCCACATGGAAGCCAGGGTGCACTGAGACACAGTGGGGCCTTGTTGGAACCAAAGACACCTCTGCAAAAAGCAGGCTAGCTCATAGAAGCAAGGAGTCCTTTGTTACAACATCAAACCTATGGAAGCAAGGGACCATTGTGACACTGCGGGGCCTCATGGAACCAATTGTCCATGATGACAGTGCGGATCAAAGGAGACCATGGTGACACTGCGGAACCCGATGGAACCAAGGAGCCATTGTGACACAGTGGGGCCTCATGGAATCAAGGAGACCATTGTGACCCAGGTGTTGCATGGGAAGGCAAGGAGCCATTGTGACACTTTGGGCTTCTTCCCTTGAGCTCTGCAGCTGGCTGTCCCAGCCCAGCGCACCATGTGCCACCTGCTCTCCTCAGGGCTCTGCCTGCACACAGCCCCAGGAGAAGTTTTCCTGTTTGCAAGGAAAGAATGGAAAAGCCGGAGCAGGTTTCCCAAACAACAAACCCCACTCAGGAGCCACATGCTCAGTACAGGCTGCCGGGAACGATGTCCCCTTTCTACAAGGGTCAGGGTGAGCAGGAATGAATGATCTCTGGGAGCAGAATTCTCGGAGTCTTTCCACTGAATTCTCTGTCCCTGTGTCTTGGGGTGACTTTATCATGTGTATCCCCTATTGCTGCTCTATGCCCAGAAGTGAACTTTGTGCATTTCTGTGCCTTTCAACTGAGCCTGAGAGGGGGGAGAGGAAAAAAAACTGGACAAACTTCTCAGAGCGTTTGTTCAAGGACACACATACACACTCCTCTGCATCCTGCTTGCAGCAAGAGCGGAGGAAGCAACTTTGTTTCTTTTTAGCCAGTTTTCAGCTCCTTTTCTCTGGGGAGAGATGGAGAGTTGAACTTTGTTTTCCTGGGACTTTGGGGGTTTTTTTCCCTTCTTCTCTTCTTGACTCTTTCAACATCAGACCACATTGGGAGAATTTTCTCCCGAGGTGGGGGCCCTGAATGTGGGCCCATGAGCCAGCTGCAAGGAGGAGGAGAGAGACTACACCTCCGGAAGTGTTGGGGTTCCTCCCCCCTGCCATGAGGTCATGGGAGAGGGGACCCTGGGGTAGAGGCATGGCCTGGGCACGGGGGGTCTCCCTGCTCCCTGCTGACATGTGCCCTAACCCTGTTCAGCACTGCTTATTTTGTGTTGCCCTGTGCGAGGAGGGCCCTGGTTGTGCCGTGACTGCTCAGTTCTTTGGCAGTGCCCCGCCCATGTGGCTGGAGAAGAAAGAGCTCTGAAACTTCTCTCAAGAATCGCTCCCTATTTCTTTGCACGGGCCTCGCTGTCTATGGATGTTTCAGGAGACCCCACCGAAACACGGAAGGACTCTCAAATTATCCCAGCTTTCTCTGCACAGCGAGAGCTTTTAATATTTAGCATTGTTATCCTTTTCCTGTGTGTTTGTTAAAAAAATAGTTTTTATCTCTTTCACTTTCTTCCCAGGAAAATTCTTTTTTCCCGAAGCTGGTGGGGGAGGGCTGGGTGTAACCTGCCTTCTATCAGAGGATATTTTCCTCCACATTTGTCCAAACCGGCACAGCCTGTCCTTTCCTGGGTCTCTGTTGCAGATGGAAGCTGCTGGTGCCATTGTCAGCTTGAAGCCCTCTTTTGATGCAAGCAGATGTTGCCAGGTGTGTTCAGCAGCTGTTGCTCAATGCTTATGCCAAGCTATTGTGTTCCTCATGGAACCAAGGAGCCATTGTGACACTGCAGGGGCTGATGGCATCAAGGAGGCAATTGTGACAGTACAGAACCTCCTAGAAACAAGGCTCCATTGTGACACCGTGGGGAATCATGGAATCACGGAGCCCATTGTGACACGGCTGCATGGAACCAATGGTCCATGGTTACACGGCGGATTCAAGAAGAGCACGGTGACACCACGCAACATCATGGAACCATAGGTCCATTGTGACACAGCGGGGCCTCATGGAAACAAGGGGACCATTGTGGCAAAGCAGGGCCTAATGGAAGCATGGAGAGCATTGTGACATTGTGGGGAATCATGGAAGCATGGAGAGCATTGTGACACTAAGGAAACTCCTGGAACCAAGATGACCACTGGCACATAATGGAACCTCATGGAAGCAAGCCTCCATGATGACTTTGGAGGGCCTCAGGGACCACAGGACCCATTGTGACACAGCAGGACCTGGTGGAACCAAGGAGCCTTTGTGATGCTCCAGATCCACATGGAAGCCAGGGTGCACTGAGACACAGCGGGGCCTTGTTGGAACCAAAGACACCTCTGCAAAAAGCAGGCTAGCTCATAGAAGCAAGGAGTCCTTTGTTACAACATCAAACCTATGGAAGCAAGGGACCATTGTGACACTGCGGGGCCTCATGGAACCAATTGTCCATGATGACAGTGCGGATCAAAGGAGACCATGGTGACACTGCGGAACCTGATGGAACCAAGGAGCCATTGTGACACAGTGGGGCCTCATGGAATCAAGGAGACCATTGTGACCCAGGTGTTGCATGTGAAGGCAAGGAGCCATTGTGACACTTTGGGCTTCTTCCCTTGAGCTCTGCAGCTGGCTGTCCCAGCCCAGCGCACCATGTGCCACCTGCTCTCCTCAGGGCTCTGCCTGCACACAGCCCCAGGAGAAGTTTTCCTGTTTGGAAGGAAAGAATGGAAAAGCCGGAGCAGGTTTCCCAAACAACAAACCCCACTCAGGAGCCACATGCTCAGTACAGGCTGCCTGGAACGAGGTCCCCTTTCTACAAGGGTCAGGGTGAGCAGGAATGAATGATCTCTGGGAGCAGAATTCTCGGAGTCTTTCCACTGAATTCTCTGTCCCTGTGTCTTGGGGTGACTTTATCATGTGTATCCCCTATTGCTGCTCTATGCCCAGAAGTGAACTTTGTGCATTTCTGTGCCTTTCAACTGAGCCTGAGAGGGGGGAGAGGAAAAAAAACCGGACAAACTTCTCAGAGCGTTTGTTCAAGGACACACATACACACTCCTCTGCATCCTGCTTGCAGCAAGAGCAGAGGGAAGCAACTTTGTTTCTTTTTAGCCAGTTTTCAGCTCCTTTTCTCTGGGGGGAGATGGAGAGTTGAACTTTGCTTTCCTGGGACTTTGGGGGTTTTTTTCCCTTCTTCTCTTCTTGACTCTTTCAACATCAGACCACATTGGGAGAATTTTCTCCCGAGGTGGGGGCCCTGAATGTGGGCCCATGAGCCAGCTGCAAGGAGGAGGAGAGAGACTGCACCTACGGAAGTGTTGGGGTTCCTCCCCCCTGCCATGAGGTCATGGGAGAGGGGACCCTGGGGTAGAGGCATGGCCTGGGCACGGGGTCTCCCTGCTCCCTGCTGACATGTGCCCTAACCCTGTTCAGCACTGCTTATTTTGTGTTGCCCTGTGCGAGGAGGGCCCTGGTTGTGCTGTGATTGCTCAGTTCTTTGGCAGTGCCCCGCCCATGTGGCTGGAGAAGAAAGAGCTCTGAAACTTCTCTCAAGAATCGCTCCCTATTTCTTTGCACGGGCCTCGCTGTCTATGGATGTTTCAGGAGACCCCACCGAAACACGGAAGGACTCTCAAATTATCCCAGCTTTCTCTGCACAGCAAGAGCTTTTAATATTTAGCATTGTTCTCCTTTTCCTGTGTGTTTGTTAAAAAAATAGTTTTTATCTCTTTCACTTTCTTCCCAGGAAAATTCTTTTTTCCCGAAGCTGGTGGGGGAGGGCTGGGTGTAACCTGCCTTCTATCAGAGGATATTTTCCTCCACATTTGTCCAAACCGGCAGAGCCTGTCCTTTCCTGGGTCTCTGTTGCAGATGGAAGCTGCTGGTGCCATTGTCAGCTTGAAGCCCTCTTTTGATGCAAGCAGATGTTGCCAGGTGTGTTCAGCAGCTGTTGCTCAATGCTTATGCCAAGCTATTGTGTTCCTCATGGAACCAAGGAGCCATTGTGACACTGCAGGGGCTGATGGCATCAAGGAGGCAATTGTGACAGTACAGAACCTCCTAGAAACAAGGCTCCATTGTGACACCGTGGGGAATCATGGAATCACGGAGCCCATTGTGACACGGCTGCATGGAACCAATGGTCCATGGTTACACGGCGGATTCAAGAAGAGCACGGTGACACCACGCAACATCATGGAACCATAGGTCCATTGTGACACAGCGGGGCCTCATGGAAACAAGGGGACCATTGTGGCAAAGCAGGGCCTAATGGAAGCATGGAGAGCATTGTGACATTGTGGGGAATCATGGAAGCATGGAGAGCATTGTGACACTAAGGAAACTCCTGGAACCAAGATGACCACTGGCACATAATGGAACCTCATGGAAGCAAGCATCCATGATGACTTTGGAGGGCCTCAGGGACCACAGGACCCATTGTGACACAGCAGGACCTGGTGGAACCAAGGAGCCTTTGTGATGCTCCAGATCCACATGGAAGCCAGGGTGCACTGAGACACAGCGGGGCCTTGTTGGAACCAAAGACACCTCTGCAAAAAGCAGGCTAGCTCATAGAAGCAAGGAGTCCATTGTTACAACGTAAAAGCTATGGAACCAAGGGACCATTGTGACACTGCGGGGCCTCATGGAACCAATTGTCCATGATGACAGTGCGGATCAAAGGAGACCATGGTGACACTGCGGAACCCGATGGAACCAAGGAGCCATTGTGACACAGTGGGGCCTCATGGAATCAAGGAGACCATTGTGACCCAGGTGTTGCATGTGAAGGCAAGTAGCCATTGTGACACTTTGGGCTTCTTCCCTTGAGCTCTGCAGCTGGCTGTCCCAGCCCAGCGCACCATGTGCCACCTGCTCTCCTCAGGGCTCTGCCTGCACACAGCCCCAGGAGAAGTTTTCCTGTTTGGAAGGAAAGAATGGAAAAGCCGGAGCAGGTTTCCTAAACAACAAACCCCACTCAGGAGCCACATGCTCAGTACAGGCTGCCGGGAACGATGTCCCCTTTCTACAAGGGTCAGGGTGAGCAGGAATGAATGATCTCTGGGAGCAGAATTCTCGGAGTCTTTCCACTGAATTCTCTGTCCCTGTGTCTTGGGGTGACTTTATCATGTGTATCCCCTATTGCTGCTCTATGCCCAGAAGTGAACTTTGTGCATTTCTGTGCCTTTCAACTGAGCCTGAGAGGGGGGAGAGGAAAAAAAAACCGGACAAACTTCTCAGAGCGTTTGTTCAAGGACACACATACACACTCCTCTGCATCCTGCTTGCAGCAAGAGCAGAGGAAGCAACTTTGTTTCTTTTTAGCCAGTTTTCAGCTCCTTTTCTCTGGGGGGAGATGGAGAGTTGAACTTTGCTTTCCTGGGACTTTGGGGTTTTTTTTCCCTTCTTCTCTTCTTGACTCTTTCAACATCAGAGCACATTGGGAGAATTTTCTCCCGAGGTGGGGGCCCTGAATGTGGGCCCATGAGCCAGCTGCAAGGAGGAGGAGAGAGGCTACACCTACGGAAGTGTTGGGGTTCCTCCCCCCTGCCATGAGGTCATGGGAGAGGGGACCCTGGGGTAGAGGCATGGCCTGGGCACGGGGTCTCCCTGCTCCCTGCTCACATGTGCCCTAATCCTGTTCAGCACTGCTTATTTTGTGTTGCCCTGTGCCAGGAGGGCCCTGGTTGTGCCGTGACTGCTCAGTTCTTTGGCAGTGCCCCGCCCATGTGGCTGGAGAAGAAAGAGCTCTGAAACTTCTCTCAAGAATCGCTCCCTGTTTCTTTGCACGGGCCTCGCTGTCTATGGATGTTTCAGGAGACCCCACCGAAACACAGAAGGACTCTCAAATTATCCCAGCTTTCTCTGCACAGCGAGAGCTTTTAATATTTAGCATTGTTCTCCTTTTCCTGTGTGTTTGTTAAAAAAATAGTTTTTATCTCTTTCACTTTCTTCCCAGGAAAATTCTTTTTTCCCGAAGCTGGTGGGGGAGGGCTGGGTGTAACCTGCCTTCTATCAGAGGATATTTTCCTCCACATTTGTCCAAACCGGCACAGCCTGTCCTTTCCTGGGTCTCTGTTGCAGATGGAAGCTGCTGGTGCCATTGTCAGCTTGAAGCCCTCTTTTGATGCAAGCAGATGTTGCCAGGTGTGTTCAGCAGCTGTTGCTCAATGCTTATGCCAAGCTATTGTGTTCCTCATGGAACCAAGGAGCCATTGTGACACTGCAGGGGCTGATGGCATCAAGGAGGCAATTGTGACAGTACAGAACCTCCTAGAAACAAGGCTCCATTGTGACACCGTGGGGAATCATGGAATCACGGAGCCCATTGTGACACGGCTGCATGGAACCAATGGTCCATGGTTACACGGCGGATTCAAGAAGAGCACGGTGACACCACGCAACATCATGGAACCATAGGTCCATTGTGACACAGCGGGGCCTCATGGAAACAAGGGGACCATTGTGGCAAAGCAGGGCCTAATGGAAGCATGGAGAGCATTGTGACATTGTGGGGAATCATGGAAGCATGGAGAGCATTGTGACACTAAGGAAACTCCTGGAACCAAGATGACCACTGGCACATAATGGAACCTCATGGAAGCAAGCCTCCATGATGACTTTGGAGGGCCTCAGGGACCACAGGACCCATTGTGACACAGCAGGACCTGGTGGAACCAAGGAGCCTTTGTGATGCTCCAGATCCACATGGAAGCCAGGGTGCACTGAGACACAGCGGGGCCTTGTTGGAACCAAAGACACCTCTGCAAAAAGCAGGCTAGCTCATAGAAGCAAGGAGTCCATTGTTACAACATCAAACCTATGGAAGCAAGGGACCATTGTGACACTGCGGGGCCTCATGGAACCAATTGTCCATGATGACAGTGCGGATCAAAGGAGACCATGGTGACACTGCGGAACCCGATGGAACCAAGGAGCCATTGTGACACAGTGGGGCCTCATGGAATCAAGGAGACCATTGTGACCCAGGTGTTGCATGGGAAGGCAAGGAGCCATTGTGACACTTTGGGCTTCTTCCCTTGAGCTCTGCAGCTGGCTGTCCCAGCCCAGCGCACCATGTGCCACCTGCTCTCCTCAGGGCTCTGCCTGCACACAGCCCCAGGAGAAGTTTTCCTGTTTGCAAGGAAAGAATGGAAAAGCCGGAGCAGGTTTCCTAAACAACAAACCCCACTCAGGAGCCACATGCTCAGTACAGGCTGCCGGGAACGATGTCCCCTTTCTACAAGGGTCAGGGTGAGCAGGAATGAATGATCTCTGGGAGCAGAATTCTCGGAGTCTTTCCACTGAATTCTCTGTCCCTGTGTCTTGGGGTGACTTTATCATGTGTATCCCCTATTGCTGCTCTATGCCCAGAAGTGAACTTTGTGCATTTCTGTGCCTTTCAACTGAGCCTGAGAGGGGGGAGAGGAAAAAAAACTGGACAAACTTCTCAGAGCGTTTGTTCAAGGACACACATACACACTCCTCTGCATCCTGCTTGCAGCAAGAGCGGAGGAAGCAACTTTGTTTCTTTTTAGCCAGTTTTCAGCTCCTTTTCTCTGGGGAGAGATGGAGAGTTGAACTTTGTTTTCCTGGGACTTTGGGGGTTTTTTTCCCTTCTTCTCTTCTTGACTCTTTCAACATCAGACCACATTGGGAGAATTTTCTCCCGAGGTGGGGGCCCTGAATGTGGGCCCATGAGCCAGCTGCAAGGAGGAGGAGAGAGACTACACCTCCGGAAGTGTTGGGGTTCCTCCCCCCTGCCATGAGGTCATGGGAGAGGGGACCCTGGGGTAGAGGCATGGCCTGGGCACGGGGGGTCTCCCTGCTCCCTGCTGACATGTGCCCTAACCCTGTTCAGCACTGCTTATTTTGTGTTGCCCTGTGCGAGGAGGGCCCTGGTTGTGCCGTGACTGCTCAGTTCTTTGGCAGTGCCCCGCCCATGTGGCTGGAGAAGAAAGAGCTCTGAAACTTCTCTCAAGAATCGCTCCCTATTTCTTTGCACGGGCCTCGCTGTCTATGGATGTTTCAGGAGACCCCACCGAAACACGGAAGGACTCTCAAATTATCCCAGCTTTCTCTGCACAGCGAGAGCTTTTAATATTTAGCATTGTTATCCTTTTCCTGTGTGTTTGTTAAAAAAATAGTTTTTATCTCTTTCACTTTCTTCCCAGGAAAATTCTTTTTTCCCGAAGCTGGTGGGGGAGGGCTGGGTGTAACCTGCCTTCTATCAGAGGATATTTTCCTCCACATTTGTCCAAACCGGCACAGCCTGTCCTTTCCTGGGTCTCTGTTGCAGATGGAAGCTGCTGGTGCCATTGTCAGCTTGAAGCCCTCTTTTGATGCAAGCAGATGTTGCCAGGTGTGTTCAGCAGCTGTTGCTCAATGCTTATGCCAAGCTATTGTGTTCCTCATGGAACCAAGGAGCCATTGTGACACTGCAGGGGCTGATGGCATCAAGGAGGCAATTGTGACAGTACAGAACCTCCTAGAAACAAGGCTCCATTGTGACACCGTGGGGAATCATGGAATCACGGAGCCCATTGTGACACGGCTGCATGGAACCAATGGTCCATGGTTACACGGCGGATTCAAGAAGAGCACGGTGACACCACGCAACATCATGGAACCATAGGTCCATTGTGACACAGCGGGGCCTCATGGAAACAAGGGGACCATTGTGGCAAAGCAGGGCCTAATGGAAGCATGGAGAGCATTGTGACATTGTGGGGAATCATGGAAGCATGGAGAGCATTGTGACACTAAGGAAACTCCTGGAACCAAGATGACCACTGGCACATAATGGAACCTCATGGAAGCAAGCCTCCATGATGACTTTGGAGGGCCTCAGGGACCACAGGACCCATTGTGACACAGCAGGACCTGGTGGAACCAAGGAGCCTTTGTGATGCTCCAGATCCACATGGAAGCCAGGGTGCACTGAGACACAGCGGGGCCTTGTTGGAACCAAAGACACCTCTGCAAAAAGCAGGCTAGCTCATAGAAGCAAGGAGTCCTTTGTTACAACATCAAACCTATGGAAGCAAGGGACCATTGTGACACTGCGGGGCCTCATGGAACCAATTGTCCATGATGACAGTGCGGATCAAAAGAGACCATGGTGACACTGCGGAACCTGATGGAACCAAGGAGCCATTGTGACACAGTGGGGCCTCATGGAATCAAGGAGACCATTGTGACCCAGGTGTTGCATGTGAAGGCAAGGAGCCATTGTGACACTTTGGGCTTCTTCCCTTGAGCTCTGCAGCTGGCTGTCCCAGCCCAGCGCACCATGTGCCACCTGCTCTCCTCAGGGCTCTGCCTGCACACAGCCCCAGGAGAAGTTTTCCTGTTTGGAAGGAAAGAATGGAAAAGCCGGAGCAGGTTTCCCAAACAACAAACCCCACTCAGGAGCCACATGCTCAGTACAGGCTGCCGGGAACGATGTCCCCTTTCTACAAGGGTCAGGGTGAGCAGGAATGAATGATCTCTGGGAGCAGAATTCTCGGAGTCTTTCCACTGAATTCTCTGTCCCTGTGTCTTGGGGTGACTTTATCATGTGTATCCCCTATTGCTGCTCTATGCCCAGAAGTGAACTTTGTGCATTTCTGTGCCTTTCAACTGAGCCTGAGAGGGGGGAGAGGAAAAAAAAACCGGACAAACTTCTCAGAGCGTTTGTTCAAGGACACACATACACACTCCTCTGCATCCTGCTTGCAGCAAGAGCAGAGGAAGCAACTTTGTTTCTTTTTAGCCAGTTTTCAGCTCCTTTTCTCTGGGGGGAGATGGAGAGTTGAACTTTGCTTTCCTGGGACTTTGGGGTTTTTTTTCCCTTCTTCTCTTCTTGACTCTTTCAACATCAGAGCACATTGGGAGAATTTTCTCCCGAGGTGGGGGCCCTGAATGTGGGCCCATGAGCCAGCTGCAAGGAGGAGGAGAGAGGCTACACCTACGGAAGTGTTGGGGTTCCTCCCCCCTGCCATGAGGTCATGGGAGAGGGGACCCTGGGGTAGAGGCATGGCCTGGGCACGGGGTCTCCCTGCTCCCTGCTCACATGTGCCCTAATCCTGTTCAGCACTGCTTATTTTGTGTTGCCCTGTGCCAGGAGGGCCCTGGTTGTGCCGTGACTGCTCAGTTCTTTGGCAGTGCCCCGCCCATGTGGCTGGAGAAGAAAGAGCTCTGAAACTTCTCTCAAGAATCGCTCCCTGTTTCTTTGCACGGGCCTCGCTGTCTATGGATGTTTCAGGAGACCCCACCGAAACACAGAAGGACTCTCAAATTATCCCAGCTTTCTCTGCACAGCGAGAGCTTTTAATATTTAGCATTGTTCTCCTTTTCCTGTGTGTTTGTTAAAAAAATAGTTTTTATCTCTTTCACTTTCTTCCCAGGAAAATTCTTTTTTCCCGAAGCTGGTGGGGGAGGGCTGGGTGTAACCTGCCTTCTATCAGAGGATATTTTCCTCCACATTTGTCCAAACCGGCACAGCCTGTCCTTTCCTGGGTCTCTGTTGCAGATGGAAGCTGCTGGTGCCATTGTCAGCTTGAAGCCCTCTTTTGATGCAAGCAGATGTTGCCAGGTGTGTTCAGCAGCTGTTGCTCAATGCTTATGCCAAGCTATTGTGTTCCTCATGGAACCAAGGAGCCATTGTGACACTGCAGGGGCTGATGGCATCAAGGAGGCAATTGTGACAGTACAGAACCTCCTAGAAACAAGGCTCCATTGTGACACCGTGGGGAATCATGGAATCACGGAGCCCATTGTGACACGGCTGCATGGAACCAATGGTCCATGGTTACACGGCGGATTCAAGAAGAGCACGGTGACACCACGCAACATCATGGAACCATAGGTCCATTGTGACACAGCGGGGCCTCATGGAAACAAGGGGACCATTGTGGCAAAGCAGGGCCTAATGGAAGCATGGAGAGCATTGTGACATTGTGGGGAATCATGGAAGCATGGAGAGCATTGTGACACTAAGGAAACTCCTGGAACCAAGATGACCACAGGCACATAATGGAACCTCATGGAAGCAAGCCTCCATGATGACTTTGGAGGGCCTCAGGGACCACAGGACCCATTGTGACACAGCAGGACCTGGTGGAACCAAGGAGCCTTTGTGATGCTCCAGATCCACATGGAAGCCAGGGTGCACTGAGACACAGCGGGGCCTTGTTGGAACCAAAGACACCTCTGCAAAAAGCAGGCTAGCTCATAGAAGCAAGGAGTCCTTTGTTACAACATCAAACCTATGGAAGCAAGGGACCATTGTGACACTGCGGGGCCTCATGGAACCAATTGTCCATGATGACAGTGCGGATCAAAGGAGACCATGGTGACACTGCGGAACCTGATGGAACCAAGGAGCCATTGTGACACAGTGGGGCCTCATGGAATCAAGGAGACCATTGTGACCCAGGTGTTGCATGTGAAGGCAAGGAGCCATTGTGACACTTTGGGCTTCTTCCCTTGAGCTCTGCAGCTGGCTGTCCCAGCCCAGCGCACCATGTGCCACCTGCTCTCCTCAGGGCTCTGCCTGCACACAGCCCCAGGAGAAGTTTTCCTGTTTGCAAGGAAAGAATGGAAAAGCCGGAGCAGGTTTCCCAAACAACAAACCCCACTCAGGAGCCACATGCTCAGTACAGGCTGCCTGGAACGAGGTCCCCTTTCTACAAGGGTCAGGGTGAGCAGGAATGAATGATCTCTGGGAGCAGAATTCTCGGAGTCTTTCCACTGAATTCTCTGTCCCTGTGTCTTGGGGTGACTTTATCATGTGTATCCCCTATTGCTGCTCTATGCCCAGAAGTGAACTTTGTGCATTTCTGTGCCTTTCAACTGAGCCTGAGAGGGGGGAGAGGAAAAAAAACCGGACAAACTTCTCAGAGCGTTTGTTCAAGGACACACATACACACTCCTCTGCATCCTGCTTGCAGCAAGAGCAGAGGGAAGCAACTTTGTTTCTTTTTAGCCAGTTTTCAGCTCCTTTTCTCTGGGGGGAGATGGAGAGTTGAACTTTGCTTTCCTGGGACTTTGGGGGTTTTTTTCCCTTCTTCTCTTCTTGACTCTTTCAACATCAGACCACATTGGGAGAATTTTCTCCCGAGGTGGGGGCCCTGAATGTGGGCCCATGAGCCAGCTGCAAGGAGGAGGAGAGAGACTGCACCTACGGAAGTGTTGGGGTTCCTCCCCCCTGCCATGAGGTCATGGGAGAGGGGACCCTGGGGTAGAGGCATGGCCTGGGCACGGGGTCTCCCTGCTCCCTGCTGACATGTGCCCTAACCCTGTTCAGCACTGCTTATTTTGTGTTGCCCTGTGCGAGGAGGGCCCTGGTTGTGCTGTGATTGCTCAGTTCTTTGGCAGTGCCCCGCCCATGTGGCTGGAGAAGAAAGAGCTCTGAAACTTCTCTCAAGAATCGCTCCCTATTTCTTTGCACGGGCCTCGCTGTCTATGGATGTTTCAGGAGACCCCACCGAAACACGGAAGGACTCTCAAATTATCCCAGCTTTCTCTGCACAGCGAGAGCTTTTAATATTTAGCATTGTTCTCCTTTTCCTGTGTGTTTGTTAAAAAAATAGTTTTTATCTCTTTCACTTTCTTCCCAGGAAAATTCTTTTTTCCCGAAGCTGGTGGGGGAGGGCTGGGTGTAACCTGCCTTCTATCAGAGGATATTTTCCTCCACATTTGTCCAAACCGGCAGAGCCTGTCCTTTCCTGGGTCTCTGTTGCAGATGGAAGCTGCTGGTGCCATTGTCAGCTTGAAGCCCTCTTTTGATGCAAGCAGATGTTGCCAGGTGTGTTCAGCAGCTGTTGCTCAATGCTTATGCCAAGCTATTGTGTTCCTCATGGAACCAAGGAGCCATTGTGACACTGCAGGGGCTGATGGCATCAAGGAGGCAATTGTGACAGTACAGAACCTCCTAGAAACAAGGCTCCATTGTGACACCGTGGGGAATCATGGAATCACGGAGCCCATTGTGACACGGCTGCATGGAACCAATGGTCCATGGTTACACGGCGGATTCAAGAAGAGCACGGTGACACCACGCAACATCATGGAACCATAGGTCCATTGTGACACAGCGGGGCCTCATGGAAACAAGGGGACCATTGTGGCAAAGCAGGGCCTAATGGAAGCATGGAGAGCATTGTGACATTGTGGGGAATCATGGAAGCATGGAGAGCATTGTGACACTAAGGAAACTCCTGGAACCAAGATGACCACTGGCACATAATGGAACCTCATGGAAGCAAGCCTCCATGATGACTTTGGAGGGCCTCAGGGACCACAGGACCCATTGTGACACAGCAGGACCTGGTGGAACCAAGGAGCCTTTGTGATGCTCCAGATCCACATGGAAGCCAGGGTGCACTGAGACACAGCGGGGCCTTGTTGGAACCAAAGACACCTCTGCAAAAAGCAGGCTAGCTCATAGAAGCAAGGAGTCCATTGTTACAACGTAAAAGCTATGGAACCAAGGGACCATTGTGACACTGCGGGGCCTCATGGAACCAATTGTCCATGATGACAGTGCGGATCAAAGGAGACCATGGTGACACTGCGGAACCCGATGGAACCAAGGAGCCATTGTGACACAGTGGGGCCTCATGGAATCAAGGAGACCATTGTGACCCAGGTGTTGCATGTGAAGGCAAGGAGCCATTGTGACACTTTGGGCTTCTTCCCTTGAGCTCTGCAGCTGGCTGTCCCAGCCCAGCGCACCATGTGCCACCTGCTCTCCTCAGGGCTCTGCCTGCACACAGCCCCAGGAGAAGTTTTCCTGTTTGGAAGGAAAGAATGGAAAAGCCGGAGCAGGTTTCCCAAACAACAAACCCCACTCAGGAGCCACATGCTCAGTACAGGCTGCCGGGAACGATGTCCCCTTTCTACAAGGGTCAGGGTGAGCAGGAATGAATGATCTCTGGGAGCAGAATTCTCGGAGTCTTTCCACTGAATTCTCTGTCCCTGTGTCTTGGGGTGACTTTATCATGTGTATCCCCTATTGCTGCTCTATGCCCAGAAGTGAACTTTGTGCATTTCTGTGCCTTTCAACTGAGCCTGAGAGGGGGGAGAGGAAAAAAAAACCGGACAAACTTCTCAGAGCGTTTGTTCAAGGACACACATACACACTCCTCTGCATCCTGCTTGCAGCAAGAGCAGAGGAAGCAACTTTGTTTCTTTTTAGCCAGTTTTCAGCTCCTTTTCTCTGGGGGGAGATGGAGAGTTGAACTTTGCTTTCCTGGGACTTTGGGGTTTTTTTTCCCTTCTTCTCTTCTTGACTCTTTCAACATCAGAGCACATTGGGAGAATTTTCTCCCGAGGTGGGGGCCCTGAATGTGGGCCCATGAGCCAGCTGCAAGGAGGAGGAGAGAGGCTACACCTACGGAAGTGTTGGGGTTCCTCCCCCCTGCCATGAGGTCATGGGAGAGGGGACCCTGGGGTAGAGGCATGGCCTGGGCACGGGGTCTCCCTGCTCCCTGCTCACATGTGCCCTAATCCTGTTCAGCACTGCTTATTTTGTGTTGCCCTGTGCGAGGAGGGCCCTGGTTGTGCTGTGATTGCTCAGTTCTTTGGCAGTGCCCCGCCCATGTGGCTGGAGAAGAAAGAGCTCTGAAACTTCTCTCAAGAATCGCTCCCTATTTCTTTGCACGGGCCTCGCTGTCTATGGATGTTTCAGGAGACCCCACCGAAACACGGAAGGACTCTCAAATTATCCCAGCTTTCTCTGCACAGCAAGAGCTTTTAATATTTAGCATTGTTCTCCTTTTCCTGTGTGTTTGTTAAAAAAATAGTTTTTATCTCTTTCACTTTCTTCCCAGGAAAATTCTTTTTTCCCGAAGCTGGTGGGGGAGGGCTGGGTGTAACCTGCCTTCTATCAGAGGATATTTTCCTCCACATTTGTCCAAACCGGCAGAGCCTGTCCTTTCCTGGGTCTCTGTTGCAGATGGAAGCTGCTGGTGCCATTGTCAGCTTGAAGCCCTCTTTTGATGCAAGCAGATGTTGCCAGGTGTGTTCAGCAGCTGTTGCTCAATGCTTATGCCAAGCTATTGTGTTCCTCATGGAACCAAGGAGCCATTGTGACACTGCAGGGGCTGATGGCATCAAGGAGGCAATTGTGACAGTACAGAACCTCCTAGAAACAAGGCTCCATTGTGACACCGTGGGGAATCATGGAATCACGGAGCCCATTGTGACACGGCTGCATGGAACCAATGGTCCATGGTTACACGGCGGATTCAAGAAGAGCACGGTGACACCACGCAACATCATGGAACCATAGGTCCATTGTGACACAGCGGGGCCTCATGGAAACAAGGGGACCATTGTGGCAAAGCAGGGCCTAATGGAAGCATGGAGAGCATTGTGACATTGTGGGGAATCATGGAAGCATGGAGAGCATTGTGACACTAAGGAAACTCCTGGAACCAAGATGACCACTGGCACATAATGGAACCTCATGGAAGCAAGCCTCCATGATGACTTTGGAGGGCCTCAGGGACCACAGGACCCATTGTGACACAGCAGGACCTGGTGGAACCAAGGAGCCTTTGTGATGCTCCAGATCCACATGGAAGCCAGGGTGCACTGAGACACAGCGGGGCCTTGTTGGAACCAAAGACACCTCTGCAAAAAGCAGGCTAGCTCATAGAAGCAAGGAGTCCATTGTTACAACGTAAAAGCTATGGAACCAAGGGACCATTGTGACACTGCGGGGCCTCATGGAACCAATTGTCCATGATGACAGTGCGGATCAAAGGAGACCATGGTGACACTGCGGAACCCGATGGAACCAAGGAGCCATTGTGACACAGTGGGGCCTCATGGAATCAAGGAGACCATTGTGACCCAGGTGTTGCATGTGAAGGCAAGTAGCCATTGTGACACTTTGGGCTTCTTCCCTTGAGCTCTGCAGCTGGCTGTCCCAGCCCAGCGCACCATGTGCCACCTGCTCTCCTCAGGGCTCTGCCTGCACACAGCCCCAGGAGAAGTTTTCCTGTTTGCAAGGAAAGAATGGAAAAGCCGGAGCAGGTTTCCCAAACAACAAACCCCACTCAGGAGCCACATGCTCAGTACAGGCTGCCGGGAACGATGTCCCCTTTCTACAAGGGTCAGGGTGAGCAGGAATGAATGATCTCTGGGAGCAGAATTCTCGGAGTCTTTCCACTGAATTCTCTGTCCCTGTGTCTTGGGGTGACTTTATCATGTGTATCCCCTATTGCTGCTCTATGCCCAGAAGTGAACTTTGTGCATTTCTGTGCCTTTCAACTGAGCCTGAGAGGGGGGAGAGGAAAAAAAAACCGGACAAACTTCTCAGAGCGTTTGTTCAAGGACACACATACACACTCCTCTGCATCCTGCTTGCAGCAAGAGCAGAGGAAGCAACTTTGTTTCTTTTTAGCCAGTTTTCAGCTCCTTTTCTCTGGGGGGAGATGGAGAGTTGAACTTTGCTTTCCTGGGACTTTGGGGTTTTTTTTCCCTTCTTCTCTTCTTGACTCTTTCAACATCAGAGCACATTGGGAGAATTTTCTCCCGAGGTGGGGGCCCTGAATGTGGGCCCATGAGCCAGCTGCAAGGAGGAGGAGAGAGGCTACACCTACGGAAGTGTTGGGGTTCCTCCCCCCTGCCATGAGGTCATGGGAGAGGGGACCCTGGGGTAGAGGCATGGCCTGGGCACGGGGTCTCCCTGCTCCCTGCTCACATGTGCCCTAATCCTGTTCAGCACTGCTTATTTTGTGTTGCCCTGTGCCAGGAGGGCCCTGGTTGTGCCGTGACTGCTCAGTTCTTTGGCAGTGCCCCGCCCATGTGGCTGGAGAAGAAAGAGCTCTGAAACTTCTCTCAAGAATCGCTCCCTGTTTCTTTGCACGGGCCTCGCTGTCTATGGATGTTTCAGGAGACCCCACCGAAACACAGAAGGACTCTCAAATTATCCCAGCTTTCTCTGCACAGCGAGAGCTTTTAATATTTAGCATTGTTCTCCTTTTCCTGTGTGTTTGTTAAAAAAATAGTTTTTATCTCTTTCACTTTCTTCCCAGGAAAATTCTTTTTTCCCGAAGCTGGTGGGGGAGGGCTGGGTGTAACCTGCCTTCTATCAGAGGATATTTTCCTCCACATTTGTCCAAACCGGCACAGCCTGTCCTTTCCTGGGTCTCTGTTGCAGATGGAAGCTGCTGGTGCCATTGTCAGCTTGAAGCCCTCTTTTGATGCAAGCAGATGTTGCCAGGTGTGTTCAGCAGCTGTTGCTCAATGCTTATGCCAAGCTATTGTGTTCCTCATGGAACCAAGGAGCCATTGTGACACTGCAGGGGCTGATGGCATCAAGGAGGCAATTGTGACAGTACAGAACCTCCTAGAAACAAGGCTCCATTGTGACACCGTGGGGAATCATGGAATCACGGAGCCCATTGTGACACGGCTGCATGGAACCAATGGTCCATGGTTACACGGCGGATTCAAGAAGAGCACGGTGACACCACGCAACATCATGGAACCATAGGTCCATTGTGACACAGCGGGGCCTCATGGAAACAAGGGGACCATTGTGGCAAAGCAGGGCCTAATGGAAGCATGGAGAGCATTGTGACATTGTGGGGAATCATGGAAGCATGGAGAGCATTGTGACACTAAGGAAACTCCTGGAACCAAGATGACCACTGGCACATAATGGAACCTCATGGAAGCAAGCCTCCATGATGACTTTGGAGGGCCTCAGGGACCACAGGACCCATTGTGACACAGCAGGACCTGGTGGAACCAAGGAGCCTTTGTGATGCTCCAGATCCACATGGAAGCCAGGGTGCACTGAGACACAGCGGGGCCTTGTTGGAACCAAAGACACCTCTGCAAAAAGCAGGCTAGCTCATAGAAGCAAGGAGTCCATTGTTACAACATCAAACCTATGGAAGCAAGGGACCATTGTGACACTGCGGGGCCTCATGGAACCAATTGTCCATGATGACAGTGCGGATCAAAGGAGACCATGGTGACACTGCGGAACCCGATGGAACCAAGGAGCCATTGTGACACAGTGGGGCCTCATGGAATCAAGGAGACCATTGTGACCCAGGTGTTGCATGGGAAGGCAAGGAGCCATTGTGACACTTTGGGCTTCTTCCCTTGAGCTCTGCAGCTGGCTGTCCCAGCCCAGCGCACCATGTGCCACCTGCTCTCCTCAGGGCTCTGCCTGCACACAGCCCCAGGAGAAGTTTTCCTGTTTGCAAGGAAAGAATGGAAAAGCCGGAGCAGGTTTCCCAAACAACAAACCCCACTCAGGAGCCACATGCTCAGTACAGGCTGCCGGGAACGATGTCCCCTTTCTACAAGGGTCAGGGTGAGCAGGAATGAATGATCTCTGGGAGCAGAATTCTCGGAGTCTTTCCACTGAATTCTCTGTCCCTGTGTCTTGGGGTGACTTTATCATGTGTATCCCCTATTGCTGCTCTATGCCCAGAAGTGAACTTTGTGCATTTCTGTGCCTTTCAACTGAGCCTGAGAGGGGGGAGAGGAAAAAAAACTGGACAAACTTCTCAGAGCGTTTGTTCAAGGACACACATACACACTCCTCTGCATCCTGCTTGCAGCAAGAGCGGAGGAAGCAACTTTGTTTCTTTTTAGCCAGTTTTCAGCTCCTTTTCTCTGGGGAGAGATGGAGAGTTGAACTTTGTTTTCCTGGGACTTTGGGGGTTTTTTTCCCTTCTTCTCTTCTTGACTCTTTCAACATCAGACCACATTGGGAGAATTTTCTCCCGAGGTGGGGGCCCTGAATGTGGGCCCATGAGCCAGCTGCAAGGAGGAGGAGAGAGACTACACCTCCGGAAGTGTTGGGGTTCCTCCCCCCTGCCATGAGGTCATGGGAGAGGGGACCCTGGGGTAGAGGCATGGCCTGGGCACGGGGGGTCTCCCTGCTCCCTGCTGACATGTGCCCTAACCCTGTTCAGCACTGCTTATTTTGTGTTGCCCTGTGCGAGGAGGGCCCTGGTTGTGCCGTGACTGCTCAGTTCTTTGGCAGTGCCCCGCCCATGTGGCTGGAGAAGAAAGAGCTCTGAAACTTCTCTCAAGAATCGCTCCCTATTTCTTTGCACGGGCCTCGCTGTCTATGGATGTTTCAGGAGACCCCACCGAAACACGGAAGGACTCTCAAATTATCCCAGCTTTCTCTGCACAGCGAGAGCTTTTAATATTTAGCATTGTTCTCCTTTTCCTGTGTGTTTGTTAAAAAAATAGTTTTTATCTCTTTCACTTTCTTCCCAGGAAAATTCTTTTTTCCCGAAGCTGGTGGGGGAGGGCTGGGTGTAACCTGCCTTCTATCAGAGGATATTTTCCTCCACATTTGTCCAAACCGGCACAGCCTGTCCTTTCCTGGGTCTCTGTTGCAGATGGAAGCTGCTGGTGCCATTGTCAGCTTGAAGCCCTCTTTTGATGCAAGCAGATGTTGCCAGGTGTGTTCAGCAGCTGTTGCTCAATGCTTATGCCAAGCTATTGTGTTCCTCATGGAACCAAGGAGCCATTGTGACACTGCAGGGGCTGATGGCATCAAGGAGGCAATTGTGACAGTACAGAACCTCCTAGAAACAAGGCTCCATTGTGACACCGTGGGGAATCATGGAATCACGGAGCCCATTGTGACACGGCTGCATGGAACCAATGGTCCATGGTTACACGGCGGATTCAAGAAGAGCACGGTGACACCACGCAACATCATGGAACCATAGGTCCATTGTGACACAGCGGGGCCTCATGGAAACAAGGGGACCATTGTGGCAAAGCAGGGCCTAATGGAAGCATGGAGAGCATTGTGACATTGTGGGGAATCATGGAAGCATGGAGAGCATTGTGACACTAAGGAAACTCCTGGAACCAAGATGACCACTGGCACATAATGGAACCTCATGGAAGCAAGCCTCCATGATGACTTTGGAGGGCCTCAGGGACCACAGGACCCATTGTGACACAGCAGGACCTGGTGGAACCAAGGAGCCTTTGTGATGCTCCAGATCCACATGGAAGCCAGGGTGCACTGAGACACAGCGGGGCCTTGTTGGAACCAAAGACACCTCTGCAAAAAGCAGGCTAGCTCATAGAAGCAAGGAGTCCTTTGTTACAACATCAAACCTATGGAAGCAAGGGACCATTGTGACACTGCGGGGCCTCATGGAACCAATTGTCCATGATGACAGTGCGGATCAAAGGAGACCATGGTGACACTGCGGAACCTGATGGAACCAAGGAGCCATTGTGACACAGTGGGGCCTCATGGAATCAAGGAGACCATTGTGACCCAGGTGTTGCATGTGAAGGCAAGGAGCCATTGTGACACTTTGGGCTTCTTCCCTTGAGCTCTGCAGCTGGCTGTCCCAGCCCAGCGCACCATGTGCCACCTGCTCTCCTCAGGGCTCTGCCTGCACACAGCCCCAGGAGAAGTTTTCCTGTTTGGAAGGAAAGAATGGAAAAGCCGGAGCAGGTTTCCCAAACAACAAACCCCACTCAGGAGCCACATGCTCAGTACAGGCTGCCTGGAACGATGTCCCCTTTCTACAAGGGTCAGTGTGAGCAGGAATGAATGATCTCTGGGAGCAGAATTCTCGGAGTCTTTCCACTGAATTCTCTGTCCCTGTGTCTTGGGGTGACTTTATCATGTGTATCCCCTATTGCTGCTCTATGCCCAGAAGTGAACTTTGTGCATTTCTGTGCCTTTCAACTGAGCCTGAGAGGGGGGAGAGGAAAAAAAACCGGACAAACTTCTCAGAGCGTTTGTTCAAGGACACACATACACACTCCTCTGCATCCTGCTTGCAGCAAGAGCAGAGGGAAGCAACTTTGTTTCTTTTTAGCCAGTTTTCAGCTCCTTTTCTCTGGGGGGAGATGGAGAGTTGAACTTTGCTTTCCTGGGACTTTGGGGGTTTTTTTCCCTTCTTCTCTTCTTGACTCTTTCAACATCAGACCACATTGGGAGAATTTTCTCCCGAGGTGGGGGCCCTGAATGTGGGCCCATGAGCCAGCTGCAAGGAGGAGGAGAGAGACTGCACCTACGGAAGTGTTGGGGTTCCTCCCCCCTGCCATGAGGTCATGGGAGAGGGGACCCTGGGGTAGAGGCATGGCCTGGGCACGGGGTCTCCCTGCTCCCTGCTGACATGTGCCCTAACCCTGTTCAGCACTGCTTATTTTGTGTTGCCCTGTGCGAGGAGGGCCCTGGTTGTGCTGTGATTGCTCAGTTCTTTGGCAGTGCCCCGCCCATGTGGCTGGAGAAGAAAGAGCTCTGAAACTTCTCTCAAGAATCGCTCCCTATTTCTTTGCACGGGCCTCGCTGTCTATGGATGTTTCAGGAGACCCCACCGAAACACGGAAGGACTCTCAAATTATCCCAGCTTTCTCTGCACAGCGAGAGCTTTTAATATTTAGCATTGTTCTCCTTTTCCTGTGTGTTTGTTAAAAAAATAGTTTTTATCTCTTTCACTTTCTTCCCAGGAAAATTCTTTTTTCCCGAAGCTGGTGGGGGAGGGCTGGGTGTAACCTGCCTTCTATCAGAGGATATTTTCCTCCACATTTGTCCAAACCGGCACAGCCTGTCCTTTCCTGGGTCTCTGTTGCAGATGGAAGCTGCTGGTGCCATTGTCAGCTTGAAGCCCTCTTTTGATGCAAGCAGATGTTGCCAGGTGTGTTCAGCAGCTGTTGCTCAATGCTTATGCCAAGCTATTGTGTTCCTCATGGAACCAAGGAGCCATTGTGACACTGCAGGGGCTGATGGCATCAAGGAGGCAATTGTGACAGTACAGAACCTCCTAGAAACAAGGCTCCATTGTGACACCGTGGGGAATCATGGAATCACGGAGCCCATTGTGACACGGCTGCATGGAACCAATGGTCCATGGTTACACGGCGGATTCAAGAAGAGCACGGTGACACCACGCAACATCATGGAACCATAGGTCCATTGTGACACAGCGGGGCCTCATGGAAACAAGGGGACCATTGTGGCAAAGCAGGGCCTAATGGAAGCATGGAGAGCATTGTGACATTGTGGGGAATCATGGAAGCATGGAGAGCATTGTGACACTAAGGAAACTCCTGGAACCAAGATGACCACTGGCACATAATGGAACCTCATGGAAGCAAGCCTCCATGATGACTTTGGAGGGCCTCAGGGACCACAGGACCCATTGTGACACAGCAGGACCTGGTGGAACCAAGGAGCCTTTGTGATGCTCCAGATCCACATGGAAGCCAGGGTGCACTGAGACACAGCGGGGCCTTGTTGGAACCAAAGACACCTCTGCAAAAAGCAGGCTAGCTCATAGAAGCAAGGAGTCCATTGTTACAACGTAAAAGCTATGGAACCAAGGGACCATTGTGACACTGCGGGGCCTCATGGAACCAATTGTCCATGATGACAGTGCGGATCAAAGGAGACCATGGTGACACTGCGGAACCCGATGGAACCAAGGAGCCATTGTGACACAGTGGGGCCTCATGGAATCAAGGAGACCATTGTGACCCAGGTGTTGCATGTGAAGGCAAGTAGCCATTGTGACACTTTGGGCTTCTTCCCTTGAGCTCTGCAGCTGGCTGTCCCAGCCCAGCGCACCATGTGCCACCTGCTCTCCTCAGGGCTCTGCCTGCACACAGCCCCAGGAGAAGTTTTCCTGTTTGGAAGGAAAGAATGGAAAAGCCGGAGCAGGTTTCCCAAACAACAAACCCCACTCAGGAGCCACATGCTCAGTACAGGCTGCCGGGAACGATGTCCCCTTTCTACAAGGGTCAGGGTGAGCAGGAATGAATGATCTCTGGGAGCAGAATTCTCGGAGTCTTTCCACTGAATTCTCTGTCCCTGTGTCTTGGGGTGACTTTATCATGTGTATCCCCTATTGCTGCTCTATGCCCAGAAGTGAACTTTGTGCATTTCTGTGCCTTTCAACTGAGCCTGAGAGGGGGGAGAGGAAAAAAAAACCGGACAAACTTCTCAGAGCGTTTGTTCAAGGACACACATACACACTCCTCTGCATCCTGCTTGCAGCAAGAGCAGAGGAAGCAACTTTGTTTCTTTTTAGCCAGTTTTCAGCTCCTTTTCTCTGGGGGGAGATGGAGAGTTGAACTTTGCTTTCCTGGGACTTTGGGGTTTTTTTTCCCTTCTTCTCTTCTTGACTCTTTCAACATCAGAGCACATTGGGCGAATTTTCTCCCGAGGTGGGGGCCCTGAATGTGGGCCCATGAGCCAGCTGCAAGGAGGAGGAGAGAGGCTACACCTACGGAAGTGTTGGGGTTCCTCCCCCCTGCCATGAGGTCATGGGAGAGGGGACCCTGGGGTAGAGGCATGGCCTGGGCACGGGGTCTCCCTGCTCCCTGCTCACATGTGCCCTAATCCTGTTCAGCACTGCTTATTTTGTGTTGCCCTGTGCCAGGAGGGCCCTGGTTGTGCCGTGACTGCTCAGTTCTTTGGCAGTGCCCCGCCCATGTGGCTGGAGAAGAAAGAGCTCTGAAACTTCTCTCAAGAATCGCTCCCTGTTTCTTTGCACGGGCCTCGCTGTCTATGGATGTTTCAGGAGACCCCACCGAAACACAGAAGGACTCTCAAATTATCCCAGCTTTCTCTGCACAGCGAGAGCTTTTAATATTTAGCATTGTTCTCCTTTTCCTGTGTGTTTGTTAAAAAAATAGTTTTTATCTCTTTCACTTTCTTCCCAGGAAAATTCTTTTTTCCCGAAGCTGGTGGGGGAGGGCTGGGTGTAACCTGCCTTCTATCAGAGGATATTTTCCTCCACATTTGTCCAAACCGGCACAGCCTGTCCTTTCCTGGGTCTCTGTTGCAGATGGAAGCTGCTGGTGCCATTGTCAGCTTGAAGCCCTCTTTTGATGCAAGCAGATGTTGCCAGGTGTGTTCAGCAGCTGTTGCTCAATGCTTATGCCAAGCTATTGTGTTCCTCATGGAACCAAGGAGCCATTGTGACACTGCAGGGGCTGATGGCATCAAGGAGGCAATTGTGACAGTACAGAACCTCCTAGAAACAAGGCTCCATTGTGACACCGTGGGGAATCATGGAATCACGGAGCCCATTGTGACACGGCTGCATGGAACCAATGGTCCATGGTTACACGGCGGATTCAAGAAGAGCACGGTGACACCACGCAACATCATGGAACCATAGGTCCATTGTGACACAGCGGGGCCTCATGGAAACAAGGGGACCATTGTGGCAAAGCAGGGCCTAATGGAAGCATGGAGAGCATTGTGACATTGTGGGGAATCATGGAAGCATGGAGAGCATTGTGACACTAAGGAAACTCCTGGAACCAAGATGACCACTGGCACATAATGGAACCTCATGGAAGCAAGCCTCCATGATGACTTTGGAGGGCCTCAGGGACCACAGGACCCATTGTGACACAGCAGGACCTGGTGGAACCAAGGAGCCTTTGTGATGCTCCAGATCCACATGGAAGCCAGGGTGCACTGAGACACAGCGGGGCCTTGTTGGAACCAAAGACACCTCTGCAAAAAGCAGGCTAGCTCATAGAAGCAAGGAGTCCTTTGTTACAACATCAAACCTATGGAAGCAAGGGACCATTGTGACACTGCGGGGCCTCATGGAACCAATTGTCCATGATGACAGTGCGGATCAAAGGAGACCATGGTGACACTGCGGAACCCGATGGAACCAAGGAGCCATTGTGACACAGTGGGGCCTCATGGAATCAAGGAGACCATTGTGACCCAGGTGTTGCATGGGAAGGCAAGGAGCCATTGTGACACTTTGGGCTTCTTCCCTTGAGCTCTGCAGCTGGCTGTCCCAGCCCAGCGCACCATGTGCCACCTGCTCTCCTCAGGGCTCTGCCTGCACACAGCCCCAGGAGAAGTTTTCCTGTTTGCAAGGAAAGAATGGAAAAGCCGGAGCAGGTTTCCCAAACAACAAACCCCACTCAGGAGCCACATGCTCAGTACAGGCTGCCGGGAACGATGTCCCCTTTCTACAAGGGTCAGGGTGAGCAGGAATGAATGATCTCTGGGAGCAGAATTCTCGGAGTCTTTCCACTGAATTCTCTGTCCCTGTGTCTTGGGGTGACTTTATCATGTGTATCCCCTATTGCTGCTCTATGCCCAGAAGTGAACTTTGTGCATTTCTGTGCCTTTCAACTGAGCCTGAGAGGGGGGAGAGGAAAAAAAACTGGACAAACTTCTCAGAGCGTTTGTTCAAGGACACACATACACACTCCTCTGCATCCTGCTTGCAGCAAGAGCGGAGGAAGCAACTTTGTTTCTTTTTAGCCAGTTTTCAGCTCCTTTTCTCTGGGGAGAGATGGAGAGTTGAACTTTGTTTTCCTGGGACTTTGGGGGTTTTTTTCCCTTCTTCTCTTCTTGACTCTTTCAACATCAGACCACATTGGGAGAATTTTCTCCCGAGGTTGGGGCCCTGAATGTGGGCCCATGAGCCAGCTGCAAGGAGGAGGAGAGAGACTACACCTCCGGAAGTGTTGGGGTTCCTCCCCCCTGCCATGAGGTCATGGGAGAGGGGACCCTGGGGTAGAGGCATGGCCTGGGCACGGGGGGTCTCCCTGCTCCCTGCTGACATGTGCCCTAACCCTGTTCAGCACTGCTTATTTTGTGTTGCCCTGTGCGAGGAGGGCCCTGGTTGTGCCGTGACTGCTCAGTTCTTTGGCAGTGCCCCGCCCATGTGGCTGGAGAAGAAAGAGCTCTGAAACTTCTCTCAAGAATCGCTCCCTATTTCTTTGCACGGGCCTCGCTGTCTATGGATGTTTCAGGAGACCCCACCGAAACACGGAAGGACTCTCAAATTATCCCAGCTTTCTCTGCACAGCGAGAGCTTTTAATATTTAGCATTGTTATCCTTTTCCTGTGTGTTTGTTAAAAAAATAGTTTTTATCTCTTTCACTTTCTTCCCAGGAAAATTCTTTTTTCCCGAAGCTGGTGGGGGAGGGCTGGGTGTAACCTGCCTTCTATCAGAGGATATTTTCCTCCACATTTGTCCAAACCGGCACAGCCTGTCCTTTCCTGGGTCTCTGTTGCAGATGGAAGCTGCTGGTGCCATTGTCAGCTTGAAGCCCTCTTTTGATGCAAGCAGATGTTGCCAGGTGTGTTCAGCAGCTGTTGCTCAATGCTTATGCCAAGCTATTGTGTTCCTCATGGAACCAAGGAGCCATTGTGACACTGCAGGGGCTGATGGCATCAAGGAGGCAATTGTGACAGTACAGAACCTCCTAGAAACAAGGCTCCATTGTGACACCGTGGGGAATCATGGAATCACGGAGCCCATTGTGACACGGCTGCATGGAACCAATGGTCCATGGTTACACGGCGGATTCAAGAAGAGCACGGTGACACCACGCAACATCATGGAACCATAGGTCCATTGTGACACAGCGGGGCCTCATGGAAACAAGGGGACCATTGTGGCAAAGCAGGGCCTAATGGAAGCATGGAGAGCATTGTGACATTGTGGGGAATCATGGAAGCATGGAGAGCATTGTGACACTAAGGAAACTCCTGGAACCAAGATGACCACAGGCACATAATGGAACCTCATGGAAGCAAGCCTCCATGATGACTTTGGAGGGCCTCAGGGACCACAGGACCCATTGTGACACAGCAGGACCTGGTGGAACCAAGGAGCCTTTGTGATGCTCCAGATCCACATGGAAGCCAGGGTGCACTGAGACACAGCGGGGCCTTGTTGGAACCAAAGACACCTCTGCAAAAAGCAGGCTAGCTCATAGAAGCAAGGAGTCCTTTGTTACAACATCAAACCTATGGAAGCAAGGGACCATTGTGACACTGCGGGGCCTCATGGAACCAATTGTCCATGATGACAGTGCGGATCAAAGGAGACCATGGTGACACTGCGGAACCTGATGGAACCAAGGAGCCATTGTGACACAGTGGGGCCTCATGGAATCAAGGAGACCATTGTGACCCAGGTGTTGCATGTGAAGGCAAGGAGCCATTGTGACACTTTGGGCTTCTTCCCTTGAGCTCTGCAGCTGGCTGTCCCAGCCCAGCGCACCATGTGCCACCTGCTCTCCTCAGGGCTCTGCCTGCACACAGCCCCAGGAGAAGTTTTCCTGTTTGCAAGGAAAGAATGGAAAAGCCGGAGCAGGTTTCCCAAACAACAAACCCCACTCAGGAGCCACATGCTCAGTACAGGCTGCCTGGAACGAGGTCCCCTTTCTACAAGGGTCAGGGTGAGCAGGAATGAATGATCTCTGGGAGCAGAATTCTCGGAGTCTTTCCACTGAATTCTCTGTCCCTGTGTCTTGGGGTGACTTTATCATGTGTATCCCCTATTGCTGCTCTATGCCCAGAAGTGAACTTTGTGCATTTCTGTGCCTTTCAACTGAGCCTGAGAGGGGGGAGAGGAAAAAAAACCGGACAAACTTCTCAGAGCGTTTGTTCAAGGACACACATACACACTCCTCTGCATCCTGCTTGCAGCAAGAGCAGAGGGAAGCAACTTTGTTTCTTTTTAGCCAGTTTTCAGCTCCTTTTCTCTGGGGGGAGATGGAGAGTTGAACTTTGCTTTCCTGGGACTTTGGGGGTTTTTTTCCCTTCTTCTCTTCTTGACTCTTTCAACATCAGACCACATTGGGAGAATTTTCTCCCGAGGTGGGGGCCCTGAATGTGGGCCCATGAGCCAGCTGCAAGGAGGAGGAGAGAGACTGCACCTACGGAAGTGTTGGGGTTCCTCCCCCCTGCCATGAGGTCATGGGAGAGGGGACCCTGGGGTAGAGGCATGGCCTGGGCACGGGGTCTCCCTGCTCCCTGCTGACATGTGCCCTAACCCTGTTCAGCACTGCTTATTTTGTGTTGCCCTGTGCGAGGAGGGCCCTGGTTGTGCTGTGATTGCTCAGTTCTTTGGCAGTGCCCCGCCCATGTGGCTGGAGAAGAAAGAGCTCTGAAACTTCTCTCAAGAATCGCTCCCTATTTCTTTGCACGGGCCTCGCTGTCTATGGATGTTTCAGGAGACCCCACCGAAACACGGAAGGACTCTCAAATTATCCCAGCTTTCTCTGCACAGCGAGAGCTTTTAATATTTAGCATTGTTCTCCTTTTCCTGTGTGTTTGTTAAAAAAATAGTTTTTATCTCTTTCACTTTCTTCCCAGGAAAATTCTTTTTTCCCGAAGCTGGTGGGGGAGGGCTGGGTGTAACCTGCCTTCTATCAGAGGATATTTTCCTCCACATTTGTCCAAACCGGCAGAGCCTGTCCTTTCCTGGGTCTCTGTTGCAGATGGAAGCTGCTGGTGCCATTGTCAGCTTGAAGCCCTCTTTTGATGCAAGCAGATGTTGCCAGGTGTGTTCAGCAGCTGTTGCTCAATGCTTATGCCAAGCTATTGTGTTCCTCATGGAACCAAGGAGCCATTGTGACACTGCAGGGGCTGATGGCATCAAGGAGGCAATTGTGACAGTACAGAACCTCCTAGAAACAAGGCTCCATTGTGACACCGTGGGGAATCATGGAATCACGGAGCCCATTGTGACACGGCTGCATGGAACCAATGGTCCATGGTTACACGGCGGATTCAAGAAGAGCACGGTGACACCACGCAACATCATGGAACCATAGGTCCATTGTGACACAGCGGGGCCTCATGGAAACAAGGGGACCATTGTGGCAAAGCAGGGCCTAATGGAAGCATGGAGAGCATTGTGACATTGTGGGGAATCATGGAAGCATGGAGAGCATTGTGACACTAAGGAAACTCCTGGAACCAAGATGACCACTGGCACATAATGGAACCTCATGGAAGCAAGCCTCCATGATGACTTTGGAGGGCCTCAGGGACCACAGGACCCATTGTGACACAGCAGGACCTGGTGGAACCAAGGAGCCTTTGTGATGCTCCAGATCCACATGGAAGCCAGGGTGCACTGAGACACAGCGGGGCCTTGTTGGAACCAAAGACACCTCTGCAAAAAGCAGGCTAGCTCATAGAAGCAAGGAGTCCATTGTTACAACGTAAAAGCTATGGAACCAAGGGACCATTGTGACACTGCGGGGCCTCATGGAACCAATTGTCCATGATGACAGTGCGGATCAAAGGAGACCATGGTGACACTGCGGAACCCGATGGAACCAAGGAGCCATTGTGACACAGTGGGGCCTCATGGAATCAAGGAGACCATTGTGACCCAGGTGTTGCATGTGAAGGCAAGGAGCCATTGTGACACTTTGGGCTTCTTCCCTTGAGCTCTGCAGCTGGCTGTCCCAGCCCAGCGCACCATGTGCCACCTGCTCTCCTCAGGGCTCTGCCTGCACACAGCCCCAGGAGAAGTTTTCCTGTTTGGAAGGAAAGAATGGAAAAGCCGGAGCAGGTTTCCCAAACAACAAACCCCACTCAGGAGCCACATGCTCAGTACAGGCTGCCGGGAACGATGTCCCCTTTCTACAAGGGTCAGGGTGAGCAGGAATGAATGATCTCTGGGAGCAGAATTCTCGGAGTCTTTCCACTGAATTCTCTGTCCCTGTGTCTTGGGGTGACTTTATCATGTGTATCCCCTATTGCTGCTCTATGCCCAGAAGTGAACTTTGTGCATTTCTGTGCCTTTCAACTGAGCCTGAGAGGGGGGAGAGGAAAAAAAAACCGGACAAACTTCTCAGAGCGTTTGTTCAAGGACACACATACACACTCCTCTGCATCCTGCTTGCAGCAAGAGCAGAGGAAGCAACTTTGTTTCTTTTTAGCCAGTTTTCAGCTCCTTTTCTCTGGGGGGAGATGGAGAGTTGAACTTTGCTTTCCTGGGACTTTGGGGTTTTTTTTCCCTTCTTCTCTTCTTGACTCTTTCAACATCAGAGCACATTGGGAGAATTTTCTCCCGAGGTGGGGGCCCTGAATGTGGGCCCATGAGCCAGCTGCAAGGAGGAGGAGAGAGGCTACACCTACGGAAGTGTTGGGGTTCCTCCCCCCTGCCATGAGGTCATGGGAGAGGGGACCCTGGGGTAGAGGCATGGCCTGGGCACGGGGTCTCCCTGCTCCCTGCTCACATGTGCCCTAATCCTGTTCAGCACTGCTTATTTTGTGTTGCCCTGTGCCAGGAGGGCCCTGGTTGTGCCGTGACTGCTCAGTTCTTTGGCAGTGCCCCGCCCATGTGGCTGGAGAAGAAAGAGCTCTGAAACTTCTCTCAAGAATCGCTCCCTGTTTCTTTGCACGGGCCTCGCTGTCTATGGATGTTTCAGGAGACCCCACCGAAACACAGAAGGACTCTCAAATTATCCCAGCTTTCTCTGCACAGCGAGAGCTTTTAATATTTAGCATTGTTCTCCTTTTCCTGTGTGTTTGTTAAAAAAATAGTTTTTATCTCTTTCACTTTCTTCCCAGGAAAATTCTTTTTTCCCGAAGCTGGTGGGGGAGGGCTGGGTGTAACCTGCCTTCTATCAGAGGATATTTTCCTCCACATTTGTCCAAACCGGCACAGCCTGTCCTTTCCTGGGTCTCTGTTGCAGATGGAAGCTGCTGGTGCCATTGTCAGCTTGAAGCCCTCTTTTGATGCAAGCAGATGTTGCCAGGTGTGTTCAGCAGCTGTTGCTCAATGCTTATGCCAAGCTATTGTGTTCCTCATGGAACCAAGGAGCCATTGTGACACTGCAGGGGCTGATGGCATCAAGGAGGCAATTGTGACAGTACAGAACCTCCTAGAAACAAGGCTCCATTGTGACACCGTGGGGAATCATGGAATCACGGAGCCCATTGTGACACGGCTGCATGGAACCAATGGTCCATGGTTACACGGCGGATTCAAGAAGAGCACGGTGACACCACGCAACATCATGGAACCATAGGTCCATTGTGACACAGCGGGGCCTCATGGAAACAAGGGGACCATTGTGGCAAAGCAGGGCCTAATGGAAGCATGGAGAGCATTGTGACATTGTGGGGAATCATGGAAGCATGGAGAGCATTGTGACACTAAGGAAACTCCTGGAACCAAGATGACCACTGGCACATAATGGAACCTCATGGAAGCAAGCCTCCATGATGACTTTGGAGGGCCTCAGGGACCACAGGACCCATTGTGACACAGCAGGACCTGGTGGAACCAAGGAGCCTTTGTGATGCTCCAGATCCACATGGAAGCCAGGGTGCACTGAGACACAGCGGGGCCTTGTTGGAACCAAAGACACCTCTGCAAAAAGCAGGCTAGCTCATAGAAGCAAGGAGTCCATTGTTACAACATCAAACCTATGGAAGCAAGGGACCATTGTGACACTGCGGGGCCTCATGGAACCAATTGTCCATGATGACAGTGCGGATCAAAGGAGACCATGGTGACACTGCGGAACCCGATGGAACCAAGGAGCCATTGTGACACAGTGGGGCCTCATGGAATCAAGGAGACCATTGTGACCCAGGTGTTGCATGGGAAGGCAAGGAGCCATTGTGACACTTTGGGCTTCTTCCCTTGAGCTCTGCAGCTGGCTGTCCCAGCCCAGCGCACCATGTGCCACCTGCTCTCCTCAGGGCTCTGCCTGCACACAGCCCCAGGAGAAGTTTTCCTGTTTGCAAGGAAAGAATGGAAAAGCCGGAGCAGGTTTCCCAAACAACAAACCCCACTCAGGAGCCACATGCTCAGTACAGGCTGCCGGGAACTATGTCCCCTTTCTACAAGGGTCAGGGTGAGCAGGAATGAATGATCTCTGGGAGCAGAATTCTCGGAGTCTTTCCACTGAATTCTCTGTCCCTGTGTCTTGGGGTGACTTTATCATGTGTATCCCCTATTGCTGCTCTATGCCCAGAAGTGAACTTTGTGCATTTCTGTGCCTTTCAACTGAGCCTGAGAGGGGGGAGAGGAAAAAAAACTGGACAAACTTCTCAGAGCGTTTGTTCAAGGACACACATACACACTCCTCTGCATCCTGCTTGCAGCAAGAGCGGAGGAAGCAACTTTGTTTCTTTTTAGCCAGTTTTCAGCTCCTTTTCTCTGGGGAGAGATGGAGAGTTGAACTTTGTTTTCCTGGGACTTTGGGGGTTTTTTTCCCTTCTTCTCTTCTTGACTCTTTCAACATCAGACCACATTGGGAGAATTTTCTCCCGAGGTGGGGGCCCTGAATGTGGGCCCATGAGCCAGCTGCAAGGAGGAGGAGAGAGACTGCACCTCCGGAAGTGTTGGGGTTCCTCCCCCCTGCCATGAGGTCATGGGAGAGGGGACCCTGGGGTAGAGGCATGGCCTGGGCACGGGGTCTCCCTGCTCCCTGCTCACATGTGCCCTAATCCTGTTCAGCACTGCTTATTTTGTGTTGCCCTGTGCCAGGAGGGCCCTGGTTGTGCTGTGATTGCTCAGTTCTTTGGCAGTGCCCCGCCCATGTGGCTGGAGAAGAAAGAGCTCTGAAACTTCTCTCAAGAATGCCTCCCTATTTCTTTGCAGGGGCCTCGCTGTCTATGGATGTTTCAGGAGACCCCACCGAAACACGGAAGGACTCTGAAATTATCCCAGCTTTCTCTGCACAGCGAGAGCTTTTAATATTTAGCATTGTTCTCCTTTTCCTGGGTGTTTGTTAAAAAAATGGTTTTTCTCTCTTTCACTTTCTTCCCAGGAAAATTCTTTTTTCCCGAAGCTGGTGGGGGAGGGCTGGGTGTAACCTGCCTTCTATCAGAGGATATTTTCCTCCACATTTGTCCAAACCAGCAGAGCCTGTCCTTTCCTGGGTCTCTGTTGCAGATGGAAGCTGCTGGTGCCATTGTCAGCTTGAAGCCCTCTTTTGATGCAAGCAGATGTTGCCAGGTGTGTTCAGCAGCTGTTGCTCAATGCTTATGCCAAGCTATTGTGTTCCTCATGGAACCAAGGAGCCATTGTGACACTGCAGGGGCTGATGGCATCAAGGAGGCAATTGTGACAGTACAGAACCTCCTAGAAACAAGGCTCCATTGTGACACCGTGGGGAATCATGGAATCACGGAGCCCATTGTGACACGGCTGCATGGAACCAATGGTCCATGGTTACACGGCGGATTCAAGAAGAGCACGGTGACACCACGCAACATCATGGAACCATAGGTCCATTGTGACACAGCGGGGCCTCATGGAAACAAGGGGACCATTGTGGCAAAGCAGGGCCTAATGGAAGCATGGAGAGCATTGTGACATTGTGGGGAATCATGGAAGCATGGAGAGCATTGTGACACTAAGGAAACTCCTGGAACCAAGATGACCACTGGCACATAATGGAACCTCATGGAAGCAAGCCTCCATGATGACTTTGGAGGGCCTCAGGGACCACAGGACCCATTGTGACACAGCAGGACCTGGTGGAACCAAGGAGCCTTTGTGATGCTCCAGATCCACATGGAAGCCAGGGTGCACTGAGACACAGCGGGGCCTTGTTGGAACCAAAGACACCTCTGCAAAAAGCAGGCTAGCTCATAGAAGCAAGGAGTCCTTTGTTACAACATCAAACCTATGGAAGCAAGGGACCATTGTGACACTGCGGGGCCTCATGGAACCAATTGTCCATGATGACAGTGCGGATCAAAGGAGACCATGGTGACACTGCGGAACCTGATGGAACCAAGGAGCCATTGTGACACAGTGGGGCCTCATGGAATCAAGGAGACCATTGTGACCCAGGTGTTGCATGTGAAGGCAAGTAGCCATTGTGACACTTTGGGCTTCTTCCCTTGAGCTCTGCAGCTGGCTGTCCCAGCCCAGCGCACCATGTGCCACCTGCTCTCCTCAGGGCTCTGCCTGCACACAGCCCCAGGAGAAGTTTTCCTGTTTGGAAGGAAAGAATGGAAAAGCCGGAGCAGGTTTCCCAAACAACAAACCCCACTCAGGAGCCACATGCTCAGTACAGGCTGCCTGGAACGAGGTCCCCTTTCTACAAGGGTCAGGGTGAGCAGGAATGAATGATCTCTGGGAGCAGAATTCTCGGAGTCTTTCCACTGAATTCTCTGTCCCTGTGTCTTGGGGTGACTTTATCATGTGTATCCCCTATTGCTGCTCTATGCCCAGAAGTGAACTTTGTGCATTTCTGTGCCTTTCAACTGAGCCTGAGAGGGGGGAGAGGAAAAAAAACCGGACAAACTTCTCAGAGCGTTTGTTCAAGGACACACATACACACTCCTCTGCATCCTGCTTGCAGCAAGAGCAGAGGAAGCAACTTTGTTTCTTTTTAGCCAGTTTTCAGCTCCTTTTCTCTGGGGGGAGATGGAGAGTTGAACTTTGTTTTCCTGGGACTTCGGGGGTTTTTTTCCCTTCTTCTCTTCTTGACTCTTTCAACATCAGAGCACATTGGGAGAATTTTCTCCCGAGGTGGGGGCCCTGAATGTGGGCCCATGAGCCAGCTGCAAGGAGGAGGAGAGAGACTACACCTACGGAAGTGTTGGGGTTCCTCCCCCCTGCCATGAGGTCATGGGAGAGGGGACCCTGGGGTAGAGGCATGGCCTGGGCACGGGGGTCTCCCTGCTCCCTGCTCACATGTGCCCTAATCCTGTTCAGCACTGCTTATTTTGTGTTGCCCTGTGCCAGGAGGGCCCTGGTTGTGCTGTGATTGCTCAGTTCTTTGGCAGTGCCCCGCCCATGTGGCTGGAGAAGAAAGAGCTCTGAAACTTCTCTCAAGAATCGCTCCCTATTTCTTTGCACGGGCCTCGCTGTCTATGGATGTTTCAGGAGACCCCACCGAAACACGGAAGGACTCTCAAATTTTCCCAGCTTTCTCTGCACAGCGAGAGCTTTTAATATTTAGCATTGTTCTCCTTTTCCTGTGTGTTTGTTAAAAAAATAGTTTTTATCTCTTTCACTTTCTTCCCAGGAAAATTCTTTTTTCCCGAAGCTGGTGGGGGAGGGCTGGGTGTAACCTGCCTTCTATCAGAGGATATTTTCCTCCACATTTGTCCAAACCGGCACAGCCTGTCCTTTCCTGGGTCTTTGTTGCAGATGGAAGCTGCTGGTGCCATTGTCAGCTTGAAGCCCTCTTTTGATGCAAGCAGATGTTGCCAGGTGTGTTCAGCAGCTGTTGCTCAATGCTTATGCCAAGCTATTGTGTTCCTCATGGAACCAAGGAGCCATTGTGACACTGCAGGGGCTGATGGCATCAAGGAGGCAATTGTGACAGTACAGAACCTCCTAGAAACAAGGCTCCATTGTGACACCGTGGGGAATCATGGAATCACGGAGCCCATTGTGACACGGCCAGGCCGCATGAAACCAATGGTCCATGGTTACACTGCGGATTCAAGAAGAGCACGGTGACACCACACAACATCATGGAACCATAGGTCCATTGTGACACAGCGGGGCCTCATGGAAACAAGGGGACCATTGTGGCAAAGCAGGGCCTAATGGAAGCATGGAGAGCATTGTGACATTGTGGGGAATCATGGAAGCATGGAGAGCATTGTGACACTAAGGAAACTCCTGGAACCAAGATGACCACTGGCACATAATGGAACCTCATGGAAGCAAGCCTCCATGATGACTTTGGAGGGCCTCAGGGACCACAGGACCCATTGTGACACAGCAGGACCTGGTGGAACCAAGGAGCCTTTGTGATGCTCCAGATCCACATGGAAGCCAGGGTGCACTGAGACACAGCGGGGCCTTGTTGGAACCAAAGACACCTCTGCAAAAAGCAGGCTAGCTCATAGAAGCAAGGAGTCCATTGTTACAACATCAAACCTATGGAAGCAAGGGACCATTGTGACACTGCGGGGCCTCATGGAACCAATTGTCCATGATGACAGTGCGGATCAAAGGAGACCATGGTGACACTGCGGAACCCGATGGAACCAAGGAGCCATTGTGACACAGTGGGGCCTCATGGAATCAAGGAGACCATTGTGACCCAGGTGTTGCATGTGAAGGCAAGGAGCCATTGTGACACTTTGGGCTTCTTCCCTTGAGCTCTGCAGCTGGCTGTCCCAGCCCAGCGCACCATGTGCCACCTGCTCTCCTCAGGGCTCTGCCTGCACACAGCCCCAGGAGAAGTTTTCCTGTTTGCAAGGAAAGAATGGAAAAGCCGGAGCAGGTTTCCCAAACAACAAACCCCACTCAGGAGCCACATGCTCAGTACAGGCTGCCGGGAACGATGTCCCCTTTCTACAAGGGTCAGGGTGAGCAGGAATGAATGATCTCTGGGAGCAGAATTCTCGGAGTCTTTCCACTGAATTCTCTGTCCCTGTGTCTTGGGGTGACTTTATCATGTGTATCCCCTATTGCTGCTCTATGCCCAGAAGTGAACTTTGTGCATTTCTGTGCCTTTCAACTGAGCCTGAGAGGGGGGAGAGGAAAAAAAAACCGGACAAACTTCTCAGAGCGTTTGTTCAAGGACACACATACACACTCCTCTGCATCCTGCTTGCAGCAAGAGCAGAGGAAGCAACTTTGTTTCTTTTTAGCCAGTTTTCAGCTCCTTTTCTCTGGGGGGAGATGGAGAGTTGAACTTTGCTTTCCTGGGACTTTGGGGTTTTTTTTCCCTTCTTCTCTTCTTGACTCTTTCAACATCAGAGCACATTGGGAGAATTTTCTCCCGAGGTGGGGGCCCTGAATGTGGGCCCATGAGCCAGCTGCAAGGAGGAGGAGAGAGACTACACCTACGGAAGTGTTGGGGTTCCTCCCCCCTGCCATGAGGTCATGGGAGAGGGGACCCTGGGGTAGAGGCATGGCCTGGGCACGGGGTCTCCCTGCTCCCTGCTCACATGTGCCCTAATCCTGTTCAGCACTGCTTATTTTGTGTTGCCCTGTGCCAGGAGGGCCCTGGTTGTGCCGTGACTGCTCAGTTCTTTGGCAGTGCCCCGCCCATGTGGCTGGAGAAGAAAGAGCTCTGAAACTTCTCTCAAGAATCGCTCCCTGTTTCTTTGCACGGGCCTCGCTGTCTATGGATGTTTCAGGAGACCCCACCGAAACACAGAAGGACTCTCAAATTATCCCAGCTTTCTCTGCACAGCGAGAGCTTTTAATATTTAGCATTGTTATCCTTTTCCTGTGTGTTTGTTAAAAAAATAGTTTTATCTCTTTCACTTTCTTCCCAGGAAAATTCTTTTTTCCCGAAGCTGGTGGGGGAGGGCTGGGTGTAACCTGCCTTCTATCAGAGGATATTTTCCTCCACATTTGTCCAAACCGGCAGAGCCTGTCCTTTCCTGGGTCTCTGTTGCAGATGGAAGCTGCTGGTGCCATTGTCAGCTTGAAGCCCTCTTTTGATGCAAGCAGATGTTGCCAGGTGTGTTCAGCAGCTGTTGCTCAATGCTTATGCCAAGCTATTGTGTTCCTCATGGAACCAAGGAGCCATTGTGACACTGCAGGGGCTGATGGCATCAAGGAGGCAATTGTGACAGTACAGAACCTCCTAGAAACAAGGCTCCATTGTGACACCGTGGGGAATCATGGAATCACGGAGCCCATTGTGACACGGCTGCATGGAACCAATGGTCCATGGTTACACGGCGGATTCAAGAAGAGCACGGTGACACCACGCAACATCATGGAACCATAGGTCCATTGTGACACAGCGGGGCCTCATGGAAACAAGGGGACCATTGTGGCAAAGCAGGGCCTAATGGAAGCATGGAGAGCATTGTGACATTGTGGGGAATCATGGAAGCATGGAGAGCATTGTGACACTAAGGAAACTCCTGGAACCAAGATGACCACTGGCACATAATGGAACCTCATGGAAGCAAGCCTCCATGATGACTTTGGAGGGCCTCAGGGACCACAGGACCCATTGTGACACAGCAGGACCTGGTGGAACCAAGGAGCCTTTGTGATGCTCCAGATCCACATGGAAGCCAGGGTGCACTGAGACACAGCGGGGCCTTGTTGGAACCAAAGACACCTCTGCAAAAAGCAGGCTAGCTCATAGAAGCAAGGAGTCCATTGTTACAACATCAAAAGCTATGCAACCAAGGGACCATTGTGACACTGCGGGGCCTCATGGAACCAATTGTCCATGATGACAGTGCGGATCAAAGGAGACCATGGTGACACTGCGGAACCCGATGGAACCAAGGAGCCATTGTGACACAGTGGGGCCTCATGGAATCAAGGAGACCATTGTGACCCAGGTGTTGCATGGGAAGGCAAGGAGCCATTGTGACACTTTGGGCTTCTTCCCTTGAGCTCTGCAGCTGGCTGTCCCAGCCCAGCGCACCATGTGCCACCTGCTCTCCTCAGGGCTCTGCCTGCACACAGCCCAGGAGAAGTTTTCCTGTTTGGAAGGAAAGAATGGAAAAGCCGGAGCAGGTTTCCTAAACAACAAACCCCACTCAGGAGCCACATGCTCAGTACAGGCTGCCTGGAACGAGGTCCCCTTTCTACAAGGGTCAGGGTGAGCAGGAATGAATGATCTCTGGGAGCAGAATTCTCGGAGTCTTTCCACTGAATTCTCTGTCCCTGTGTCTTGGGGTGACTTTATCATGTGTATCCCCTATTGCTGCTCTATGCCCAGAAGTGAACTTTGTGCATTTCTGTGCCTTTCAACTGAGCCTGAGAGGGGGGAGAGGAAAAAAAAGCCAGACAAACTTCTCAGAGCGTTTGTTCAAGGACACACATACACACTCCTCTGCATCCTGCTTGCAGCAAGAGCAGAGGAAGCAACTTTGTTTCTTTTTAGCCAGTTTTCAGCTCCTTACTCTGGGGGGAGATGGAGAGTTGAACTTTGTTTTCCTGGGACTTTGGGGGTTTTTTTCCCTTCTTCTCTTCTTGACTCTTTCAACATCAGAGCACATTGGGAGAATTTTCTCCCGAGGTGGGGGCCCTGAATGTGGGCCCATGAGCCAGCTGCAAGGAGGAGGAGAGAGACTGCACCTACGGAAGTGTTGGGGTTCCTCCCCCCTGCCATGAGGTCATGGGAGAGGGGACCCTGGGGTAGAGGCATGGCCTGGGCACGGGGTCTCCCTGCTCCCTGCTCACATGTGCCCTAATCCTGTTCAGCACTGCTTATTTTGTGTTGCCCTGTGCCAGGAGGGCCCTGGTTGTGCCGTGACTGCTCAGTTCTTTGGCAGTGCCCCGCCCATGTGGCTGGAGAAGAAAGAGCTCTGAAACTTCTCTCATGAATGGCTCCCTATTTCTTTGCACGGGCCTCGCTGTCTATGGATGTTTCAGGAGACCCCACCGAAACACGGAAGGACTCTCAAATTATCCCAGCTTTCTCTGCACAGCGAGAGCTTTTAATATTTAGCATTGTTCTCCTTTTCCTGTGTGTTTGTTAAAAAAATAGTTTTTATCTCTTTCACTTTCTTCCCAGGAAAATTCTTTTTTCCAAAAACCTGGTGGGGGAGGGCTGGGTGTAACCTGCCTTCTATCAGAGGATATTTTCCTCCACATTTGTCCAAACCGGCACAGCCTGTCCTTTCCTGGGTGTCTGTGTCAGATGGAAGCTGCTGGTGCCATTCTCAGCTTGAAGCCCTCTTTTGATGCAAGCAGATGTTGCCAGGTGTGTTCAGCAGCTGTTGCTCAATGCTTATGCCAAGCTATTGTGTTCCTCATGGAACCAAGGAGCCATTGTGACACTGCAGGGGCTGATGGCATCAAGGAGGCAATTGTGACAGTACAGAACCTCCTAGAAACAAGGCTCCATTGTGACACCGTGGGGAATCATGGAATCACGGAGCCCATTGTGACACGGCTGCATGGAACCAATGGTCCATGGTTACACTGCGGATTCAAGAAGAGCACGGTGACACCACGCAACATCATGGAACCGTACGTCCATTGTGACACAGCGGGGCCTCATGGAAACAAGGGGACCATTGTGGCAAAGCAGGGCCTAATGGAAGCATGGAGAGCATTGTGACATTGTGGGGAATCATGGAAGTATGGAGAGCATTGTGACACTAAGGAAACTCCTGGAACCAAGATGACCACTGGCACATAATGGAACCTCATGGAAGCAAGCCTCCATGATGACTTTGGAGGGCCTCAGGGACCACAGGACCCATTGTGACACAGCAGGACCTGGTGGAACCAAGGAGCCTTTGTGATGCTCCAGATCCACATGGAAGCCAGGGTGTACTGAGACACAGCGGGGCCTTGTTGGAACCAAAGACACCTCTGCAAAAAGCAGGCTAGCTCATAGAAGCAAGGAGTCCTTTGTTACAACATCAAACCTATGGAAGCAAGGGACCATTGTGACACTGCGGGGCCTCATGGAACCAATTGTCCATGATGACAGTGCGGATCAAAAGAGACCATGGTGACACTGCGGAACCTGATGGAACCAAGGAGCCATTGTGACACAGTGGGGCCTCATGGAATCAAGGAGACCATTGTGACCCAGGTGTTGCATGTGAAGGCAAGGAGCCATTGTGACACTTTGGGCTTCTTCCCTTGAGCTCTGCAGCTGGCTGTCCCAGCCCAGCGCACCATGTGCCACCTGCTCTCCTCAGGGCTCTGCCTGCACACAGCCCCAGGAGAAGTTTTCCTGTTTGCAAGGAAAGAATGGAAAAGCCGGAGCAGGTTTCCCAAACAACAAACCCCACTCAGGAGCCACATGCTCAGTACAGGCTGCCTGGAACGAGGTCCCCTTTCTACAAGGGTCAGTGTGAGCAGGAATGAATGATCTCTGGGAGCAGAATTCTCGGAGTCTTTCCACTGAATTCTCTGTCCCTGTGTCTTGGGGTGACTTTATCATGTGTATCCCCTATTGCTGCTCTATGCCCAGAAGTGAACTTTGTGCATTTCTGTGCCTTTCAACTGAGCCTGAGAGGGGGGAGAGGAAAAAAAACCGGACAAACTTCTCAGAGCGTTTGTTCAAGGACACACATACACACTCCTCTGCATCCTGCTTGGAGCAAGAGCAGAGGAAGCAACTTTGTTTCTTTTTAGCCAGTTTTCAGCTCCTTTTCTCTGGAGGGAGATGGAGAGTTGAACTTTGTTTTCCTGGGACTTCGGGGGTTTTTTTCCCTTCTTCTCTTCTTGACTCTTTCAACATCAGACCACATTGGGAGAATTTTCTACCGAGGTGGGGGCCCTGAATGTGGGCCCATGAGCCAGCTGCAAGGAGGAGGAGAGAGACTACACCTACGGAAGTGTTGGGGTTCCTCCCCCCTGCCATGAGGTCATGGGAGAGGGGACCCTGGGGTAGAGGCATGGCCTGGGCACGGGGTCTCCCTGCTCCCTGCTCACATGTGCCCTAATCGTGTTCAGCACTGCTTATTTTGTGTTGCCCTGTGCGAGGAGGGCCCTGGTTGTGCCGTGACTGCTCAGTTCTTTGGCAGTGCCCCGCCCATGTGGCTGGAGAAGAAAGAGCTCTGAAACTTCTCTCAAGAATCGCTCCCTGTTTCTTTGCACGGGCCTCGCTGTCTATGGATGTTTCAGGAGACCCCACCGAAACACGGAAGGACTCTCAAATTATCCCAGCTTTCTCTGCACAGCGAGAGCTTTTAATATTTAGCATTGTTATCCTTTTCCTGTGTGTTTGTTAAAAAAATAGTTTTTATCTCTTTCACTTTCTTCCCAGGAAAATTCTTTTTTCCCGAAGCTGGTGGGGGAGGGCTGGGTGTAACCTGCCTTCTATCAGAGGATATTTTCCTCCACATTTGTCCAAACCGGCAGAGCCTGTCCTTTCCTGGGTCTCTGTTGCAGATGGAAGCTGCTGGTGCCATTGTCAGCTTGAAGCCCTCTTTTGATGCAAGCAGATGTTGCCAGGTGTGTTCAGCAGCTGTTGCTCAATGCTTATGCCAAGCTATTGTGTTCCTCATGGAACCAAGGAGCCATTGTGACACTGCAGGGGCTGATGGCATCAAGGAGGCAATTGTGACAGTACAGAACCTCCTAGAAACAAGGCTCCATTGTGACACCGTGGGGAATCATGGAATCAAGGAGCCCATTGTGACACGGCTGCACGGAACCAATGGTCCATGGTTACACTGCGGATTCAAGAAGAGCACGGTGACACCACACAACATCATGGAACCATAGGTCCATTGTGACACAGCGGGGCCTCATGGAAACAAGGGGACCATTGTGGCAAAGCAGGGCCTAATGGAAGCATGGAGAGCATTGTGACATTGTGGGGAATCATGGAAGCATGGAGAGCATTGTGACACTAAGGAAACTCCTGGAACCAAGATGACCACTGGCACATAATGGAACCTCATGGAAGCAAGCCTCCATGATGACTTTGGAGGGCCTCAGGGACCACAGGACCCATTGTGACACAGCAGGACCTGGTGGAACCAAGGAGCCTTTGTGATGCTCCAGATCCACATGGAAGCCAGGGTGCACTGAGACACAGCGGGGCCTTGTTGGAACCAAAGACACCTCTGCAAAAAGCAGGCTAGCTCATAGAAGCAAGGAGTCCTTTGTTACAACATCAAACCTATGGAAGCAAGGGACCATTGTGACACTGCGGGGCCTCATGGAACCAATTGTCCATGATGACAGTGCGGATCAAAGGAGACCATGGTGACACTGCGGAACCCGATGGAACCAAGGAGCCATTGTGACACAGTGGGGCCTCATGGAATCAAGGAGACCATTGTGACCCAGGTGTTGCATGTGAAGGCAAGGAGCCATTGTGACACTTTGGGCTTCTTCCCTTGAGCTCTGCAGCTGGCTGTCCCAGCCCAGCGCACCATGTGCCACCTGCTCTCCTCAGGGCTCTGCCTGCACACAGCCCAGGAGAAGTTTTCCTGTTTGGAAGGAAAGAATGGAAAAGCCGGAGCAGGTTTCCCAAACAACAAACCCCACTCAGGAGCCACATGCTCAGTACAGGCTGCCTGGAACGATGTCCCCTTTCTACAAGGGTCAGTGTGAGCAGGAATGATCTCTGGGAGCAGAATTCTCGGAGTCTTTCCACTGAATTCTCTGTCCCTGTGTCTTGGGGTGACTTTATCATGTGTATCCCCTATTGCTGCTCTATGCCCAGAAGTGAACTTTGTGCATTTCTGTGCCTTTCAACTGAGCCTGAGAGGGGGGAGAGGAAAAAAAACCGGACAAACTTCTCAGAGCGTTTGTTCAAGGACACACATACACACTCCTCTGCATCCTGCTTGCAGCAAGAGCAGAGGAAGCAACTTTGTTTCTTTTTAGCCAGTTTTCAGCTCCTTACTCTGGGGGGAGATGGAGAGTTGAACTTTGTTTTCCTGGGACTTTGGGGGTTTTTTTCCCTTCTTCTCTTCTTGACTCTTTCAACATCAGACCACATTGGGAGAATTTTCTACCGAGGTGGGGGCCCTGAATGTGGGCCCATGAGCCAGCTGCAAGGAGGAGGAGAGAGACTGCACCTACGGAAGTGTTGGGGTTCCTCCCCCCTGCCATGAGGTCATGGGAGAGGGGACCCTGGGGTAGAGGCATGGCCTGGGCACGGGGGGTCTCCCTGCTCCCTGCTCACATGTGCCCTAATCCTGTTCAGCACTGCTTATTTTGTGTTGCCCTGTGCCAGGAGGGCCCTGGTTGTGCCGTGACTGCTCAGTTCTTTGGCAGTGCCCCGCCCATGTGGCTGGAGAAGAAAGAGCTCTGAAACTTCTCTCAAGAATCGCTCCCTGTTTCTTTGCACGGGCCTCGCTGTCTATGGATGTTTCAGGAGACCCCACCGAAACACAGAAGGACTCTCAAATTATCCCAGCTTTCTCTGCACAGCGAGAGCTTTTAATATTTAGCATTGTTCTCCTTTTCCTGTGTGTTTGTTAAAAAAATAGTTTTTATCTCTTTCACTTTCTTCCCAGGAAAATTCTTTTTTCCCGAAGCTGGTGGGGGAGGGCTGGGTGTAACCTGCCTTCTATCAGAGGATATTTTCCTCCACATTTGTCCAAACCGGCAGAGCCTGTCCTTTCCTGGGTCTCTGTTGCAGATGGAAGCTGCTGGTGCCATTCTCAGCTTGAAGCCCTCTTTTGATGCAAGCAGATGTTGCCAGGTGTGTTCAGCAGCTGTTGCTCAATGCTTATGCCAAGCTATTGTGTTCCTCATGGAACCAAGGAGCCATTGTGACACTGCAGGGGCTGATGGCATCAAGGAGGCAATTGTGACAGTACAGAACCTCCTAGAAACAAGGCTCCATTGTGACACCGTGGGGAATCATGGAATCACGGAGCCCATTGTGACACGGCCAGGCCGCATGGAACCAATGGTCCATGGTTACACGGCGGATTCAAGAAGAGCACGGTGACACCACGCAACATCATGGAACCATAGGTCCATTGTGACACAGCGGGGCCTCATGGAAACAAGGGGACCATTGTGGCAAAGCAGGGCCTAATGGAAGCATGGAGAGCATTGTGACATTGTGGGGAATCATGGAAGCATGGAGAGCATTGTGACACTAAGGAAACTCCTGGAACCAAGATGACCACTGGCACATAATGGAACCTCATGGAAGCAAGCCTCCATGATGACTTTGGAGGGCCTCAGGGACCACAGGACCCATTGTGACACAGCAGGACCTGGTGGAACCAAGGAGCCTTTGTGATGCTCCAGATCCACATGGAAGCCAGGGTGCACTGAGACACAGCGGGGCCTTGTTGGAACCAAAGACACCTCTGCAAAAAGCAGGCTAGCTCATAGAAGCAAGGAGTCCTTTGTTACAACGTAAAAGCTATGGAAGCAAGGGACCATTGTGACACTGCGGGGCCTCATGGAACCAATTGTCCATGATGACAGTGCGGATCAAAGGAGACCATGGTGACACTGCGGAACCCGATGGAACCAAGGAGCCATTGTGACACAGTGGGGCCTCATGGAATCAAGGAGACCATTGTGACCCAGGTGTTGCATGGGAAGGCAAGGAGCCATTGTGACACTTTGGGCTTCTTCCCTTGAGCTCTGCAGCTGGCTGTCCCAGCCCAGCGCACCATGTGCCACCTGCTCTCCTCAGGGCTCTGCCTGCACACAGCCCAGGAGAAGTTTTCCTGTTTGGAAGGAAAGAATGGAAAAGCCGGAGCAGGTTTCCTAAACAACAAACCCCACTCAGGAGCCACATGCTCAGTACAGGCTGCCTGGAACGAGGTCCCCTTTCTACAAGGGTCAGGGTGAGCAGGAATGAATGATCTCTGGGAGCAGAATTCTCGGAGTCTTTCCACTGAATTCTCTGTCCCTGTGTCTTGGGGTGACTTTATCATGTGTATCCCCTATTGCTGCTCTATGCCCAGAAGTGAACTTTGTGCATTTCTGTGCCTTTCAACTGAGCCTGAGAGGGGGGAGAGGAAAAAAAAGCCAGACAAACTTCTCAGAGCGTTTGTTCAAGGACACACATACACACTCCTCTGCATCCTGCTTGCAGCAAGAGCAGAGGAAGCAACTTTGTTTCTTTTTAGCCAGTTTTCAGCTCCTTACTCTGGGGGGAGATGGAGAGTTGAACTTTGTTTTCCTGGGACTTCGGGGGTTTTTTTTCCCTTCTTCTCTTCTTGACTCTTTCAACATCAGAGCACATTGGGAGAATTTTCTCCCGAGGTGGGGGCCCTGAATGTGGGCCCATGAGGCAGCTGCAAGGAGGAGGAGAGAGACTGCACCTACGGAAGTGTTGGGGTTCCTCCCTCCTGCCATGAGGTCATGGGAGAGGGGACCCTGGGGTAGAGGCATGGCCTGGGCACGGGGTCTCCCTGCTCCCTGCTCACATGTGCCCTAATCGTGTTCAGCACTGCTTATTTTGTGTTGCCCTGTGCCAGGAGGGCCCTGGTTGTGCCGTGATTGCTCAGTTCTTTGGCAGTGCCCCGCCCATGTGGCTGGAGAAGAAAGAGCTCTGAAACTTCTCTCAAGAATCGCTCCCTGTTTTTTGCACGGGCCTCGCTGTCTATGGATGTTTCAGGAGACCCCACCGAAACACGGAAGGACTCTCAAATTATCCCAGCTTTCTCTGCACAGCGAGAGCTTTTAATATTTAGCATTGTTATCCTTTTCCTGGGTGTTTGTTAAAAAAATAGTTTTTATCTCTTTCACTTTCTTCCCAGGAAAATTCTTTTTTCCCAAACCTGGTGGGGGAGGGCTGGGTGTAACCTGCCTTCTATCAGAGGATATTTTCCTCCACATTTGTCCAAACCGGCGCAGCCTGTCCTTTCCCTGGGTGTCTGTTGCAGATGGAAGCTGCTGGTGCCATTCTCAGCTTGACGCCCTCTTTTGATGCAAGCAGATGTTGCCAGGTGTGTTCAGCAGCTGTTGCTCAATGCTTATGCCAAGCTATTGTGTTCCTCATGGAACCAAGGAGCCATTGTGACACTGCAGGGGCTGATGGCATCAAGGAGGCAATTGTGACAGTACAGAACCTCCTAGAAACAAGGCTCCATTGTGACACCGTGGGGAATCATGGAATCACGGAGCCCATTGTGACACGGCCAGGCCGCATGGAACCAATGGTCCATGGTTACACTGCGGATTCAAGAAGAGCACGGTGACACCACGCAACATCATGGAACCATAGGTCCATTGTGACACAGCAAGGCCGCATGGAAACAAGGGGACCATTGTGGCAAAGCAGGGCCTAATGGAAGCATGGAGAGCATTGTGACATTGTGGGGAATCATGGAAGCATGGAGAGCATTGTGACACTAAGGAAACTCCTGGAACCAAGATGACCACTGGCACATAATGGAACCTCATGGAAGCAAGCCTCCATGATGACTTTGGAGGGCCTCAGGGACCACAGGACCCATTGTGACACAGCAGGACCTGGTGGAACCAAGGAGCCTTTGTGATGCTCCAGATCCACATGGAAGCCAGGGTGCACTGAGACACAGCGGGGCCTTGTTGGAACCAAAGACACCTCTGCAAAAAGCAGGCTAGCTCATAGAAGCAAGGAGTCCTTTGTTACAACATCAAACCTATGGAAGCAAGGGACCATTGTGACACTGCGGGGCCTCATGGAACCAATTGTCCATGATGACAGTGCGGATCAAAAGAGACCATGGTGACACTGCGGAACCTGATGGAACCAAGGAGCCATTGTGACACAGTGGGGCCTCATGGAATCAAGGAGACCATTGTGACCCAGGTGTTGCATGTGAAGGCAAGGAGCCATTGTGACACTTTGGGCTTCTTCCCTTGAGCTCTGCAGCTGGCTGTCCCAGCCCAGCGCACCATGTGCCACCTGCTCTCCTCAGGGCTCTGCCTGCACACAGCCCCAGGAGAAGTTTTCCTGTTTGCAAGGAAAGAATGGAAAAGCCGGAGCAGGTTTCCCAAACAACAAACCCCACTCAGGAGCCACATGCTCAGTACAGGCTGCCTGGAACGAGGTCCCCTTTCTACAAGGGTCAGTGTGAGCAGGAATGAATGATCTCTGGGAGCAGAATTCTCGGAGTCTTTCCACTGAATTCTCTGTCCCTGTGTCTTGGGGTGACTTTATCATGTGTATCCCCTATTGCTGCTCTATGCCCAGAAGTGAACTTTGTGCATTTCTGTGCCTTTCAACTGAGCCTGAGAGGGGGGAGAGGAAAAAAAACCGGACAAACTTCTCAGAGCGTTTGTTCAAGGACACACATACACACTCCTCTGCATCCTGCTTGCAGCAAGAGCAGAGGAAGCAACTTTGTTTCTTTTTAGCCAGTTTTCAGCTCCTTTTCTCTGGAGGGAGATGGAGAGTTGAACTTTGTTTTCCTGGGACTTTGGGGGTTTTTTTCCCTTCTTCTCTTCTTGACTCTTTCAACATCAGACCACATTGGGAGAATTTTCTACCGAGGTGGGGGCCCTGAATGTGGGCCCATGAGCCAGCTGCAAGGAGGAGGAGAGAGACTACACCTACGGAAGTGTTGGGGTTCCTCCCCCCTGCCATGAGGTCATGGGAGAGGGGACCCTGGGGTAGAGGCATGGCCTGGGCACGGGGTCTCCCTGCTCCCTGCTCACATGTGCCCTAATCGTGTTCAGCACTGCTTATTTTGTGTTGCCCTGTGCCAGGAGGGCCCTGGTTGTGCCGTGACTGCTCAGTTCTTTGGCAGTGCCCCGCCCATGTGGCTGGAGAAGAAAGAGCTCTGAAACTTCTCTCAAGAATCGCTCCCTGTTTCTTTGCACGGGCCTCGCTGTCTATGGATGTTTCAGGAGACCCCACCGAAACACGGAAGGACTCTCAAATTATCCCAGCTTTCTCTGCACAGCGAGAGCTTTTAATATTTAGCATTGTTATCCTTTTCCTGTGTGTTTGTTAAAAAAATAGTTTTTATCTCTTTCACTTTCTTCCCAGGAAAATTCTTTTTTCCCGAAGCTGGTGGGGGAGGGCTGGGTGTAACCTGCCTTCTATCAGAGGATATTTTCCTCCACATTTGTCCAAACCGGCACAGCCTGTCCTTTCCTGGGTCTCTGTTGCAGATGGAAGCTGCTGGTGCCATTGTCAGCTTGACGCCCTCTTTTGATGCAAGCAGATGTTGCCAGGTGTGTTCAGCAGCTGTTGCTCAATGCTTATGCCAAGCTATTGTGTTCCTCATGGAACCAAGGAGCCATTGTGACACTGCAGGGGCTGATGGCATCAAGGAGGCAATTGTGACAGTACAGAACCTCCTAGAAACAAGGCTCCATTGTGACACCGTGGGGAATCATGGAATCAAGGAGCCCATTGTGACACGGCTGCACGGAACCAATGGTCCATGGTTACACTGCGGATTCAAGAAGAGCACGGTGACACCACGCAACATCATGGAACCATAGGTCCATTGTGACACAGCGGGGCCTCATGGAAACAAGGGGACCATTGTGGCAAAGCAGGGCCTAATGGAAGCATGGAGAGCATTGTGACATTGTGGGGAATCATGGAAGCATGGAGAGCATTGTGACACTAAGGAAACTCCTGGAACCAAGATGACCACTGGCACATAATGGAACCTCATGGAAGCAAGCCTCCATGATGACTTTGGAGGGCCTCAGGGACCACAGGACCCATTGTGACACAGCAGGACCTGGTGGAACCAAGGAGCCTTTGTGATGCTCCAGATCCACATGGAAGCCAGGGTGCACTGAGACACAGCGGGGCCTTGTTGGAACCAAAGACACCTCTGCAAAAAGCAGGCTAGCTCATAGAAGCAAGGAGTCCATTGTTACAACATCAAACCTATGGAAGCAAGGGACCATTGTGACACTGCGGGGCCTCATGGAACCAATTGTCCATGATGACAGTGCGGATCAAAGGAGACCATGGTGACACTGCGGAACCCGATGGAACCAAGGAGCCATTGTGACACAGTGGGGCCTCATGGAATCAAGGAGACCATTGTGACCCAGGTGTTGCATGGGAAGGCAAGGAGCCATTGTGACACTTTGGGCTTCTTCCCTTGAGCTCTGCAGCTGGCTGTCCCAGCCCAGCGCACCATGTGCCACCTGCTCTCCTCAGGGCTCTGCCTGCACACAGCCCCAGGAGAAGTTTTCCTGTTTGGAAGGAAAGAATGGAAAAGCCGGAGCAGGTTTCCCAAACAACAAACCCCACTCAGGAGCCACATGCTCAGTACAGGCTGCCTGGAACGAGGTCCCCTTTCTACAAGGGTCAGGGTGAGCAGGAATGATCTCTGGGAGCAGAATTCTCGGAGTCTTTCCACTGAATTCTCTGTCCCTGTGTCTTGGGGTGACTTTATCATGTGTATCCCCTATTGCTGCTCTATGCCCAGAAGTGAACTTTGTGCATTTCTGTGCCTTTCAACTGAGCCTGAGAGGGGGGAGAGGAAAAAAAAACCGGACAAACTTCTCAGAGCGTTTGTTCAAGGACACACATACACACTCCTCTGCATCCTGCTTGCAGCAAGAGCAGAGGAAGCAACTTTGTTTCTTTTTAGCCAGTTTTCAGCTCCTTTTCTCTGGGGGGAGATGGAGAGTTGAACTTTGTTTTCCTGGGACTTCGGGGGTTTTTTTTCCCTTCTTCTCTTCTTGACTCTTTCAACATCAGAGCACATTGGGAGAATTTTCTCCCGAGGTGGGGGCCCTGAATGTGGGCCCATGAGGCAGCTGCAAGGAGGAGGAGAGAGACTGCACCTCCGGAAGTGTTGGGGTTCCTCCCCCCTGCCATGAGGTCATGGGAGAGGGGACCCTGGGGTAGAGGCATGGCCTGGGCACGGGGTCTCCCTGCTCCCTGCTCACATGTGCCCTAATCCTGTTCAGCACTGCTTATTTTGTGTTGCCCTGTGCCAGGAGGGCCCTGGTTGTGCCGTGATTGCTCAGTTCTTTGGCAGTGCCCCGCCCATGTGGCTGGAGAAGAAAGAGCTCTGAAACTTCTCTCAAGAATCACTCCCTGTTTTTTGCACGGGCCTCGCTGTCTATGGATGTTTCAGGAGACCCCACCGAAACACGGAAGGACTCCCAAATTATCCCAGCTTTCTCTGCACAGCGAGAGCTTTTAATATTTAGCATTGTTATCCTTTTCCTGGGTGTTTGTTAAAAAAATAGTTTTTATCTCTTTCACTTTCTTCCCAGGAAAATTCTTTTTTCCCAAACCTGGTGGGGGAGGGCTGGGTGTAACCTGCCTTCTATCAGAGGATATTTTCCTCCACATTTGTCCAAACCGGCGCAGCCTGTCCTTTCCCTGGGTGTCTGTTGCAGATGGAAGCTGCTGGTGCCATTGTCAGCTTGACGCCCTCTTTTGATGCAAGCAGATGTTGCCAGGTGTGTTCAGCAGCTGTTGCTCAATGCTTATGCCAAGCTATTGTGTTCCTCATGGAACCAAGGAGCCATTGTGACACTGCAGGGGCTGATGGCATCAAGGAGGCAATTGTGACAGTACAGAACCTCCTAGAAACAAGGCTCCATTGTGACACCGTGGGGAATCATGGAATCAAGGAGCCCATTGTGACACGGCTGCACGGAACCAATGGTCCATGGTTACACTGCGGATTCAAGAAGAGCACGGTGACACCACGCAACATCATGGAACCATAGGTCCATTGTGACACAGCGGGGCCTCATGGAAACAAGGGGACCATTGTGGCAAAGCAGGGCCTAATGGAAGCATGGAGAGCATTGTGACATTGTGGGGAATCATGGAAGCATGGAGAGCATTGTGACACTAAGGAAACTCCTGGAACCAAGATGACCACTGGCACATAATGGAACCTCATGGAAGCAAGCCTCCATGATGACTTTGGAGGGCCTCAGGGACCACAGGACCCATTGTGACACAGCAGGACCTGGTGGAACCAAGGAGCCTTTGTGATACTCCAGATCCACATGGAAGCCAGGGTGCACTGAGACACAGCGGGGCCTTGTTGGAACCAAAGACACCTCTGCAAAAAGCAGGCTAGCTCATAGAAGCAAGGAGTCCTTTGTTACAACATCAAACCTATGGAAGCAAGGGACCATTGTGACACTGCGGGGCCTCATGGAACCAATTGTCCATGATGACAGTGCGGATCAAAGGAGACCATGGTGACACTGCGGAACCTGATGGAACCAAGGAGCCATTGTGACACAGTGGGGCCTCATGGAATCAAGGAGACCATTGTGACCCAGGTGTTGCATGGGAAGGCAAGGAGCCATTGTGACACTTTGGGCTTCTTCCCTTGAGCTCTGCAGCTGGCTGTCCCAGCCCAGCGCACCATGTGCCACCTGCTCTCCTCAGGGCTCTGCCTGCACACAGCCCAGGAGAAGTTTTCCTGTTTGGAAGGAAAGAATGGAAAAGCCGGAGCAGGTTTCCCAAACAACAAACCCCACTCAGGAGCCACATGCTCAGTACAGGCTGCCTGGAACGAGGTCCCCTTTCTACAAGGGTCAGTGTGAGCAGGAATGAATGATCTCTGGGAGCAGAATTCTCGGAGTCTTTCCACTGAATTCTCTGTCCCTGTGTCTTGGGGTGACTTTATCATGTGTATCCCCTATTGCTGCTCTATGCCCAGAAGTGAACTTTGTGCATTTCTGTGCCTTTCAACTGAGCCTGAGAGGGGGGAGAGGAAAAAAAAACCGGACAAACTTCTCAGAGCGTTTGTTCAAGGACACACATACACACTCCTCTGCATCCTGCTTGCAGCAAGAGCAGAGGAAGCAACTTTGTTTCTTTTTAGCCAGTTTTCAGCTCCTTACTCTGGGGGGAGATGGAGAGTTGAACTTTGTTTTCCTGGGACTTTGGGGGTTTTTTTCCCTTCTTCTCTTCTTGACTCTTTCAACATCAGACCACATTGGGAGAATTTTCTACCGAGGTGGGGGCCCTGAATGTGGGCCCATGAGCCAGCTGCAAGGAGGAGGAGAGAGACTACACCTACGGAAGTGTTGGGGTTCCTCCCCCCTGCCATGAGGTCATGGGAGAGGGGACCCTGGGGTAGAGGCATGGCCTGGGCACGGGGTCTCCCTGCTCCCTGCTCACATGTGCCCTAATCCTGTTCAGCACTGCTTATTTTGTGTTGCCCTGTGTGAGGAGGGCCCTGGTTGTGCCGTGACTGCTCAGTTCTTTGGCAGTGCCCCGCCCATGTGGCTGGAGAAGAAAGAGCTCTGAAACTTCTCTCAAGAATCGCTCCCTGTTTCTTTGCACGGGCCTCGCTGTCTATGGATGTTTCAGGAGACCCCACCGAAACACGGAAGGACTCTCAAATTATCCCAGCTTTCTCTGCACAGCGAGAGCTTTTAATATTTAGCATTGTTATCCTTTTCCTGTGTGTTTGTTAAAAAAATAGTTTTTATCTCTTTCACTTTCTTCCCAGGAAAATTCTTTTTTCCCGAAGCTGGTGGGGGAGGGCTGGGTGTAACCTGCCTTCTATCAGAGGATATTTTCCTCCACATTTGTCCAAACCGGCACAGCCTGTCCTTTCCTGGGTCTCTGTTGCAGATGGAAGCTGCTGGTGCCATTGTCAGCTTGACGCCCTCTTTTGATGCAAGCAGATGTTGCCAGGTGTGTTCAGCAGCTGTTGCTCAATGCTTATGCCAAGCTATTGTGTTCCTCATGGAACCAAGGAGCCATTGTGACACTGCAGGGGCTGATGGCATCAAGGAGGCAATTGTGACAGTACAGAACCTCCTAGAAACAAGGCTCCATTGTGACACCGTGGGGAATCATGGAATCACGGAGCCCATTGTGACACGGCTGCATGGAACCAATGGTCCATGGTTACACTGCGGATTCAAGAAGAGCACGGTGACACCACGCAACATCACGGAACCATAGGTCCATTGTGACACAGCGGGGCCTCATGGAAACAAGGGGACCATTGTGGCAAAGCAGGGCCTAATGGAAGCATGGAGAGCATTGTGACATTGTGGGGAATCATGGAAGTATGGAGAGCATTGTGACACTAAGGAAACTCCTGGAACCAAGATGACCACTGGCACATAATGGAACCTCATGGAAGCAAGCCTCCATGATGACTTTGGAGGGCCTCAGGGACCACAGGACCCATTGTGACACAGCAGGACCTGGTGGAACCAAGGAGCCTTTGTGATGCTCCAGATCCACATGGAAGCCAGGGTGCACTGAGACACAGCGGGGCCTTGTTGGAACCAAAGACACCTCTGCAAAAAGCAGGCTAGCTCATAGAAGCAAGGAGTCCATTGTTACAACATCAAACCTATGGAAGCAAGGGACCATTGTGACACTGCGGGGCCTCATGGAACCAATTGTCCATGATGACAGTGCGGATCAAAGGAGACCATGGTGACACTGCGGAACCTGATGGAACCAAGGAGCCATTGTGACACAGTGGGGCCTCATGGAATCAAGGAGACCATTGTGACCCAGGTGTTGCATGGGAAGGCAAGGAGCCATTGTGACACTTTGGGCTTCTTCCCTTGAGCTCTGCAGCTGGCTGTCCCAGCCCAGCGCACCATGTGCCACCTGCTCTCCTCAGGGCTCTGCCTGCACACAGCCCCAGGAGAAGTTTTCCTGTTTGCAAGGAAAGAATGGAAAAGCCGGAGCAGGTTTCCCAAACAACAAACCCCACTCAGGAGCCACATGCTCAGTACAGGCTGCCGGGAACGATGTCCCCTTTCTACAAGGGTCAGTGTGAGCAGGAATGATCTCTGGGAGCAGAATTCTCGGAGTCTTTCCACTGAATTCTCTGTCCCTGTGTCTTGGGGTGACTTTATCATGTGTATCCCCTATTGCTGCTCTATGCCCAGAAGTGAACTTTGTGCATTTCTGTGCCTTTCAACTGAGCCTGAGAGGGGGGAGAGGAAAAAAAAACCGGACAAACTTCTCAGAGCGTTTGTTCAAGGACACACATACACACTCCTCTGCATCCTGCTTGCAGCAAGAGCAGAGGAAGCAACTTTGTTTCTTTTTAGCCAGTTTTCAGCTCCTTTTCTCTGGGGGGAGATGGAGAGTTGAACTTTGTTTTCCTGGGACTTTGGGGGTTTTTTTCCCTTCTTCTCTTCTTGACTCTTTCAACATCAGAGCACATTGGGAGAATTTTCTCCCGAGGTGGGGGCCCTGAATGTGGGCCCATGAGCCAGCTGCAAGGAGGAGGAGAGAGACTGCACCTACGGAAGTGTTGGGGTTCCTCCCCCCTGCCATGAGGTCATGGGAGAGGGGACCCTGGGGTAGAGGCATGGCCTGGGCACGGGGGTCTCCCTGCTCCCTGCTCACATGTGCCCTAACCCTGTTCAGCACTGCTTATTTTGTGTTGCCCTGTGTGAGGAGGGCCCTGGTTGTGCCGTGATTGCTCAGTTCTTTGGCAGTGCCCCGCCCATGTGGCTGGAGAAGAAAGAGCTCTGAAACTTCTCTCAAGAATCGCTCCCTGTTTCTTTGCACGGGCCTCGCTGTCTATGGATGTTTCAGGAGACCCCACCGAAACACAGAAGGACTCTCAAATTATCCCAGCTTTCTCTGCACAGCGAGAGCTTTTAATATTTAGCATTGTTATCCTTTTCCTGTGTGTTTGTTAAAAAAATAGTTTTTATCTCTTTCACTTTCTTCCCAGGAAAGTTCTTTTTTCCAAAAACCTGGTGGGGGAGGGCTGGGTGTAACCTGCCTTCTATCAGAGGATATTTTCCTCCACATTTGTCCAAACCGGCACAGCCTGTCCTTTCCTGGGTCTCTGTTGCAGATGGAAGCTGCTGGTGCCATTGTCAGCTTGAAGCCCTCTTTTGATGCAAGCAGATGTTGCCAGGTGTGTTCAGCAGCTGTTGCTCAATGCTTATGCCAAGCTATTGTGTTCCTCATGGAACCAAGGAGCCATTGTGACACTGCAGGGGCTGATGGCATCAAGGAGGCAATTGTGACAGTACAGAACCTCCTAGAAACAAGGCTCCATTGTGACACCGTGGGGAATCATGGAATCAAGGAGCCCATTGTGACACGGCTGCATGGAACCAATGGTCCATGGTTACACGGCGGATTCAAGAAGAGCACGGTGACACCACGCAACATCATGGAACCGTACGTCCATTGTGACACAGCAAGGCCGCATGGAAACAAGGGGACCATTGTGGCAAAGCAGGGCCTAATGGAAGCCTGGAGAGCATTGTGACATTGTGGGGAATCATGGAAACATGGAGAGCATTGTGACACTAAGGAAACTCCTGGAACCAAGATGACCACTGGCACATAATGGAACCTCATGGAAGCAAGCATCCATGATGACTTTGGAGGGCCTCAGGGACCACAGGACCCATTGTGACACAGCAGGACCTGGTGGAACCAAGGAGCCTTTGTGATACTCCAGATCCACATGGAAGCCAGGGTGCACTGAGACACAGTGGGGCCTTGTTGGAACCAAAGACACCTCTGCAAAAAGCAGGCTAGCTCATAGAAGCAAGGAGTCCTTTGTTACAACGTAAAAGCTATGCAACCAAGGGACCATTGTGACACTGCGGGGCCTCATGGAACCAATTGTCCATGATGACAGTGCGGATCAAAGGAGACCATGGTGACACTGCGGAACCTGATGGAACCAAGGAGCCATTGTGACACAGTGGGGCCTCATGGAATCAAGGAGACCATTGTGACCCAGGTGTTGCATGGGAAGGCAAGGAGCCATTGTGACACTTTGGGCTTCTTCCCTTGAGCTCTGCAGCTGGCTGTCCCAGCCCAGCGCACCATGTGCCACCTGCTCTCCTCAGGGCTCTGCCTGCACACAGCCCCAGGAGAAGTTTTCCTGTTTGCAAGGAAAGAATGGAAAAGCCGGAGCAGGTTTCCTAAACAACAAACCCCACTCAGGAGCCACATGCTCAGTACAGGCTGCCTGGAACGATGTCCCCTTTCTACAAGGGTCAGTGTGAGCAGGAATGAATGATCTCTGGGAGCAGAATTCTCGGAGTCTTTCCACTGAATTCTCTCTCCCTGTGTCTTGGGGTGACTTTATCATGTGTATCCCCTATTGCTGCTCTATGCCCAGAAGTGAACTTTGTGCATTTCTGTGCCTTTCAACTGAGCCTGAGAGGGGGGAGAGGAAAAAAAACCGGACAAACTTCTCAGAGCGTTTGTTCAAGGACACACATACACACTCCTCTGCATCCTGCTTGCAGCAAGAGCAGAGGGAAGCAACTTTGTTTCTTTTTAGCCAGTTTTCAGCTCCTTTTCTCTGGGGGGAGATGGAGAGTTGAACTTTGTTTTCCTGGGACTTCGGGGGTTTTTTTTCCCTTCTTCTCTTCTTGACTCTTTCAACATCAGAGCACATTGGGAGAATTTTCTCCCGAGGTGGGGGCCCTGAATGTGGGCCCATGAGCCAGCTGCAAGGAGGAGGAGAGAGACTGCACCTACGGAAGTGTTGGGGTTCCTCCCCCCTGCCATGAGGTCATGGGAGAGGGGACCCTGGGGTAGAGGCATGGCCTGGGCACGGGGGTCTCCCTGCTCCCTGCTCACATGTGCCCTAACCCTGTTCAGCACTGCTTATTTTGTGTTGCCCTGTGCCAGGAGGGCCCTGGTTGTGCCGTGATTGCTCAGTTCTTTGGCAGTGCCCCGCCCATGTGGCTGGAGAAGAAAGAGCTCTGAAACTTCTCTCAAGAATCGCTCCCTGTTTCTTTGCACGGGCCTCGCTGTCTATGGATGTTTCAGGAGACCCCACCGAAACACAGAAGGACTCTCAAATTATCCCAGCTTTCTCTGCACAGCGAGAGGTTTTAATATTTAGCATTGTTATCCTTTTCCTGTGTGTTTGTTAAAAAAATAGTTTTTATCTCTTTCACTTTCTTCCCAGGAAAGTTCTTTTTTCCAAAAACCTGGTGGGGGAGGGCTGGGTGTAACCTGCCTTCTATCAGAGGATATTTTCCTCCACATTTGTCCAAACCGGCACAGCCTGTCCTTTCCTGGGTCTCTGTTGCAGATGGAAGCTGCTGGTGCCATTGTCAGCTTGAAGCACTCTTTTGATGCAAGCAGATGTTGCCAGGTGTGTTCAGCAGCTGTTGCTCAATGCTTATGCCAAGCTATTGTGTTCCTCATGGAACCAAGGAGCCATTGTGACACTGCAGGGGCTGATGGCATCAAGGAGGCAATTGTGACAGTACAGAACCTCCTAGAAACAAGGCTCCATTGTGACACCGTGGGGAATCATGGAATCAAGGAGCCCATTGTGACACGGCTGCATGGAACCAATGGTCCATGGTTACACGGCGGATTCAAGAAGAGCACGGTGACACCACGCAACATCATGGAACCGTACGTCCATTGTGACACAGCAAGGCCGCATGGAAACAAGGGGACCATTGTGGCAAAGCAGGGCCTAATGGAAGCCTGGAGAGCATTGTGACATTGTGGGGAATCATGGAAACATGGAGAGCATTGTGACACTAAGGAAACTCCTGGAACCAAGATGACCACTGGCACATAATGGAACCTCATGGAAGCAAGCATCCATGATGACTTTGGAGGGCCTCAGGGACCACAGGACCCATTGTGACACAGCAGGACCTGGTGGAACCAAGGAGCCTTTGTGATACTCCAGATCCACATGGAAGCCAGGGTGCACTGAGACACAGTGGGGCCTTGTTGGAACCAAAGACACCTCTGCAAAAAGCAGGCTAGCTCATAGAAGCAAGGAGTCCTTTGTTACAACGTAAAAGCTATGCAACCAAGGGACCATTGTGACACTGCGGGGCCTCATGGAACCAATTGTCCATGATGACAGTGCGGATCAAAGGAGACCATGGTGACACTGCGGAACCTGATGGAACCAAGGAGCCATTGTGACACAGTGGGGCCTCATGGAATCAAGGAGACCATTGTGACCCAGGTGTTGCATGGGAAGGCAAGGAGCCATTGTGACACTTTGGGCTTCTTCCCTTGAGCTCTGCAGCTGGCTGTCCCAGCCCAGCGCACCATGTGCCACCTGCTCTCCTCAGGGCTCTGCCTGCACACAGCCCCAGGAGAAGTTTTCCTGTTTGCAAGGAAAGAATGGAAAAGCCGGAGCAGGTTTCCTAAACAACAAACCCCACTCAGGAGCCACATGCTCAGTACAGGCTGCCTGGAACGATGTCCCCTTTCTACAAGGGTCAGTGTGAGCAGGAATGAATGATCTCTGGGAGCAGAATTCTCGGAGTCTTTCCACTGAATTCTCTCTCCCTGTGTCTTGGGGTGACTTTATCATGTGTATCCCCTATTGCTGCTCTATGCCCAGAAGTGAACTTTGTGCATTTCTGTGCCTTTCAACTGAGCCTGAGAGGGGGGAGAGGAAAAAAAACCGGACAAACTTCTCAGAGCGTTTGTTCAAGGACACACATACACACTCCTCTGCATCCTGCTTGCAGCAAGAGCAGAGGGAAGCAACTTTGTTTCTTTTTAGCCAGTTTTCAGCTCCTTTTCTCTGGAGGGAGATGGAGAGTTGAACTTTGTTTTCCTGGGACTTCGGGGGTTTTTTTTCCCTTCTTCTCTTCTTGACTCTTTCAACATCAGAGCACATTGGGAGAATTTTCTCCCGAGGTGGGGGCCCTGAATGTGGGCCCATGAGCCAGCTGCAAGGAGGAGGAGAGAGACTACACCTACGGAAGTGTTGGGGTTCCTCCCTCCTGCCATGCGGTCATGGGAGAGGGGACCCTGGGGTAGAGGCATGGCCTGGGCACGGGGGTCTCCCTGCTCCCTGCTCACATGTGCCCTAATCCTGTTCAGCACTGCTTATTTTGTGTTGCCCTGTGCGAGGAGGGCCCTGGTTGTGCCGTGATTGCTCAGTTCTTTGGCAGTGCCCCGCCCATGTGGCTGGAGAAGAAAGAGCTCTGAAACTTCTCTCAAGAATCGCTCCCTGTTTCTTTGCACGGGCCTCGCTGTCTATGGATGTTTCAGGAGACCCCACCGAAACACGGAAGGACTCTCAAATTATCCCAGGTTTCTCTGCACAGCGAGAGCTTTTAATATTTAGCATTGGTATCCTTTTCCTGTGTGTTTGTTAAAAAAATAGTTTTTATCTCTTTCACTTTCTTCCCAGGAAAGTTCTTTTTTCCAAAAACCTGGTGGGGGAGGGCTGGGTGTAACCTGCCTTCTATCAGAGGATATTTTCCTCCACATTTGTCCAAACCGGCACAGCCTGTCCTTTCCCTGGGTGTCTGTTGCAGATGGAAGCTGCTGGTGCCATTGTCAGCTTGAAGCCCTCTTTTGATGCAAGCAGATGTTGCCAGGTGTGTTCAGCAGCTGTTGCTCAATGCTTATGCCAAGCTATTGTGTTCCTCATGGAACCAAGGAGCCATTGTGACACTGCAGGGGCTGATGGCATCAAGGAGGCAATTGTGACAGTACAGAACCTCCTAGAAACAAGGCTCCATTGTGACACCGTGGGGAATCATGGAATCAAGGAGCCCATTGTGACACGGCTGCATGGAACCAATGGTCCATGGTTACACGGCGGATTCAAGAAGAGCACGGTGACACCACGCAACATCATGGAACCGTACGTCCATTGTGACACAGCAAGGCCGCATGGAAACAAGGGGACCATTGTGGCAAAGCAGGGCCTAATGGAAGCCTGGAGAGCATTGTGACATTGTGGGGAATCATGGAAACATGGAGAGCATTGTGACACTAAGGAAACTCCTGGAACCAAGATGACCACTGGCACATAATGGAACCTCATGGAAGCAAGCATCCATGATGACTTTGGAGGGCCTCAGGGACCACAGGACCCATTGTGACACAGCAGGACCTGGTGGAACCAAGGAGCCTTTGTGATACTCCAGATCCACATGGAAGCCAGGGTGCACTGAGACACAGTGGGGCCTTGTTGGAACCAAAGACACCTCTGCAAAAAGCAGGCTAGCTCATAGAAGCAAGGAGTCCATTGTTACAACGTAAAAGCTATGCAACCAAGGGACCATTGTGACACTGCGGGGCCTCATGGAACCAATTGTCCATGATGACAGTGCGGATCAAAGGAGACCATGGTGACACTGCGGAACCTGATGGAACCAAGGAGCCATTGTGACACAGTGGGGCCTCATGGAATCAAGGAGACCATTGTGACCCAGGTGTTGCATGGGAAGGCAAGGAGCCATTGTGACACTTTGGGCTTCTTCCCTTGAGCTCTGCAGCTGGCTGTCCCAGCCCAGCGCACCATGTGCCACCTGCTCTCCTCAGGGCTCTGCCTGCACACAGCCCCAGGAGAAGTTTTCCTGTTTGCAAGGAAAGAATGGAAAAGCCGGAGCAGGTTTCCTAAACAACAAACCCCACTCAGGAGCCACATGCTCAGTACAGGCTGCCTGGAACGATGTCCCCTTTCTACAAGGGTCAGTGTGAGCAGGAATGATCTCTGGGAGCAGAATTCTCGGAGTCTTTCCACTGAATTCTCTCTCCCTGTGTCTTGGGGTGACTTTATCATGTGTATCCCCTATTGCTGCTCTATGCCCAGAAGTGAACTTTGTGCATTTCTGTGCCTTTCAACTGAGCCTGAGAGGGGGGAGAGGAAAAAAAAACCGGACAAACTTCTCAGAGCGTTTGTTCAAGGACACACATACACACTCCTCTGCATCCTGCTTGCAGCAAGAGCAGAGGGAAGCAACTTTGTTTCTTTTTAGCCAGTTTTCAGCTCCTTTTCTCTGGGGGGAGATGGAGAGTTGAACTTTGTTTTCCTGGGACTTCGGGGGTTTTTTTTCCCTTCTTCTCTTCTTGACTCTTTCAACATCAGAGTACATTGGGAGAATTTTCTCCCGAGGTGGGGGCCCTGAATGTGGGCCCATGAGCCAGCTGCAAGGAGGAGGAAAGAGATTGCACCTACGGAAGTGTTGGGGTTCCTCCCCCCTGCCATGAGGTCATGGGAGAGGGGACCCTGGGGTAGAGGCATGGCCTGGGCACGGGGTCTCCCTGCTCCCTGCTCACATGTGCCCTAATCCTGTTCAGCACTGCTTATTTTGTGTTGCCCTGTGCCAGGAGGGCCCTGGTTGTGCCGTGATTGCTCAGTTCTTTGGCAGTGCCCCGCCCATGTGGCTGGAGAAGAAAGAGCTCTGAAACTTCTCTCAAGAATCGCTCCCTGTTTCTTTGCACGGGCCTCGCTGTCTATGGATGTTTCAGGAGACCCCACCGAAACACGGAAGGACTCTCAAATTATCCCAGCTTTCTCTGCACAGCGAGAGCTTTTAATATTTAGCATTGTTATCCTTTTCCTGTGTGTTTGTTAAAAAAATAGTTTTTATCTCTTTCACTTTCTTCCCAGGAAAGTTCTTTTTTCCAAAAACCTGGTGGGGGAGGGCTGGGTGTAACCTGCCTTCTATCAGAGGATATTTTCCTCCACATTTGTCCAAACCGGCACAGCCTGTCCTTTCCTGGGTCTCTGTTGCAGATGGAAGCTGCTGGTGCCATTGTCAGCTTGAAGCCCTCTTTTGATGCAAGCAGATGTTGCCAGGTGTGTTCAGCAGCTGTTGCTCAATGCTTATGCCAAGCTATTGTGCTCCTCATGGAACCAAGGAGCCATTGTGACACTGCAGGGGCTGATGGCATCAAGGAGGCAATTGTGACAGTACAGAACCTCCTAGAAACAAGGCTCCATTGTGACACCGTGGGGAATCATGGAATCAAGGAGCCCATTGTGACACGGCTGCATGGAACCAATGGTCCATGGTTACACGGCGGATTCAAGAAGAGCACGGTGACACCACGCAACATCACGGAACCATAGGTCCATTGTGACACAGCGGGGCCTCATGGAAACAAGGGGACCATTGTGGCAAAGCAGGGCCTAATGGAAGCATGGAGAGCATTGTGACACTAAGGAAACTCCTGGAACCAAGATGACCACTGGCACATAATGGAACCTCATGGAAGCAAGCCTCCACGATGGTTTTGGAGGGCCTCAGGGACCACAGGACCCATTGTGACACAGCAGGACCTGGTGGAACCAAGGAGCCTTTGTGATACTCCACATCCACATGGAAGCCAGGGTGCACTGAGACACAGCGGGGCCTTGTTGGAACCAAAGACACCTCTGCAAAAAGCAGGCTAGCTCATAGAAGCAAGGAGTCCTTTGTTACAACATCAAACCTATGGAAGCAAGGGACCATTGTGACACTGCGGGGCCTCATGGAACCAATTGTCCATGATGACAGTGCGGATCAAAAGAGACCATGGTGACACTGCGGAACCTGATGGAACCAAGGAGCCATTGTGACACAGTGGGGCCTCATGGAATCAAGGAGACCATTGTGACCCAGGTGTTGCATGGGAAGGCAAGGAGCCATTGTGACACTTTGGGCTTCTTCCCTTGAGCTCTGCAGCTGGCTGTCCCAGCCCAGCGCACCATGTGCCACCTGCTCTCCTCAGGGCTCTGCCTGCACACAGCCCCAGGAGAAGTTTTCCTGTTTGCAAGGAAAGAATGGAAAAGCCGGAGCAGGTTTCCTAAACAACAAACCCCACTCAGGAGCCACATGCTCAGTACAGGCTGCCGGGAACGATGTCCCCTTTCTACAAGGGTCAGTGTGAGCAGGAATGAATGATCTCTGGGAGCAGAATTCTCGGAGTCTTTCCACTGAATTCTCTGTCCCTGTGTCTTGGGGTGACTTTATCATGTGTATCCCCCTATTGCTGCTCTATGCCCAGAAGTGAACTTTGTGCATTTCTGTGCCTTTCAACTGAGCCTGAGAGGGGGGAGAGGAAAAAAAAGCCAGACAAACTTCTCAGAGCGTTTGTTCAAGGACACACATACACACTCCTCTGCATCCTGCTTGCAGCAAGAGCAGAGGAAGCAACTTTGTTTCTTTTTAGCCAGTTTTCAGCTCCTTTTCTCTGGGGGGAGATGGAGAGTTGAACTTTGTTTTCCTGGGACTTCGGGGGTTTTTTTTCCCTTCTTCTCTTCTTGACTCTTTCAACATCAGAGCACATTGGGAGAATTTTCTCCCGAGGTGGGGGCCCTGAATGTGGGCCCATGAGCCAGCTGCAAGGAGGAGGAGAGAGACTACACCTACGGAAGTGTTGGGGTTCCTCCCCCCTGCCATGAGGTCATGGGAGAGGGGACCCTGGGGTAGAGGCATGGCCTGGGCACGGGGTCTCCCTGCTCCCTGCTCACATGTGCCCTAATCCTGTTCAGCACTGCTTATTTTGTGTTGCCCTGTGTGAGGAGGGCCCTGGTTGTGCCGTGATTGCTCAGTTCTTTGGCAGTGCCCCGCCCATGTGGCTGGAGAAGAAAGAGCTCTGAAACTTCTCTCAAGAATCGCTCCCTGTTTCTTTGCACGGGCCTCGCTGTCTATGGATGTTTCAGGAGACCCCACCGAAACACGGAAGGACTCTCAAATTATCCCAGCTTTCTCTGCACAGCGAGAGCTTTTAATATTTAGCATTGTTATCCTTTTCCTGTGTGTTTGTTAAAAAAGTAGTTTTTATCTCTTTCACTTTCTTCCCAGGAAAATTCTTTTTTCCCGAAGCTGGTGGGGGAGGGCTGGGTGTAACCTGCCTTCTATCAGAGGATATTTTCCTCCACATTTGTCCAAACCGGCACAGCCTGTCCTTTCCCTGGGTGTCTGTTGCAGATGGAAGCTGCTGGTGCCATTGTCAGCTTGAAGCCCTCTTTTGATGCAAGCAGATGTTGCCAGGTGTGTTCAGCAGCTGTTGCTCAATGCTTATGCCAAGCTATTGTGTTCCTCATGGAACCAAGGAGCCATTGTGACACTGCAGGGGCTGATGGCATCAAGGAGGCAATTGTGACAGTACAGAACCTCCTAGAAACAAGGCTCCATTGTGACACCGTGGGGAATCATGGAATCAAGGAGCCCATTGTGACACGGCTGCATGGAACCAATGGTCCATGGTTACACGGCGGATTCAAGAAGAGCACGGTGACACCACGCAACATCATGGAACCGTACGTCCATTGTGACACAGCAAGGCCGCATGGAAACAAGGGGACCATTGTGGCAAAGCAGGGCCTAATGGAAGCCTGGAGAGCATTGTGACATTGTGGGGAATCATGGAAACATGGAGAGCATTGTGACACTAAGGAAACTCCTGGAACCAAGATGACCACTGGCACATAATGGAACCTCATGGAAGCAAGCATCCATGATGACAATGGAGGGCCTCAGGGACCACAGGACCCATTGTGACACAGCAGGACCTGGTGGAACCAAGGAGCCTTTGTGATACTCCAGATCCACATGGAAGCCAGGGTGCACTGAGACACAGTGGGGCCTTGTTGGAACCAAAGACACCTCTGCAAAAAGCAGGCTAGCTCATAGAAGCAAGGAGTCCATTGTTACAACGTAAAAGCTATGGAACCAAGGGACCATTGTGACACTGCGGGGCCTCATGGAACCAATTGTCCATGATGACAGTGCGGATCAAAGGAGACCATGGTGACACTGCGGAACCTGATGGAACCAAGGAGCCATTGTGACACAGTGGGGCCTCATGGAATCAAGGAGACCATTGTGACCCAGGTGTTGCATGGGAAGGCAAGGAGCCATTGTGACACTTTGGGCTTCTTCCCTTGAGCTCTGCAGCTGGCTGTCCCAGCCCAGCGCACCATGTGCCACCTGCTCTCCTCAGGGCTCTGCCTGCACACAGCCCCAGGAGAAGTTTTCCTGTTTGCAAGGAAAGAATGGAAAAGCCGGAGCAGGTTTCCTAAACAACAAACCCCACTCAGGAGCCACATGCTCAGTACAGGCTGCCTGGAACGATGTCCCCTTTCTACAAGGGTCAGTGTGAGCAGGAATGATCTCTGGGAGCAGAATTCTCGGAGTCTTTCCACTGAATTCTCTCTCCCTGTGTCTTGGGGTGACTTTATCATGTGTATCCCCTATTGCTGCTCTATGCCCAGAAGTGAACTTTGTGCATTTCTGTGCCTTTCAACTGAGCCTGAGAGGGGGGAGAGGAAAAAAAACCGGACAAACTTCTCAGAGCGTTTGTTCAAGGACACACATACACACTTCTCTGCATCCTGCTTGCAGCAAGAGCAGAGGGAAGCAACTTTGTTTCTTTTTAGCCAGTTTTCAGCTCCTTTTCTCTGGGGGGAGATGGAGAGTTGAACTTTGTTTTCCTGGGACTTCGGGGGTTTTTTTTCCCTTCTTCTCTTCTTGACTCTTTCAACATCAGACCACATTGGGAGAATTTTCTCCCGAGGTGGGGGCCCTGAATGTGGGCCCATGAGCCAGCTGCAAGGAGGAGGAGAGAGACTGCACCTACGGAAGTGTTGGGGTTCCTCCCTCCTGCCATGCGGTCATGGGAGAGGGTACCCTGGGGTAGAGGCATGGCCTGGGCACGGGGTCTCCCTGCTCCCTGCTCACATGTGCCCTAATCCTGTTCAGCACTGCTTATTTTGTGTTGCCCTGTGCGAAGAGGGCCCTGGTTGTGCTGTGATTGCTCAGTTCTTTGGCAGTGCCCCGCCCATGTGGCTGGAGAAGAAAGAGCTCTGAAACTTCTCTCAAGAATCGCTCCCTGTTTCTTTGCACGGGCCTCGCTGTCTATGGATGTTTCAGGAGACCCCACCGAAACACAGAAGGACTCTCAAATTATCCCAGCTTTCTCTGCACAGCGAGAGGTTTTAATATTTAGCATTGTTATCCTTTTCCTGTGTGTTTGTTAAAAAAATAGTTTTTATCTCTTTCACTTTCTTCCCAGGAAAATTCTTTTTTCCCGAAGCTGGTGGGGGAGGGCTGGGTGTAACCTGCCTTCTATCAGAGGATATTTTCCTCCACATTTGTCCAAACCGGCACAGCCTGTCCTTTCCTGGGTCTCTGTTGCAGATGGAAGCTGCTGGTGCCATTGTCAGCTTGAAGCCCTCTTTTGATGCAAGCAGATGTTGCCAGGTGTGTTCAGCAGCTGTTGCTCAATGCTTATGCCAAGCTATTGTGTTCCTCATGGAACCAAGGAGCCATTGTGACACTGCAGGGGCTGATGGCATCAATGAGGCAATTGTGACAGTACAGAACCTCCTAGAAACAAGGCTCCATTGTGACACCGTGGGGAATCATGGAATCAAGGAGCCCATTGTGACACGGCTGCATGGAACCAATGGTCCATGGTTACACGGCGGATTCAAGAAGAGCACGGTGACACCACGCAACATCATGGAACCGTACGTCCATTGTGACACAGCAAGGCCGCATGGAAACAAGGGGACCATTGTGGCAAAGCAGGGCCTAATGGAAGCCTGGAGAGCATTGTGACATTGTGGGGAATCATGGAAACATGGAGAGCATTGTGACACTAAGGAAACTCCTGGAACCAAGATGACCACTGGCACATAATGGAACCTCATGGAAGCAAGCATCCATGATGACTTTGGAGGGCCTCAGGGACCACAGGACCCATTGTGACACAGCAGGACCTGGTGGAACCAAGGAGCCTTTGTGATACTCCAGATCCACATGGAAGCCAGGGTGCACTGAGACACAGTGGGGCCTTGTTGGAACCAAAGACACCTCTGCAAAAAGCAGGCTAGCTCATAGAAGCAAGGAGTCCATTGTTACAACGTAAAAGCTATGGAACCAAGGGACCATTGTGACACTGCGGGGCCTCATGGAACCAATTGTCCATGATGACAGTGCGGATCAAAGGAGACCATGGTGACACTGCGGAACCTGATGGAACCAAGGAGCCATTGTGACACAGTGGGGCCTCATGGAATCAAGGAGACCATTGTGACCCAGGTGTTGCATGGGAAGGCAAGGAGCCATTGTGACACTTTGGGCTTCTTCCCTTGAGCTCTGCAGCTGGCTGTCCCAGCCCAGCGCACCATGTGCCACCTGCTCTCCTCAGGGCTCTGCCTGCACACAGCCCCAGGAGAAGTTTTCCTGTTTGCAAGGAAAGAATGGAAAAGCCGGAGCAGGTTTCCTAAACAACAAACCCCACTCAGGAGCCACATGCTCAGTACAGGCTGCCTGGAACGATGTCCCCTTTCTACAAGGGTCAGTGTGAGCAGGAATGATCTCTGGGAGCAGAATTCTCGGAGTCTTTCCACTGAATTCTCTCTCCCTGTGTCTTGGGGTGACTTTATCATGTGTATCCCCTATTGCTGCTCTATGCCCAGAAGTGAACTTTGTGCATTTCTGTGCCTTTCAACTGAGCCTGAGAGGGGGGAGAGGAAAAAAAACCGGACAACCTTCTCAGAGCGTTTGTTCAAGGACACACATACACACTCCTCTGCATCCTGCTTGCAGCAAGAGCAGAGGGAAGCAACTTTGTTTCTTTTTAGCCAGTTTTCAGCTCCTTTTCTCTGGGGGGAGATGGAGAGTTGAACTTTGTTTTCCTGGGACTTCGGGGGTTTTTTTCCCTTCTTCTCTTCTTGACTCTTTCAACATCAGAGCACATTGGGAGAATTTTCTCCCGAGGTGGGGGCCCTGAATGTGGGCCCATGAGCCAGCTGCAAGGAGGAGGAAAGAGATTGCACCTACGGAAGTGTTGGGGTTCCTCCCCCCTGCCATGAGGTCATGGGAGAGGGGACCCTGGGGTAGAGGCATGGCCTGGGCACGGGGTCTCCCTGCTCCCTGCTCACATGTGCCCTAACCCTGTTCAGCACTGCTTATTGGTGTTGCCCTGTGCGAGGAGGGCCCTGGTTGTGCCGTGATTGCTCAGTTCTTTGGCAGTGCCCCGCCCATGTGGCTGGAGAAGAAAGAGCTCTGAAACTTCTCTCAAGAATCGCTCCCTGTTTCTTTGCACGGGCCTCGCTGTCTATGGATGTTTCAGGAGACCCCACCGAAACACGGAAGGACTCTCAAATTATCCCAGGTTTCTCTGCACAGCGAGAGCTTTTAATATTTAGCATTGTTATCCTTTTCCTGTGTGTTTGTTAAAAAAATAGTTTTTATCTCTTTCACTTTCTTCCCAGGAAAGTTCTTTTTTCCAAAAACCTGGTGGGGGAGGGCTGGGTGTAACCTGCCTTCTATCAGAGGATATTTTCCTCCACATTTGTCCAAACCGGCACAGCCTGTCCTTTCCTGGGTCTCTGTTGCAGATGGAAGCTGCTGGTGCCATTGTCAGCTTGAAGCCCTCTTTTGATGCAAGCAGATGTTGCCAGGTGTGTTCAGCAGCTGTTGCTCAATGCTTATGCCAAGCTATTGTGCTCCTCATGGAACCAAGGAGCCATTGTGACACTGCAGGGGCTGATGGCATCAAGGAGGCAATTGTGACAGTACAGAACCTCCTAGAAACAAGGCTCCATTGTGACACCGTGGGGAATCATGGAATCAAGGAGCCCATTGTGACACGGCTGCATGGAACCAATGGTCCATGGTTACACGGCGGATTCAAGAAGAGCACGGTGACACCACGCAACATCACGGAACCATAGGTCCATTGTGACACAGCGGGGCCTCATGGAAACAAGGGGACCATTGTGGCAAAGCAGGGCCTAATGGAAGCATGGAGAGCATTGTGACACTAAGGAAACTCCTGGAACCAAGATGACCACTGGCACATAATGGAACCTCATGGAAGCAAGCATCCATGATGACTTTGGAGGGCCTCAGGGACCACAGGACCCATTGTGACACAGCAGGACCTGGTGGAACCAAGGAGCCTTTGTGATACTCCAGATCCACATGGAAGCCAGGGTGCACTGAGACACAGTGGGGCCTTGTTGGAACCAAAGACACCTCTGCAAAAAGCAGGCTAGCTCATAGAAGCAAGGAGTCCTTTGTTACAACGTAAAAGCTATGGAACCAAGGGACCATTGTGACACTGCGGGGCCTCATGGAACCAATTGTCCATGATGACAGTGCGGATCAAAGGAGACCATGGTGACACTGCGGAACCTGATGGAACCAAGGAGCCATTGTGACACAGTGGGGCCTCATGGAATCAAGGAGACCATTGTGACCCAGGTGTTGCATGGGAAGGCAAGGAGCCATTGTGACACTTTGGGCTTCTTCCCTTGAGCTCTGCAGCTGGCTGTCCCAGCCCAGCGCACCATGTGCCACCTGCTCTCCTCAGGGCTCTGCCTGCACACAGCCCCAGGAGAAGTTTTCCTGTTTGCAAGGAAAGAATGGAAAAGCCGGAGCAGGTTTCCTAAACAACAAACCCCACTCAGGAGCCACATGCTCAGTACAGGCTGCCTGGAACGATGTCCCCTTTCTACAAGGGTCAGTGTGAGCAGGAATGATCTCTGGGAGCAGAATTCTCGGAGTCTTTCCACTGAATTCTCTGTCCCTGTGTCTTGGGGTGACTTTATCATGTGTATCCCCTATTGCTGCTCTATGCCCAGAAGTGAACTTTGTGCATTTCTGTGCCTTTCAACTGAGCCTGAGAGGGGGGAGAGGAAAAAAAAGCCAGACAAACTTCTCAGAGCGTTTGTTCAAGGACACACATACACACTCCTCTGCATCCTGCTTGCAGCAAGAGCAGAGGGAAGCAACTTTGTTTCTTTTTAGCCAGTTTTCAGCTCCTTTTCTCTGCAGGGAGATGGAGAGTTGAACTTTGTTTTCCTGGGACTTCGGGGGTTTTTTTTCCCTTCTTCTCTTCTTGACTCTTTCAACATCAGAGCACATTGGGAGAATTTTCTCCCGAGGTGGGGGCCCTGAATGTGGGCCCATGAGCCAGCTGCAAGGAGGAGGAGAGAGACTACACCTACGGAAGTGTTGGGGTTCCTCCCCCCTGCCATGAGGTCATGGGAGAGGGGACCCTGGGGTAGAGGCATGGCCTGGGCACGGGGGTCTCCCTGCTCCCTGCTCACATGTGCCCTAACCCTGTTCAGCACTGCTTATTTTGTGTTGCCCTGTGTGAGGAGGGCCCTGGTTGTGCCGTGATTGCTCAGTTCTTTGGCAGTGCCCCGCCCATGTGGCTGGAGAAGAAAGAGCTCTGAAACTTCTCTCAAGAATCGCTCCCTGTTTCTTTGCACGGGCCTCGCTGTCTATGGATGTTTCAGGAGACCCCACCGAAACACGGAAGGACTCTCAAATTATCCCAGCTTTCTCTGCACAGCGAGAGCTTTTAATATTTAGCATTGTTATCCTTTTCCTGTGTGTTTGTTAAAAAAATAGTTTTTATCTCTTTCACTTTCTTCCCAGGAAAGTTCTTTTTTCCAAAAACCTGGTGGGGGAGGGCTGGGTGTAACCTGCCTTCTATCAGAGGATATTTTCCTCCACATTTGTCCAAACCGGCACAGCCTGTCCTTTCCTGGGTCTCTGTTGCAGATGGAAGCTGCTGGTGCCATTGTCAGCTTGAAGCCCTCTTTTGATGCAAGCAGATGTTGCCAGGTGTGTTCAGCAGCTGTTGCTCAATGCTTATGCCAAGCTATTGTGTTCCTCATGGAACCAAGGAGCCATTGTGACACTGCAGGGGCTGATGGCATCAAGGAGGCAATTGTGACAGTACAGAACCTCCTAGAAACAAGGCTCCATTGTGACACCGTGGGGAATCATGGAATCAAGGAGCCCATTGTGACACGGCTGCATGGAACCAATGGTCCATGGTTACACGGCGGATTCAAGAAGAGCACGGTGACACCACGCAACATCACGGAACCATAGGTCCATTGTGACACAGCGGGGCCTCATGGAAACAAGGGGACCATTGTGGCAAAGCAGGGCCTAATGGAAGCATGGAGAGCATTGTGACACTAAGGAAACTCCTGGAACCAAGATGACCACTGGCACATAATGGAACCTCATGGAAGCAAGCCTCCACGATGGTTTTGGAGGGCCTCAGGGACCACAGGACCCATTGTGACACAGCAGGACCTGGTGGAACCAAGGAGCCTTTGTGATACTCCAGATCCACATGGAAGCCAGGGTGCACTGAGACACAGCGGGGCCTTGTTGGAACCAAAGACACCTCTGCAAAAAGCAGGCTAGCTCATAGAAGCAAGGAGTCCATTGTTACAACATCAAACCTATGGAAGCAAGGGACCATTGTGACACTGCGGGGCCTCATGGAACCAATTGTCCATGATGACAGTGCGGATCAAAAGAGACCATGGTGACACTGCGGAACCTGATGGAACCAAGGAGCCATTGTGACACAGTGGGGCCTCATGGAATCAAGGAGACCATTGTGACCCAGGTGTTGCATGGGAAGGCAAGGAGCCATTGTGACACTTTGGGCTTCTTCCCTTGAGCTCTGCAGCTGGCTGTCCCAGCCCAGCGCACCATGTGCCACCTGCTCTCCTCAGGGCTCTGCCTGCACACAGCCCCAGGAGAAGTTTTCCTGTTTGCAAGGAAAGAATGGAAAAGCCGGAGCAGGTTTCCTAAACAACAAACCCCACTCAGGAGCCACATGCTCAGTACAGGCTGCCGGGAACGATGTCCCCTTTCTACAAGGGTCAGTGTGAGCAGGAATGAATGATCTCTGGGAGCAGAATTCTCGGAGTCTTTCCACTGAATTCTCTGTCCCTGTGTCTTGGGGTGACTTTATCATGTGTATCCCCCTATTGCTGCTCTATGCCCAGAAGTGAACTTTGTGCATTTCTGTGCCTTTCAACTGAGCCTGAGAGGGGGGAGAGGAAAAAAAAGCCAGACAAACTTCTCAGAGCGTTTGTTCAAGGACACACATACACACTCCTCTGCATCCTGCTTGCAGCAAGAGCAGAGGAAGCAACTTTGTTTCTTTTTAGCCAGTTTTCAGCTCCTTTTCTCTGGGGGGAGATGGAGAGTTGAACTTTGTTTTCCTGGGACTTCGGGGGTTTTTTTTCCCTTCTTCTCTTCTTGACTCTTTCAACATCAGAGCACATTGGGAGAATTTTCTCCCGAGGTGGGGGCCCTGAATGTGGGCCCATGAGCCAGCTGCAAGGAGGAGGAGAGAGACTACACCTACGGAAGTGTTGGGGTTCCTCCCCCCTGCCATGAGGTCATGGGAGAGGGGACCCTGGGGTAGAGGCATGGCCTGGGCACGGGGGTCTCCCTGCTCCCTGCTCACATGTGCCCTAACCCTGTTCAGCACTGCTTATTTTGTGTTGCCCTGTGTGAGGAGGGCCCTGGTTGTGCCGTGATTGCTCAGTTCTTTGGCAGTGCCCCGCCCATGTGGCTGGAGAAGAAAGAGCTCTGAAACTTCTCTCAAGAATCGCTCCCTGTTTCTTTGCACGGGCCTCGCTGTCTATGGATGTTTCAGGAGACCCCACCGAAACACGGAAGGACTCTCAAATTATCCCAGCTTTCTCTGCACAGCGAGAGCTTTTAATATTTAGCATTGTTATCCTTTTCCTGTGTGTTTGTTAAAAAAGTAGTTTTTATCTCTTTCACTTTCTTCCCAGGAAAATTCTTTTTTCCCGAAGCTGGTGGGGGAGGGCTGGGTGTAACCTGCCTTCTATCAGAGGATATTTTCCTCCACATTTGTCCAAACCGGCACAGCCTGTCCTTTCCCTGGGTGTCTGTTGCAGATGGAAGCTGCTGGTGCCATTGTCAGCTTGAAGCCCTCTTTTGATGCAAGCAGATGTTGCCAGGTGTGTTCAGCAGCTGTTGCTCAATGCTTATGCCAAGCTATTGTGTTCCTCATGGAACCAAGGAGCCATTGTGACACTGCAGGGGCTGATGGCATCAAGGAGGCAATTGTGACAGTACAGAACCTCCTAGAAACAAGGCTCCATTGTGACACCGTGGGGAATCATGGAATCAAGGAGCCCATTGTGACACGGCTGCATGGAACCAATGGTCCATGGTTACACGGCGGATTCAAGAAGAGCACGGTGACACCACGCAACATCATGGAACCGTACGTCCATTGTGACACAGCAAGGCCGCATGGAAACAAGGGGACCATTGTGGCAAAGCAGGGCCTAATGGAAGCCTGGAGAGCATTGTGACATTGTGGGGAATCATGGAAACATGGAGAGCATTGTGACACTAAGGAAACTCCTGGAACCAAGATGACCACTGGCACATAATGGAACCTCATGGAAGCAAGCATCCATGATGACTTTGGAGGGCCTCAGGGACCACAGGACCCATTGTGACACAGCAGGACCTGGTGGAACCAAGGAGCCTTTGTGATACTCCAGATCCACATGGAAGCCAGGGTGCACTGAGACACAGTGGGGCCTTGTTGGAACCAAAGACACCTCTGCAAAAAGCAGGCTAGCTCATAGAAGCAAGGAGTCCTTTGTTACAACGTAAAAGCTATGCAACCAAGGGACCATTGTGACACTGCGGGGCCTCATGGAACCAATTGTCCATGATGACAGTGCGGATCAAAGGAGACCATGGTGACACTGCGGAACCTGATGGAACCAAGGAGCCATTGTGACACAGTGGGGCCTCATGGAATCAAGGAGACCATTGTGACCCAGGTGTTGCATGGGAAGGCAAGGAGCCATTGTGACACTTTGGGCTTCTTCCCTTGAGCTCTGCAGCTGGCTGTCCCAGCCCAGCGCACCATGTGCCACCTGCTCTCCTCAGGGCTCTGCCTGCACACAGCCCCAGGAGAAGTTTTCCTGTTTGCAAGGAAAGAATGGAAAAGCCGGAGCAGGTTTCCTAAACAACAAACCCCACTCAGGAGCCACATGCTCAGTACAGGCTGCCTGGAACGATGTCCCCTTTCTACAAGGGTCAGTGTGAGCAGGAATGAATGATCTCTGGGAGCAGAATTCTCGGAGTCTTTCCACTGAATTCTCTCTCCCTGTGTCTTGGGGTGACTTTATCATGTGTATCCCCTATTGCTGCTCTATGCCCAGAAGTGAACTTTGTGCATTTCTGTGCCTTTCAACTGAGCCTGAGAGGGGGGAGAGGAAAAAAAACCGGACAAACTTCTCAGAGCGTTTGTTCAAGGACACACATACACACTCCTCTGCATCCTGCTTGCAGCAAGAGCAGAGGGAAGCAACTTTGTTTCTTTTTAGCCAGTTTTCAGCTCCTTTTCTCTGGGGGGAGATGGAGAGTTGAACTTTGTTTTCCTGGGACTTCGGGGGTTTTTTTTCCCTTCTTCTCTTCTTGACTCTTTCAACATCAGAGCACATTGGGAGAATTTTCTCCCGAGGTGGGGGCCCTGAATGTGGGCCCATGAGCCAGCTGCAAGGAGGAGGAGAGAGACTGCACCTACGGAAGTGTTGGGGTTCCTCCCCCCTGCCATGAGGTCATGGGAGAGGGGACCCTGGGGTAGAGGCATGGCCTGGGCACGGGGGTCTCCCTGCTCCCTGCTCACATGTGCCCTAACCCTGTTCAGCACTGCTTATTTTGTGTTGCCCTGTGTGAGGAGGGCCCTGGTTGTGCCGTGATTGCTCAGTTCTTTGGCAGTGCCCCGCCCATGTGGCTGGAGAAGAAAGAGCTCTGAAACTTCTCTCAAGAATCGCTCCCTGTTTCTTTGCACGGGCCTCGCTGTCTATGGATGTTTCAGGAGACCCCACCGAAACACAGAAGGACTCTCAAATTATCCCAGCTTTCTCTGCACAGCGAGAGCTTTTAATATTTAGCATTGTTATCCTTTTCCTGTGTGTTTGTTAAAAAAATAGTTTTTATCTCTTTCACTTTCTTCCCAGGAAAGTTCTTTTTTCCAAAAACCTGGTGGGGGAGGGCTGGGTGTAACCTGCCTTCTATCAGAGGATATTTTCCTCCACATTTGTCCAAACCGGCACAGCCTGTCCTTTCCTGGGTCTCTGTTGCAGATGGAAGCTGCTGGTGCCATTGTCAGCTTGAAGCCCTCTTTTGATGCAAGCAGATGTTGCCAGGTGTGTTCAGCAGCTGTTGCTCAATGCTTATGCCAAGCTATTGTGTTCCTCATGGAACCAAGGAGCCATTGTGACACTGCAGGGGCTGATGGCATCAAGGAGGCAATTGTGACAGTACAGAACCTCCTAGAAACAAGGCTCCATTGTGACACCGTGGGGAATCATGGAATCAAGGAGCCCATTGTGACACGGCTGCATGGAACCAATGGTCCATGGTTACACGGCGGATTCAAGAAGAGCACGGTGACACCACGCAACATCATGGAACCGTACGTCCATTGTGACACAGCAAGGCCGCATGGAAACAAGGGGACCATTGTGGCAAAGCAGGGCCTAATGGAAGCCTGGAGAGCATTGTGACATTGTGGGGAATCATGGAAACATGGAGAGCATTGTGACACTAAGGAAACTCCTGGAACCAAGATGACCACTGGCACATAATGGAACCTCATGGAAGCAAGCATCCATGATGACTTTGGAGGGCCTCAGGGACCACAGGACCCATTGTGACACAGCAGGACCTGGTGGAACCAAGGAGCCTTTGTGATACTCCAGATCCACATGGAAGCCAGGGTGCACTGAGACACAGTGGGGCCTTGTTGGAACCAAAGACACCTCTGCAAAAAGCAGGCTAGCTCATAGAAGCAAGGAGTCCTTTGTTACAACGTAAAAGCTATGCAACCAAGGGACCATTGTGACACTGCGGGGCCTCATGGAACCAATTGTCCATGATGACAGTGCGGATCAAAGGAGACCATGGTGACACTGCGGAACCTGATGGAACCAAGGAGCCATTGTGACACAGTGGGGCCTCATGGAATCAAGGAGACCATTGTGACCCAGGTGTTGCATGGGAAGGCAAGGAGCCATTGTGACACTTTGGGCTTCTTCCCTTGAGCTCTGCAGCTGGCTGTCCCAGCCCAGCGCACCATGTGCCACCTGCTCTCCTCAGGGCTCTGCCTGCACACAGCCCCAGGAGAAGTTTTCCTGTTTGCAAGGAAAGAATGGAAAAGCCGGAGCAGGTTTCCTAAACAACAAACCCCACTCAGGAGCCACATGCTCAGTACAGGCTGCCTGGAACGATGTCCCCTTTCTACAAGGGTCAGTGTGAGCAGGAATGAATGATCTCTGGGAGCAGAATTCTCGGAGTCTTTCCACTGAATTCTCTCTCCCTGTGTCTTGGGGTGACTTTATCATGTGTATCCCCTATTGCTGCTCTATGCCCAGAAGTGAACTTTGTGCATTTCTGTGCCTTTCAACTGAGCCTGAGAGGGGGGAGAGGAAAAAAAACCGGACAAACTTCTCAGAGCGTTTGTTCAAGGACACACATACACACTCCTCTGCATCCTGCTTGCAGCAAGAGCAGAGGGAAGCAACTTTGTTTCTTTTTAGCCAGTTTTCAGCTCCTTTTCTCTGGGGGGAGATGGAGAGTTGAACTTTGTTTTCCTGGGACTTCGGGGGTTTTTTTTCCCTTCTTCTCTTCTTGACTCTTTCAACATCAGAGCACATTGGGAGAATTTTCTCCCGAGGTGGGGGCCCTGAATGTGGGCCCATGAGCCAGCTGCAAGGAGGAGGAGAGAGACTGCACCTACGGAAGTGTTGGGGTTCCTCCCCCCTGCCATGAGGTCATGGGAGAGGGGACCCTGGGGTAGAGGCATGGCCTGGGCACGGGGGTCTCCCTGCTCCCTGCTCACATGTGCCCTAACCCTGTTCAGCACTGCTTATTTTGTGTTGCCCTGTGTGAGGAGGGCCCTGGTTGTGCCGTGATTGCTCAGTTCTTTGGCAGTGCCCCGCCCATGTGGCTGGAGAAGAAAGAGCTCTGAAACTTCTCTCAAGAATCGCTCCCTGTTTCTTTGCACGGGCCTCGCTGTCTATGGATGTTTCAGGAGACCCCACCGAAACACAGAAGGACTCTCAAATTATCCCAGCTTTCTCTGCACAGCGAGAGGTTTTAATATTTAGCATTGTTATCCTTTTCCTGTGTGTTTGTTAAAAAAATAGTTTTTATCTCTTTCACTTTCTTCCCAGGAAAGTTCTTTTTTCCAAAAACCTGGTGGGGGAGGGCTGGGTGTAACCTGCCTTCTATCAGAGGATATTTTCCTCCACATTTGTCCAAACCGGCACAGCCTGTCCTTTCCTGGGTCTCTGTTGCAGATGGAAGCTGCTGGTGCCATTGTCAGCTTGAAGCACTCTTTTGATGCAAGCAGATGTTGCCAGGTGTGTTCAGCAGCTGTTGCTCAATGCTTATGCCAAGCTATTGTGTTCCTCATGGAACCAAGGAGCCATTGTGACACTGCAGGGGCTGATGGCATCAAGGAGGCAATTGTGACAGTACAGAACCTCCTAGAAACAAGGCTCCATTGTGACACCGTGGGGAATCATGGAATCAAGGAGCCCATTGTGACACGGCTGCATGGAACCAATGGTCCATGGTTACACGGCGGATTCAAGAAGAGCACGGTGACACCACGCAACATCATGGAACCGTACGTCCATTGTGACACAGCAAGGCCGCATGGAAACAAGGGGACCATTGTGGCAAAGCAGGGCCTAATGGAAGCCTGGAGAGCATTGTGACATTGTGGGGAATCATGGAAACATGGAGAGCATTGTGACACTAAGGAAACTCCTGGAACCAAGATGACCACTGGCACATAATGGAACCTCATGGAAGCAAGCATCCATGATGACTTTGGAGGGCCTCAGGGACCACAGGACCCATTGTGACACAGCAGGACCTGGTGGAACCAAGGAGCCTTTGTGATACTCCAGATCCACATGGAAGCCAGGGTGCACTGAGACACAGTGGGGCCTTGTTGGAACCAAAGACACCTCTGCAAAAAGCAGGCTAGCTCATAGAAGCAAGGAGTCCTTTGTTACAACGTAAAAGCTATGCAACCAAGGGACCATTGTGACACTGCGGGGCCTCATGGAACCAATTGTCCATGATGACAGTGCGGATCAAAGGAGACCATGGTGACACTGCGGAACCTGATGGAACCAAGGAGCCATTGTGACACAGTGGGGCCTCATGGAATCAAGGAGACCATTGTGACCCAGGTGTTGCATGGGAAGGCAAGGAGCCATTGTGACACTTTGGGCTTCTTCCCTTGAGCTCTGCAGCTGGCTGTCCCAGCCCAGCGCACCATGTGCCACCTGCTCTCCTCAGGGCTCTGCCTGCACACAGCCCCAGGAGAAGTTTTCCTGTTTGCAAGGAAAGAATGGAAAAGCCGGAGCAGGTTTCCTAAACAACAAACCCCACTCAGGAGCCACATGCTCAGTACAGGCTGCCTGGAACGATGTCCCCTTTCTACAAGGGTCAGTGTGAGCAGGAATGAATGATCTCTGGGAGCAGAATTCTCGGAGTCTTTCCACTGAATTCTCTCTCCCTGTGTCTTGGGGTGACTTTATCATGTGTATCCCCTATTGCTGCTCTATGCCCAGAAGTGAACTTTGTGCATTTCTGTGCCTTTCAACTGAGCCTGAGAGGGGGGAGAGGAAAAAAAACCGGACAAACTTCTCAGAGCGTTTGTTCAAGGACACACATACACACTCCTCTGCATCCTGCTTGCAGCAAGAGCAGAGGGAAGCAACTTTGTTTCTTTTTAGCCAGTTTTCAGCTCCTTTTCTCTGGAGGGAGATGGAGAGTTGAACTTTGTTTTCCTGGGACTTCGGGGGTTTTTTTTCCCTTCTTCTCTTCTTGACTCTTTCAACATCAGAGCACATTGGGAGAATTTTCTCCCGAGGTGGGGGCCCTGAATGTGGGCCCATGAGCCAGCTGCAAGGAGGAGGAGAGAGACTACACCTACGGAAGTGTTGGGGTTCCTCCCTCCTGCCATGCGGTCATGGGAGAGGGGACCCTGGGGTAGAGGCATGGCCTGGGCACGGGGGTCTCCCTGCTCCCTGCTCACATGTGCCCTAATCCTGTTCAGCACTGCTTATTTTGTGTTGCCCTGTGCGAGGAGGGCCCTGGTTGTGCCGTGATTGCTCAGTTCTTTGGCAGTGCCCCGCCCATGTGGCTGGAGAAGAAAGAGCTCTGAAACTTCTCTCAAGAATCGCTCCCTGTTTCTTTGCACGGGCCTCGCTGTCTATGGATGTTTCAGGAGACCCCACCGAAACACGGAAGGACTCTCAAATTATCCCAGGTTTCTCTGCACAGCGAGAGCTTTTAATATTTAGCATTGTTATCCTTTTCCTGTGTGTTTGTTAAAAAAATAGTTTTTATCTCTTTCACTTTCTTCCCAGGAAAGTTCTTTTTTCCAAAAACCTGGTGGGGGAGGGCTGGGTGTAACCTGCCTTCTATCAGAGGATATTTTCCTCCACATTTGTCCAAACCGGCACAGCCTGTCCTTTCCCTGGGTGTCTGTTGCAGATGGAAGCTGCTGGTGCCATTGTCAGCTTGAAGCCCTCTTTTGATGCAAGCAGATGTTGCCAGGTGTGTTCAGCAGCTGTTGCTCAATGCTTATGCCAAGCTATTGTGTTCCTCATGGAACCAAGGAGCCATTGTGACACTGCAGGGGCTGATGGCATCAAGGAGGCAATTGTGACAGTACAGAACCTCCTAGAAACAAGGCTCCATTGTGACACCGTGGGGAATCATGGAATCAAGGAGCCCATTGTGACACGGCTGCATGGAACCAATGGTCCATGGTTACACGGCGGATTCAAGAAGAGCACGGTGACACCACGCAACATCATGGAACCGTACGTCCATTGTGACACAGCAAGGCCGCATGGAAACAAGGGGACCATTGTGGCAAAGCAGGGCCTAATGGAAGCCTGGAGAGCATTGTGACATTGTGGGGAATCATGGAAACATGGAGAGCATTGTGACACTAAGGAAACTCCTGGAACCAAGATGACCACTGGCACATAATGGAACCTCATGGAAGCAAGCATCCATGATGACTTTGGAGGGCCTCAGGGACCACAGGACCCATTGTGACACAGCAGGACCTGGTGGAACCAAGGAGCCTTTGTGATACTCCAGATCCACATGGAAGCCAGGGTGCACTGAGACACAGTGGGGCCTTGTTGGAACCAAAGACACCTCTGCAAAAAGCAGGCTAGCTCATAGAAGCAAGGAGTCCTTTGTTACAACGTAAAAGCTATGCAACCAAGGGACCATTGTGACACTGCGGGGCCTCATGGAACCAATTGTCCATGATGACAGTGCGGATCAAAGGAGACCATGGTGACACTGCGGAACCTGATGGAACCAAGGAGCCATTGTGACACAGTGGGGCCTCATGGAATCAAGGAGACCATTGTGACCCAGGTGTTGCATGGGAAGGCAAGGAGCCATTGTGACACTTTGGGCTTCTTCCCTTGAGCTCTGCAGCTGGCTGTCCCAGCCCAGCGCACCATGTGCCACCTGCTCTCCTCAGGGCTCTGCCTGCACACAGCCCCAGGAGAAGTTTTCCTGTTTGCAAGGAAAGAATGGAAAAGCCGGAGCAGGTTTCCTAAACAACAAACCCCACTCAGGAGCCACATGCTCAGTACAGGCTGCCTGGAACGATGTCCCCTTTCTACAAGGGTCAGTGTGAGCAGGAATGATCTCTGGGAGCAGAATTCTCGGAGTCTTTCCACTGAATTCTCTCTCCCTGTGTCTTGGGGTGACTTTATCATGTGTATCCTCTATTGCTGCTCTATGCCCAGAAGTGAACTTTGTGCATTTCTGTGCCTTTCAACTGAGCCTGAGAGGGGGGAGAGGAAAAAAAAGCCAGACAAACTTCTCAGAGCGTTTGTTCAAGGACACACATACACACTCCTCTGCATCCTGCTTGCAGCAAGAGCAGAGGGAAGCAACTTTGTTTCTTTTTAGCCAGTTTTCAGCTCCTTTTCTCTGCAGGGAGATGGAGAGTTGAACTTTGTTTTCCTGGGACTTCGGGGGTTTTTTTTCCCTTCTTCTCTTCTTGACTCTTTCAACATCAGAGCACATTGGGAGAATTTTCTCCCGAGGTGGGGGCCCTGAATGTGGGCCCATGAGCCAGCTGCAAGGAGGAGGAGAGAGACTGCACCTACGGAAGTGTTGGGGTTCCTCCCCCCTGCCATGAGGTCATGGGAGAGGGGACCCTGGGGTAGAGGCATGGCCTGGGCACGGGGGTCTCCCTGCTCCCTGCTCACATGTGCCCTAACCCTGTTCAGCACTGCTTATTTTGTGTTGCCCTGTGTGAGGAGGGCCCTGGTTGTGCCGTGATTGCTCAGTTCTTTGGCAGTGCCCCGCCCATGTGGCTGGAGAAGAAAGAGCTCTGAAACTTCTCTCAAGAATCGCTCCCTATTTCTTTGCAGGGGCCTCGCTGTCTATGGATGTTTCAGGAGACCCCACCGAAACACGGAAGGACTCTCAAATTATCCCAGCTTTCTCTGCACAGCGAGAGCTTTTAATATTTAGCATTGTTCTCCTTTTCCTGTGTGTTTGTTAAAAAAATAGTTTTTATCTCTTTCACTTTCTTCCCAGGAAAATTCTTTTTTCCCGAAGCTGGTGGGGGAGGGCTGGGTGTAACCTGCCTTCTATCAGAGGATATTTTCCTCCACATTTGTCCAAACCGGCACAGCCTGTCCTTTCCTGGGTCTCTGTTGCAGATGGAAGCTGCTGGTGCCATTGTCAGCTTGAAGCCCTCTTTTGATGCAAGCAGATGTTGCCAGGTGTGTTCAGCAGCTGTTGCTCAATGCTTATGCCAAGCTATTGTGTTCCTCATGGAACCAAGGAGCCATTGTGACACTGCAGGGGCTGATGGCATCAAGGAGGCAATTGTGACAGTACAGAACCTCCTAGAAACAAGGCTCCATTGTGACACCGTGGGGAATCATGGAATCACGGAGCCCATTGTGACACGGCTGCATGGAACCAATGGTCCATGGTTACACGGCGGATTCAAGAAGAGCACGGTGACACCACGCAACATCATGGAACCATAGGTCCATTGTGACACAGCGGGGCCTCATGGAAACAAGGGGACCATTGTGGCAAAGCAGGGCCTAATGGAAGCATGGAGAGCATTGTGACATTGTGGGGAATCATGGAAGCATGGAGAGCATTGTGACACTAAGGAAACTCCTGGAACCAAGATGACCACTGGCACATAATGGAACCTCATGGAAGCAAGCCTCCATGATGACTTTGGAGGGCCTCAGGGACCACAGGACCCATTGTGACACAGCAGGACCTGGTGGAACCAAGGAGCCTTTGTGATGCTCCAGATCCACGTGGAAGCCAGGGTGCACTGAGACACAGCGGGGCCTTGTTGGAACCAAAGACACCTCTGCAAAAAGCAGGCTAGCTCATAGAAGCAAGGAGTCCATTGTTACAACATCAAACCTATGGAAGCAAGGGACCATTGTGACACTGCGGGGCCTCATGGAACCAATTGTCCATGATGACAGTGCGGATCAAAGGAGACCATGGTGACACTGCGGAACCCGATGGAACCAAGGAGCCATTGTGACACAGTGGGGCCTCATGGAATCAAGGAGACCATTGTGACCCAGGTGTTGCATGTGAAGGCAAGGAGCCATTGTGACACTTTGGGCTTCTTCCCTTGAGCTCTGCAGCTGGCTGTCCCAGCCCAGCGCACCATGTGCCACCTGCTCTCCTCAGGGCTCTGCCTGCACACAGCCCCAGGAGAAGTTTTCCTGTTTGCAAGGAAAGAATGGAAAAGCCGGAGCAGGTTTCCCAAACAACAAACCCCACTCAGGAGCCACATGCTCAGTACAGGCTGCCGGGAACGATGTCCCCTTTCTACAAGGGTCAGGGTGAGCAGGAATGAATGATCTCTGGGAGCAGAATTCTCGGAGTCTTTCCACTGAATTCTCTGTCCCTGTGTCTTGGGGTGACTTTATCATGTGTATCCCCTATTGCTGCTCTATGCCCAGAAGTGAACTTTGTGCATTTCTGTGCCTTTCAACTGAGCCTGAGAGGGGGGAGAGGAAAAAAAACCGGACAAACTTCTCAGAGCGTTTGTTCAAGGACACACATACACACTCCTCTGCATCCTGCTTGCAGCAAGAGCAGAGGGAAGCAACTTTGTTTCTTTTTAGCCAGTTTTCAGCTCCTTTTCTCTGGGGGGAGATGGAGAGTTGAACTTTGCTTTCCTGGGACTTTGGGGGTTTTTTTCCCTTCTTCTCTTCTTGACTCTTTCAACATCAGACCACATTGGGAGAATTTTCTCCCGAGGTGGGGGCCCTGAATGTGGGCCCATGAGCCAGCTGCAAGGAGGAGGAGAGAGACTGCACCTACGGAAGTGTTGGGGTTCCTCCCCCCTGCCATGAGGTCATGGGAGAGGGGACCCTGGGGTAGAGGCATGGCCTGGGCACGGGGGGTCTCCCTGCTCCCTGCTCACATGTGCCCTAATCCTGTTCAGCACTGCTTATTTTGTGTTGCCCTGTGCCAGGAGGGCCCTGGTTGTGCCGTGACTGCTCAGTTCTTTGGCAGTGCCCCGCCCATGTGGCTGGAGAAGAAAGAGCTCTGAAACTTCTCTCAAGAATCGCTCCCTGTTTCTTTGCACGGGCCTCGCTGTCTATGGATGTTTCAGGAGACCCCACCGAAACACAGAAGGACTCTCAAATTATCCCAGCTTTCTCTGCACAGCGAGAGCTTTTAATATTTAGCATTGTTCTCCTTTTCCTGTGTGTTTGTTAAAAAAATAGTTTTTATCTCTTTCACTTTCTTCCCAGGAAAATTCTTTTTTCCCGAAGCTGGTGGGGGAGGGCTGGGTGTAACCTGCCTTCTATCAGAGGATATTTTCCTCCACATTTGTCCAAACCGGCAGAGCCTGTCCTTTCCTGGGTCTCTGTTGCAGATGGAAGCTGCTGGTGCCATTCTCAGCTTGAAGCCCTCTTTTGATGCAAGCAGATGTTGCCAGGTGTGTTCAGCAGCTGTTGCTCAATGCTTATGCCAAGCTATTGTGTTCCTCATGGAACCAAGGAGCCATTGTGACACTGCAGGGGCTGATGGCATCAAGGAGGCAATTGTGACAGTACAGAACCTCCTAGAAACAAGGCTCCATTGTGACACCGTGGGGAATCATGGAATCACGGAGCCCATTGTGACACGGCCAGGCCGCATGGAACCAATGGTCCATGGTTACACGGCGGATTCAAGAAGAGCACGGTGACACCACGCAACATCATGGAACCATAGGTCCATTGTGACACAGCGGGGCCTCATGGAAACAAGGGGACCATTGTGGCAAAGCAGGGCCTAATGGAAGCATGGAGAGCATTGTGACATTGTGGGGAATCATGGAAGCATGGAGAGCATTGTGACACTAAGGAAACTCCTGGAACCAAGATGACCACTGGCACATAATGGAACCTCATGGAAGCAAGCCTCCATGATGACTTTGGAGGGCCTCAGGGACCACAGGACCCATTGTGACACAGCAGGACCTGGTGGAACCAAGGAGCCTTTGTGATGCTCCAGATCCACATGGAAGCCAGGGTGCACTGAGACACAGCGGGGCCTTGTTGGAACCAAAGACACCTCTGCAAAAAGCAGGCTAGCTCATAGAAGCAAGGAGTCCTTTGTTACAACGTAAAAGCTATGGAAGCAAGGGACCATTGTGACACTGCGGGGCCTCATGGAACCAATTGTCCATGATGACAGTGCGGATCAAAGGAGACCATGGTGACACTGCGGAACCCGATGGAACCAAGGAGCCATTGTGACACAGTGGGGCCTCATGGAATCAAGGAGACCATTGTGACCCAGGTGTTGCATGGGAAGGCAAGGAGCCATTGTGACACTTTGGGCTTCTTCCCTTGAGCTCTGCAGCTGGCTGTCCCAGCCCAGCGCACCATGTGCCACCTGCTCTCCTCAGGGCTCTGCCTGCACACAGCCCAGGAGAAGTTTTCCTGTTTGGAAGGAAAGAATGGAAAAGCCGGAGCAGGTTTCCTAAACAACAAACCCCACTCAGGAGCCACATGCTCAGTACAGGCTGCCTGGAACGAGGTCCCCTTTCTACAAGGGTCAGGGTGAGCAGGAATGAATGATCTCTGGGAGCAGAATTCTCGGAGTCTTTCCACTGAATTCTCTGTCCCTGTGTCTTGGGGTGACTTTATCATGTGTATCCCCTATTGCTGCTCTATGCCCAGAAGTGAACTTTGTGCATTTCTGTGCCTTTCAACTGAGCCTGAGAGGGGGGAGAGGAAAAAAAAGCCAGACAAACTTCTCAGAGCGTTTGTTCAAGGACACACATACACACTCCTCTGCATCCTGCTTGCAGCAAGAGCAGAGGAAGCAACTTTGTTTCTTTTTAGCCAGTTTTCAGCTCCTTACTCTGGGGGGAGATGGAGAGTTGAACTTTGTTTTCCTGGGACTTCGGGGGTTTTTTTTCCCTTCTTCTCTTCTTGACTCTTTCAACATCAGAGCACATTGGGAGAATTTTCTCCCGAGGTGGGGGCCCTGAATGTGGGCCCATGAGGCAGCTGCAAGGAGGAGGAGAGAGACTGCACCTACGGAAGTGTTGGGGTTCCTCCCTCCTGCCATGAGGTCATGGGAGAGGGGACCCTGGGGTAGAGGCATGGCCTGGGCACGGGGTCTCCCTGCTCCCTGCTCACATGTGCCCTAATCGTGTTCAGCACTGCTTATTTTGTGTTGCCCTGTGCCAGGAGGGCCCTGGTTGTGCCGTGATTGCTCAGTTCTTTGGCAGTGCCCCGCCCATGTGGCTGGAGAAGAAAGAGCTCTGAAACTTCTCTCAAGAATCGCTCCCTGTTTTTTGCACGGGCCTCGCTGTCTATGGATGTTTCAGGAGACCCCACCGAAACACGGAAGGACTCTCAAATTATCCCAGCTTTCTCTGCACAGCGAGAGCTTTTAATATTTAGCATTGTTATCCTTTTCCTGGGTGTTTGTTAAAAAAATAGTTTTTATCTCTTTCACTTTCTTCCCAGGAAAATTCTTTTTTCCCAAACCTGGTGGGGGAGGGCTGGGTGTAACCTGCCTTCTATCAGAGGATATTTTCCTCCACATTTGTCCAAACCGGCGCAGCCTGTCCTTTCCCTGGGTGTCTGTTGCAGATGGAAGCTGCTGGTGCCATTCTCAGCTTGACGCCCTCTTTTGATGCAAGCAGATGTTGCCAGGTGTGTTCAGCAGCTGTTGCTCAATGCTTATGCCAAGCTATTGTGTTCCTCATGGAACCAAGGAGCCATTGTGACACTGCAGGGGCTGATGGCATCAAGGAGGCAATTGTGACAGTACAGAACCTCCTAGAAACAAGGCTCCATTGTGACACCGTGGGGAATCATGGAATCACGGAGCCCATTGTGACACGGCCAGGCCGCATGGAACCAATGGTCCATGGTTACACTGCGGATTCAAGAAGAGCACGGTGACACCACGCAACATCATGGAACCATAGGTCCATTGTGACACAGCAAGGCCGCATGGAAACAAGGGGACCATTGTGGCAAAGCAGGGCCTAATGGAAGCATGGAGAGCATTGTGACATTGTGGGGAATCATGGAAGCATGGAGAGCATTGTGACACTAAGGAAACTCCTGGAACCAAGATGACCACTGGCACATAATGGAACCTCATGGAAGCAAGCCTCCATGATGACTTTGGAGGGCCTCAGGGACCACAGGACCCATTGTGACACAGCAGGACCTGGTGGAACCAAGGAGCCTTTGTGATGCTCCAGATCCACATGGAAGCCAGGGTGCACTGAGACACAGCGGGGCCTTGTTGGAACCAAAGACACCTCTGCAAAAAGCAGGCTAGCTCATAGAAGCAAGGAGTCCTTTGTTACAACATCAAACCTATGGAAGCAAGGGACCATTGTGACACTGCGGGGCCTCATGGAACCAATTGTCCATGATGACAGTGCGGATCAAAAGAGACCATGGTGACACTGCGGAACCTGATGGAACCAAGGAGCCATTGTGACACAGTGGGGCCTCATGGAATCAAGGAGACCATTGTGACCCAGGTGTTGCATGTGAAGGCAAGGAGCCATTGTGACACTTTGGGCTTCTTCCCTTGAGCTCTGCAGCTGGCTGTCCCAGCCCAGCGCACCATGTGCCACCTGCTCTCCTCAGGGCTCTGCCTGCACACAGCCCCAGGAGAAGTTTTCCTGTTTGCAAGGAAAGAATGGAAAAGCCGGAGCAGGTTTCCCAAACAACAAACCCCACTCAGGAGCCACATGCTCAGTACAGGCTGCCTGGAACGAGGTCCCCTTTCTACAAGGGTCAGTGTGAGCAGGAATGAATGATCTCTGGGAGCAGAATTCTCGGAGTCTTTCCACTGAATTCTCTGTCCCTGTGTCTTGGGGTGACTTTATCATGTGTATCCCCTATTGCTGCTCTATGCCCAGAAGTGAACTTTGTGCATTTCTGTGCCTTTCAACTGAGCCTGAGAGGGGGGAGAGGAAAAAAAACCGGACAAACTTCTCAGAGCGTTTGTTCAAGGACACACATACACACTCCTCTGCATCCTGCTTGCAGCAAGAGCAGAGGAAGCAACTTTGTTTCTTTTTAGCCAGTTTTCAGCTCCTTTTCTCTGGAGGGAGATGGAGAGTTGAACTTTGTTTTCCTGGGACTTTGGGGGTTTTTTTCCCTTCTTCTCTTCTTGACTCTTTCAACATCAGACCACATTGGGAGAATTTTCTACCGAGGTGGGGGCCCTGAATGTGGGCCCATGAGCCAGCTGCAAGGAGGAGGAGAGAGACTACACCTACGGAAGTGTTGGGGTTCCTCCCCCCTGCCATGAGGTCATGGGAGAGGGGACCCTGGGGTAGAGGCATGGCCTGGGCACGGGGTCTCCCTGCTCCCTGCTCACATGTGCCCTAATCGTGTTCAGCACTGCTTATTTTGTGTTGCCCTGTGCCAGGAGGGCCCTGGTTGTGCCGTGACTGCTCAGTTCTTTGGCAGTGCCCCGCCCATGTGGCTGGAGAAGAAAGAGCTCTGAAACTTCTCTCAAGAATCGCTCCCTGTTTCTTTGCACGGGCCTCGCTGTCTATGGATGTTTCAGGAGACCCCACCGAAACACGGAAGGACTCTCAAATTATCCCAGCTTTCTCTGCACAGCGAGAGCTTTTAATATTTAGCATTGTTATCCTTTTCCTGTGTGTTTGTTAAAAAAATAGTTTTTATCTCTTTCACTTTCTTCCCAGGAAAATTCTTTTTTCCCGAAGCTGGTGGGGGAGGGCTGGGTGTAACCTGCCTTCTATCAGAGGATATTTTCCTCCACATTTGTCCAAACCGGCACAGCCTGTCCTTTCCTGGGTCTCTGTTGCAGATGGAAGCTGCTGGTGCCATTGTCAGCTTGACGCCCTCTTTTGATGCAAGCAGATGTTGCCAGGTGTGTTCAGCAGCTGTTGCTCAATGCTTATGCCAAGCTATTGTGTTCCTCATGGAACCAAGGAGCCATTGTGACACTGCAGGGGCTGATGGCATCAAGGAGGCAATTGTGACAGTACAGAACCTCCTAGAAACAAGGCTCCATTGTGACACCGTGGGGAATCATGGAATCAAGGAGCCCATTGTGACACGGCTGCACGGAACCAATGGTCCATGGTTACACTGCGGATTCAAGAAGAGCACGGTGACACCACGCAACATCATGGAACCATAGGTCCATTGTGACACAGCGGGGCCTCATGGAAACAAGGGGACCATTGTGGCAAAGCAGGGCCTAATGGAAGCATGGAGAGCATTGTGACATTGTGGGGAATCATGGAAGCATGGAGAGCATTGTGACACTAAGGAAACTCCTGGAACCAAGATGACCACTGGCACATAATGGAACCTCATGGAAGCAAGCCTCCATGATGACTTTGGAGGGCCTCAGGGACCACAGGACCCATTGTGACACAGCAGGACCTGGTGGAACCAAGGAGCCTTTGTGATGCTCCAGATCCACATGGAAGCCAGGGTGCACTGAGACACAGCGGGGCCTTGTTGGAACCAAAGACACCTCTGCAAAAAGCAGGCTAGCTCATAGAAGCAAGGAGTCCATTGTTACAACATCAAACCTATGGAAGCAAGGGACCATTGTGACACTGCGGGGCCTCATGGAACCAATTGTCCATGATGACAGTGCGGATCAAAGGAGACCATGGTGACACTGCGGAACCCGATGGAACCAAGGAGCCATTGTGACACAGTGGGGCCTCATGGAATCAAGGAGACCATTGTGACCCAGGTGTTGCATGGGAAGGCAAGGAGCCATTGTGACACTTTGGGCTTCTTCCCTTGAGCTCTGCAGCTGGCTGTCCCAGCCCAGCGCACCATGTGCCACCTGCTCTCCTCAGGGCTCTGCCTGCACACAGCCCCAGGAGAAGTTTTCCTGTTTGGAAGGAAAGAATGGAAAAGCCGGAGCAGGTTTCCCAAACAACAAACCCCACTCAGGAGCCACATGCTCAGTACAGGCTGCCTGGAACGAGGTCCCCTTTCTACAAGGGTCAGGGTGAGCAGGAATGATCTCTGGGAGCAGAATTCTCGGAGTCTTTCCACTGAATTCTCTGTCCCTGTGTCTTGGGGTGACTTTATCATGTGTATCCCCTATTGCTGCTCTATGCCCAGAAGTGAACTTTGTGCATTTCTGTGCCTTTCAACTGAGCCTGAGAGGGGGGAGAGGAAAAAAAAACCGGACAAACTTCTCAGAGCGTTTGTTCAAGGACACACATACACACTCCTCTGCATCCTGCTTGCAGCAAGAGCAGAGGAAGCAACTTTGTTTCTTTTTAGCCAGTTTTCAGCTCCTTTTCTCTGGGGGGAGATGGAGAGTTGAACTTTGTTTTCCTGGGACTTCGGGGGTTTTTTTTCCCTTCTTCTCTTCTTGACTCTTTCAACATCAGAGCACATTGGGAGAATTTTCTCCCGAGGTGGGGGCCCTGAATGTGGGCCCATGAGGCAGCTGCAAGGAGGAGGAGAGAGACTGCACCTCCGGAAGTGTTGGGGTTCCTCCCCCCTGCCATGAGGTCATGGGAGAGGGGACCCTGGGGTAGAGGCATGGCCTGGGCACGGGGTCTCCCTGCTCCCTGCTCACATGTGCCCTAATCCTGTTCAGCACTGCTTATTTTGTGTTGCCCTGTGCCAGGAGGGCCCTGGTTGTGCCGTGATTGCTCAGTTCTTTGGCAGTGCCCCGCCCATGTGGCTGGAGAAGAAAGAGCTCTGAAACTTCTCTCAAGAATCGCTCCCTGTTTTTTGCACGGGCCTCGCTGTCTATGGATGTTTCAGGAGACCCCACCGAAACACGGAAGGACTCCCAAATTATCCCAGCTTTCTCTGCACAGCGAGAGCTTTTAATATTTAGCATTGTTATCCTTTTCCTGGGTGTTTGTTAAAAAAATAGTTTTTATCTCTTTCACTTTCTTCCCAGGAAAATTCTTTTTTCCCAAACCTGGTGGGGGAGGGCTGGGTGTAACCTGCCTTCTATCAGAGGATATTTTCCTCCACATTTGTCCAAACCGGCGCAGCCTGTCCTTTCCCTGGGTGTCTGTTGCAGATGGAAGCTGCTGGTGCCATTGTCAGCTTGACGCCCTCTTTTGATGCAAGCAGATGTTGCCAGGTGTGTTCAGCAGCTGTTGCTCAATGCTTATGCCAAGCTATTGTGTTCCTCATGGAACCAAGGAGCCATTGTGACACTGCAGGGGCTGATGGCATCAAGGAGGCAATTGTGACAGTACAGAACCTCCTAGAAACAAGGCTCCATTGTGACACCGTGGGGAATCATGGAATCAAGGAGCCCATTGTGACACGGCTGCACGGAACCAATGGTCCATGGTTACACTGCGGATTCAAGAAGAGCACGGTGACACCACGCAACATCATGGAACCATAGGTCCATTGTGACACAGCGGGGCCTCATGGAAACAAGGGGACCATTGTGGCAAAGCAGGGCCTAATGGAAGCATGGAGAGCATTGTGACATTGTGGGGAATCATGGAAGCATGGAGAGCATTGTGACACTAAGGAAACTCCTGGAACCAAGATGACCACTGGCACATAATGGAACCTCATGGAAGCAAGCCTCCATGATGACTTTGGAGGGCCTCAGGGACCACAGGACCCATTGTGACACAGCAGGACCTGGTGGAACCAAGGAGCCTTTGTGATGCTCCAGATCCACATGGAAGCCAGGGTGCACTGAGACACAGCGGGGCCTTGTTGGAACCAAAGACACCTCTGCAAAAAGCAGGCTAGCTCATAGAAGCAAGGAGTCCTTTGTTACAACATCAAACCTATGGAAGCAAGGGACCATTGTGACACTGCGGGGCCTCATGGAACCAATTGTCCATGATGACAGTGCGGATCAAAGGAGACCATGGTGACACTGCGGAACCTGATGGAACCAAGGAGCCATTGTGACACAGTGGGGCCTCATGGAATCAAGGAGACCATTGTGACCCAGGTGTTGCATGGGAAGGCAAGGAGCCATTGTGACACTTTGGGCTTCTTCCCTTGAGCTCTGCAGCTGGCTGTCCCAGCCCAGCGCACCATGTGCCACCTGCTCTCCTCAGGGCTCTGCCTGCACACAGCCCAGGAGAAGTTTTCCTGTTTGGAAGGAAAGAATGGAAAAGCCGGAGCAGGTTTCCCAAACAACAAACCCCACTCAGGAGCCACATGCTCAGTACAGGCTGCCTGGAACGAGGTCCCCTTTCTACAAGGGTCAGTGTGAGCAGGAATGAATGATCTCTGGGAGCAGAATTCTCGGAGTCTTTCCACTGAATTCTCTGTCCCTGTGTCTTGGGGTGACTTTATCATGTGTATCCCCTATTGCTGCTCTATGCCCAGAAGTGAACTTTGTGCATTTCTGTGCCTTTCAACTGAGCCTGAGAGGGGGGAGAGGAAAAAAAAACCGGACAAACTTCTCAGAGCGTTTGTTCAAGGACACACATACACACTCCTCTGCATCCTGCTTGCAGCAAGAGCAGAGGAAGCAACTTTGTTTCTTTTTAGCCAGTTTTCAGCTCCTTACTCTGGGGGGAGATGGAGAGTTGAACTTTGTTTTCCTGGGACTTTGGGGGTTTTTTTCCCTTCTTCTCTTCTTGACTCTTTCAACATCAGACCACATTGGGAGAATTTTCTACCGAGGTGGGGGCCCTGAATGTGGGCCCATGAGCCAGCTGCAAGGAGGAGGAGAGAGACTACACCTACGGAAGTGTTGGGGTTCCTCCCCCCTGCCATGAGGTCATGGGAGAGGGGACCCTGGGGTAGAGGCATGGCCTGGGCACGGGGTCTCCCTGCTCCCTGCTCACATGTGCCCTAACCCTGTTCAGCACTGCTTATTTTGTGTTGCCCTGTGTGAGGAGGGCCCTGGTTGTGCCGTGACTGCTCAGTTCTTTGGCAGTGCCCCGCCCATGTGGCTGGAGAAGAAAGAGCTCTGAAACTTCTCTCAAGAATCGCTCCCTGTTTCTTTGCACGGGCCTCGCTGTCTATGGATGTTTCAGGAGACCCCACCGAAACACGGAAGGACTCTCAAATTATCCCAGCTTTCTCTGCACAGCGAGAGCTTTTAATATTTAGCATTGTTATCCTTTTCCTGTGTGTTTGTTAAAAAAATAGTTTTTATCTCTTTCACTTTCTTCCCAGGAAAATTCTTTTTTCCCGAAGCTGGTGGGGGAGGGCTGGGTGTAACCTGCCTTCTATCAGAGGATATTTTCCTCCACATTTGTCCAAACCGGCACAGCCTGTCCTTTCCTGGGTCTCTGTTGCAGATGGAAGCTGCTGGTGCCATTGTCAGCTTGACGCCCTCTTTTGATGCAAGCAGATGTTGCCAGGTGTGTTCAGCAGCTGTTGCTCAATGCTTATGCCAAGCTATTGTGTTCCTCATGGAACCAAGGAGCCATTGTGACACTGCAGGGGCTGATGGCATCAAGGAGGCAATTGTGACAGTACAGAACCTCCTAGAAACAAGGCTCCATTGTGACACCGTGGGGAATCATGGAATCACGGAGCCCATTGTGACACGGCTGCATGGAACCAATGGTCCATGGTTACACTGCGGATTCAAGAAGAGCACGGTGACACCACGCAACATCACGGAACCATAGGTCCATTGTGACACAGCGGGGCCTCATGGAAACAAGGGGACCATTGTGGCAAAGCAGGGCCTAATGGAAGCATGGAGAGCATTGTGACATTGTGGGGAATCATGGAAGTATGGAGAGCATTGTGACACTAAGGAAACTCCTGGAACCAAGATGACCACTGGCACATAATGGAACCTCATGGAAGCAAGCCTCCATGATGACTTTGGAGGGCCTCAGGGACCACAGGACCCATTGTGACACAGCAGGACCTGGTGGAACCAAGGAGCCTTTGTGATGCTCCAGATCCACATGGAAGCCAGGGTGCACTGAGACACAGCGGGGCCTTGTTGGAACCAAAGACACCTCTGCAAAAAGCAGGCTAGCTCATAGAAGCAAGGAGTCCATTGTTACAACATCAAACCTATGGAAGCAAGGGACCATTGTGACACTGCGGGGCCTCATGGAACCAATTGTCCATGATGACAGTGCGGATCAAAGGAGACCATGGTGACACTGCGGAACCTGATGGAACCAAGGAGCCATTGTGACACAGTGGGGCCTCATGGAATCAAGGAGACCATTGTGACCCAGGTGTTGCATGGGAAGGCAAGGAGCCATTGTGACACTTTGGGCTTCTTCCCTTGAGCTCTGCAGCTGGCTGTCCCAGCCCAGCGCACCATGTGCCACCTGCTCTCCTCAGGGCTCTGCCTGCACACAGCCCCAGGAGAAGTTTTCCTGTTTGCAAGGAAAGAATGGAAAAGCCGGAGCAGGTTTCCCAAACAACAAACCCCACTCAGGAGCCACATGCTCAGTACAGGCTGCCGGGAACGATGTCCCCTTTCTACAAGGGTCAGTGTGAGCAGGAATGATCTCTGGGAGCAGAATTCTCGGAGTCTTTCCACTGAATTCTCTGTCCCTGTGTCTTGGGGTGACTTTATCATGTGTATCCCCTATTGCTGCTCTATGCCCAGAAGTGAACTTTGTGCATTTCTGTGCCTTTCAACTGAGCCTGAGAGGGGGGAGAGGAAAAAAAAACCGGACAAACTTCTCAGAGCGTTTGTTCAAGGACACACATACACACTCCTCTGCATCCTGCTTGCAGCAAGAGCAGAGGAAGCAACTTTGTTTCTTTTTAGCCAGTTTTCAGCTCCTTTTCTCTGGGGGGAGATGGAGAGTTGAACTTTGTTTTCCTGGGACTTTGGGGGTTTTTTTCCCTTCTTCTCTTCTTGACTCTTTCAACATCAGACCACATTGGGAGAATTTTCTACCGAGGTGGGGGCCCTGAATGTGGGCCCATGAGCCAGCTGCAAGGAGGAGGAGAGAGACTGCACCTACGGAAGTGTTGGGGTTCCTCCCCCCTGCCATGAGGTCATGGGAGAGGGGACCCTGGGGTAGAGGCATGGCCTGGGCACGGGGGTCTCCCTGCTCCCTGCTCACATGTGCCCTAACCCTGTTCAGCACTGCTTATTTTGTGTTGCCCTGTGTGAGGAGGGCCCTGGTTGTGCCGTGATTGCTCAGTTCTTTGGCAGTGCCCCGCCCATGTGGCTGGAGAAGAAAGAGCTCTGAAACTTCTCTCAAGAATCGCTCCCTGTTTCTTTGCACGGGCCTCGCTGTCTATGGATGTTTCAGGAGACCCCACCGAAACACAGAAGGACTCTCAAATTATCCCAGCTTTCTCTGCACAGCGAGAGCTTTTAATATTTAGCATTGTTATCCTTTTCCTGTGTGTTTGTTAAAAAAATAGTTTTTATCTCTTTCACTTTCTTCCCAGGAAAGTTCTTTTTTCCAAAAACCTGGTGGGGGAGGGCTGGGTGTAACCTGCCTTCTATCAGAGGATATTTTCCTCCACATTTGTCCAAACCGGCACAGCCTGTCCTTTCCTGGGTCTCTGTTGCAGATGGAAGCTGCTGGTGCCATTGTCAGCTTGAAGCCCTCTTTTGATGCAAGCAGATGTTGCCAGGTGTGTTCAGCAGCTGTTGCTCAATGCTTATGCCAAGCTATTGTGTTCCTCATGGAACCAAGGAGCCATTGTGACACTGCAGGGGCTGATGGCATCAAGGAGGCAATTGTGACAGTACAGAACCTCCTAGAAACAAGGCTCCATTGTGACACCGTGGGGAATCATGGAATCAAGGAGCCCATTGTGACACGGCTGCATGGAACCAATGGTCCATGGTTACACGGCGGATTCAAGAAGAGCACGGTGACACCACGCAACATCATGGAACCGTACGTCCATTGTGACACAGCAAGGCCGCATGGAAACAAGGGGACCATTGTGGCAAAGCAGGGCCTAATGGAAGCCTGGAGAGCATTGTGACATTGTGGGGAATCATGGAAACATGGAGAGCATTGTGACACTAAGGAAACTCCTGGAACCAAGATGACCACTGGCACATAATGGAACCTCATGGAAGCAAGCATCCATGATGACTTTGGAGGGCCTCAGGGACCACAGGACCCATTGTGACACAGCAGGACCTGGTGGAACCAAGGAGCCTTTGTGATACTCCAGATCCACATGGAAGCCAGGGTGCACTGAGACACAGTGGGGCCTTGTTGGAACCAAAGACACCTCTGCAAAAAGCAGGCTAGCTCATAGAAGCAAGGAGTCCTTTGTTACAACGTAAAAGCTATGCAACCAAGGGACCATTGTGACACTGCGGGGCCTCATGGAACCAATTGTCCATGATGACAGTGCGGATCAAAGGAGACCATGGTGACACTGCGGAACCTGATGGAACCAAGGAGCCATTGTGACACAGTGGGGCCTCATGGAATCAAGGAGACCATTGTGACCCAGGTGTTGCATGGGAAGGCAAGGAGCCATTGTGACACTTTGGGCTTCTTCCCTTGAGCTCTGCAGCTGGCTGTCCCAGCCCAGCGCACCATGTGCCACCTGCTCTCCTCAGGGCTCTGCCTGCACACAGCCCCAGGAGAAGTTTTCCTGTTTGCAAGGAAAGAATGGAAAAGCCGGAGCAGGTTTCCTAAACAACAAACCCCACTCAGGAGCCACATGCTCAGTACAGGCTGCCTGGAACGATGTCCCCTTTCTACAAGGGTCAGTGTGAGCAGGAATGAATGATCTCTGGGAGCAGAATTCTCGGAGTCTTTCCACTGAATTCTCTCTCCCTGTGTCTTGGGGTGACTTTATCATGTGTATCCCCTATTGCTGCTCTATGCCCAGAAGTGAACTTTGTGCATTTCTGTGCCTTTCAACTGAGCCTGAGAGGGGGGAGAGGAAAAAAAACCGGACAAACTTCTCAGAGCGTTTGTTCAAGGACACACATACACACTCCTCTGCATCCTGCTTGCAGCAAGAGCAGAGGGAAGCAACTTTGTTTCTTTTTAGCCAGTTTTCAGCTCCTTTTCTCTGGGGGGAGATGGAGAGTTGAACTTTGTTTTCCTGGGACTTCGGGGGTTTTTTTTCCCTTCTTCTCTTCTTGACTCTTTCAACATCAGAGCACATTGGGAGAATTTTCTCCCGAGGTGGGGGCCCTGAATGTGGGCCCATGAGCCAGCTGCAAGGAGGAGGAGAGAGACTGCACCTACGGAAGTGTTGGGGTTCCTCCCCCCTGCCATGAGGTCATGGGAGAGGGGACCCTGGGGTAGAGGCATGGCCTGGGCACGGGGGTCTCCCTGCTCCCTGCTCACATGTGCCCTAACCCTGTTCAGCACTGCTTATTTTGTGTTGCCCTGTGCCAGGAGGGCCCTGGTTGTGCCGTGATTGCTCAGTTCTTTGGCAGTGCCCCGCCCATGTGGCTGGAGAAGAAAGAGCTCTGAAACTTCTCTCAAGAATCGCTCCCTGTTTCTTTGCACGGGCCTCGCTGTCTATGGATGTTTCAGGAGACCCCACCGAAACACAGAAGGACTCTCAAATTATCCCAGCTTTCTCTGCACAGCGAGAGGTTTTAATATTTAGCATTGTTATCCTTTTCCTGTGTGTTTGTTAAAAAAATAGTTTTTATCTCTTTCACTTTCTTCCCAGGAAAGTTCTTTTTTCCAAAAACCTGGTGGGGGAGGGCTGGGTGTAACCTGCCTTCTATCAGAGGATATTTTCCTCCACATTTGTCCAAACCGGCACAGCCTGTCCTTTCCTGGGTCTCTGTTGCAGATGGAAGCTGCTGGTGCCATTGTCAGCTTGAAGCACTCTTTTGATGCAAGCAGATGTTGCCAGGTGTGTTCAGCAGCTGTTGCTCAATGCTTATGCCAAGCTATTGTGTTCCTCATGGAACCAAGGAGCCATTGTGACACTGCAGGGGCTGATGGCATCAAGGAGGCAATTGTGACAGTACAGAACCTCCTAGAAACAAGGCTCCATTGTGACACCGTGGGGAATCATGGAATCAAGGAGCCCATTGTGACACGGCTGCATGGAACCAATGGTCCATGGTTACACGGCGGATTCAAGAAGAGCACGGTGACACCACGCAACATCATGGAACCGTACGTCCATTGTGACACAGCAAGGCCGCATGGAAACAAGGGGACCATTGTGGCAAAGCAGGGCCTAATGGAAGCCTGGAGAGCATTGTGACATTGTGGGGAATCATGGAAACATGGAGAGCATTGTGACACTAAGGAAACTCCTGGAACCAAGATGACCACTGGCACATAATGGAACCTCATGGAAGCAAGCATCCATGATGACTTTGGAGGGCCTCAGGGACCACAGGACCCATTGTGACACAGCAGGACCTGGTGGAACCAAGGAGCCTTTGTGATACTCCAGATCCACATGGAAGCCAGGGTGCACTGAGACACAGTGGGGCCTTGTTGGAACCAAAGACACCTCTGCAAAAAGCAGGCTAGCTCATAGAAGCAAGGAGTCCTTTGTTACAACGTAAAAGCTATGCAACCAAGGGACCATTGTGACACTGCGGGGCCTCATGGAACCAATTGTCCATGATGACAGTGCGGATCAAAGGAGACCATGGTGACACTGCGGAACCTGATGGAACCAAGGAGCCATTGTGACACAGTGGGGCCTCATGGAATCAAGGAGACCATTGTGACCCAGGTGTTGCATGGGAAGGCAAGGAGCCATTGTGACACTTTGGGCTTCTTCCCTTGAGCTCTGCAGCTGGCTGTCCCAGCCCAGCGCACCATGTGCCACCTGCTCTCCTCAGGGCTCTGCCTGCACACAGCCCCAGGAGAAGTTTTCCTGTTTGCAAGGAAAGAATGGAAAAGCCGGAGCAGGTTTCCTAAACAACAAACCCCACTCAGGAGCCACATGCTCAGTACAGGCTGCCTGGAACGATGTCCCCTTTCTACAAGGGTCAGTGTGAGCAGGAATGAATGATCTCTGGGAGCAGAATTCTCGGAGTCTTTCCACTGAATTCTCTCTCCCTGTGTCTTGGGGTGACTTTATCATGTGTATCCCCTATTGCTGCTCTATGCCCAGAAGTGAACTTTGTGCATTTCTGTGCCTTTCAACTGAGCCTGAGAGGGGGGAGAGGAAAAAAAACCGGACAAACTTCTCAGAGCGTTTGTTCAAGGACACACATACACACTCCTCTGCATCCTGCTTGCAGCAAGAGCAGAGGGAAGCAACTTTGTTTCTTTTTAGCCAGTTTTCAGCTCCTTTTCTCTGGAGGGAGATGGAGAGTTGAACTTTGTTTTCCTGGGACTTCGGGGGTTTTTTTTCCCTTCTTCTCTTCTTGACTCTTTCAACATCAGAGCACATTGGGAGAATTTTCTCCCGAGGTGGGGGCCCTGAATGTGGGCCCATGAGCCAGCTGCAAGGAGGAGGAGAGAGACTACACCTACGGAAGTGTTGGGGTTCCTCCCTCCTGCCATGCGGTCATGGGAGAGGGGACCCTGGGGTAGAGGCATGGCCTGGGCACGGGGGTCTCCCTGCTCCCTGCTCACATGTGCCCTAATCCTGTTCAGCACTGCTTATTTTGTGTTGCCCTGTGCGAGGAGGGCCCTGGTTGTGCCGTGATTGCTCAGTTCTTTGGCAGTGCCCCGCCCATGTGGCTGGAGAAGAAAGAGCTCTGAAACTTCTCTCAAGAATCGCTCCCTGTTTCTTTGCACGGGCCTCGCTGTCTATGGATGTTTCAGGAGACCCCACCGAAACACGGAAGGACTCTCAAATTATCCCAGGTTTCTCTGCACAGCGAGAGCTTTTAATATTTAGCATTGGTATCCTTTTCCTGTGTGTTTGTTAAAAAAATAGTTTTTATCTCTTTCACTTTCTTCCCAGGAAAGTTCTTTTTTCCAAAAACCTGGTGGGGGAGGGCTGGGTGTAACCTGCCTTCTATCAGAGGATATTTTCCTCCACATTTGTCCAAACCGGCACAGCCTGTCCTTTCCCTGGGTGTCTGTTGCAGATGGAAGCTGCTGGTGCCATTGTCAGCTTGAAGCCCTCTTTTGATGCAAGCAGATGTTGCCAGGTGTGTTCAGCAGCTGTTGCTCAATGCTTATGCCAAGCTATTGTGTTCCTCATGGAACCAAGGAGCCATTGTGACACTGCAGGGGCTGATGGCATCAAGGAGGCAATTGTGACAGTACAGAACCTCCTAGAAACAAGGCTCCATTGTGACACCGTGGGGAATCATGGAATCAAGGAGCCCATTGTGACACGGCTGCATGGAACCAATGGTCCATGGTTACACGGCGGATTCAAGAAGAGCACGGTGACACCACGCAACATCATGGAACCGTACGTCCATTGTGACACAGCAAGGCCGCATGGAAACAAGGGGACCATTGTGGCAAAGCAGGGCCTAATGGAAGCCTGGAGAGCATTGTGACATTGTGGGGAATCATGGAAACATGGAGAGCATTGTGACACTAAGGAAACTCCTGGAACCAAGATGACCACTGGCACATAATGGAACCTCATGGAAGCAAGCATCCATGATGACTTTGGAGGGCCTCAGGGACCACAGGACCCATTGTGACACAGCAGGACCTGGTGGAACCAAGGAGCCTTTGTGATACTCCAGATCCACATGGAAGCCAGGGTGCACTGAGACACAGTGGGGCCTTGTTGGAACCAAAGACACCTCTGCAAAAAGCAGGCTAGCTCATAGAAGCAAGGAGTCCATTGTTACAACGTAAAAGCTATGCAACCAAGGGACCATTGTGACACTGCGGGGCCTCATGGAACCAATTGTCCATGATGACAGTGCGGATCAAAGGAGACCATGGTGACACTGCGGAACCTGATGGAACCAAGGAGCCATTGTGACACAGTGGGGCCTCATGGAATCAAGGAGACCATTGTGACCCAGGTGTTGCATGGGAAGGCAAGGAGCCATTGTGACACTTTGGGCTTCTTCCCTTGAGCTCTGCAGCTGGCTGTCCCAGCCCAGCGCACCATGTGCCACCTGCTCTCCTCAGGGCTCTGCCTGCACACAGCCCCAGGAGAAGTTTTCCTGTTTGCAAGGAAAGAATGGAAAAGCCGGAGCAGGTTTCCTAAACAACAAACCCCACTCAGGAGCCACATGCTCAGTACAGGCTGCCTGGAACGATGTCCCCTTTCTACAAGGGTCAGTGTGAGCAGGAATGATCTCTGGGAGCAGAATTCTCGGAGTCTTTCCACTGAATTCTCTCTCCCTGTGTCTTGGGGTGACTTTATCATGTGTATCCCCTATTGCTGCTCTATGCCCAGAAGTGAACTTTGTGCATTTCTGTGCCTTTCAACTGAGCCTGAGAGGGGGGAGAGGAAAAAAAAACCGGACAAACTTCTCAGAGCGTTTGTTCAAGGACACACATACACACTCCTCTGCATCCTGCTTGCAGCAAGAGCAGAGGGAAGCAACTTTGTTTCTTTTTAGCCAGTTTTCAGCTCCTTTTCTCTGGGGGGAGATGGAGAGTTGAACTTTGTTTTCCTGGGACTTCGGGGGTTTTTTTTCCCTTCTTCTCTTCTTGACTCTTTCAACATCAGAGTACATTGGGAGAATTTTCTCCCGAGGTGGGGGCCCTGAATGTGGGCCCATGAGCCAGCTGCAAGGAGGAGGAAAGAGATTGCACCTACGGAAGTGTTGGGGTTCCTCCCCCCTGCCATGAGGTCATGGGAGAGGGGACCCTGGGGTAGAGGCATGGCCTGGGCACGGGGTCTCCCTGCTCCCTGCTCACATGTGCCCTAATCCTGTTCAGCACTGCTTATTTTGTGTTGCCCTGTGCCAGGAGGGCCCTGGTTGTGCCGTGATTGCTCAGTTCTTTGGCAGTGCCCCGCCCATGTGGCTGGAGAAGAAAGAGCTCTGAAACTTCTCTCAAGAATCGCTCCCTGTTTCTTTGCACGGGCCTCGCTGTCTATGGATGTTTCAGGAGACCCCACCGAAACACGGAAGGACTCTCAAATTATCCCAGCTTTCTCTGCACAGCGAGAGCTTTTAATATTTAGCATTGTTATCCTTTTCCTGTGTGTTTGTTAAAAAAATAGTTTTTATCTCTTTCACTTTCTTCCCAGGAAAGTTCTTTTTTCCAAAAACCTGGTGGGGGAGGGCTGGGTGTAACCTGCCTTCTATCAGAGGATATTTTCCTCCACATTTGTCCAAACCGGCACAGCCTGTCCTTTCCTGGGTCTCTGTTGCAGATGGAAGCTGCTGGTGCCATTGTCAGCTTGAAGCCCTCTTTTGATGCAAGCAGATGTTGCCAGGTGTGTTCAGCAGCTGTTGCTCAATGCTTATGCCAAGCTATTGTGCTCCTCATGGAACCAAGGAGCCATTGTGACACTGCAGGGGCTGATGGCATCAAGGAGGCAATTGTGACAGTACAGAACCTCCTAGAAACAAGGCTCCATTGTGACACCGTGGGGAATCATGGAATCAAGGAGCCCATTGTGACACGGCTGCATGGAACCAATGGTCCATGGTTACACGGCGGATTCAAGAAGAGCACGGTGACACCACGCAACATCACGGAACCATAGGTCCATTGTGACACAGCGGGGCCTCATGGAAACAAGGGGACCATTGTGGCAAAGCAGGGCCTAATGGAAGCATGGAGAGCATTGTGACACTAAGGAAACTCCTGGAACCAAGATGACCACTGGCACATAATGGAACCTCATGGAAGCAAGCCTCCACGATGGTTTTGGAGGGCCTCAGGGACCACAGGACCCATTGTGACACAGCAGGACCTGGTGGAACCAAGGAGCCTTTGTGATACTCCACATCCACATGGAAGCCAGGGTGCACTGAGACACAGCGGGGCCTTGTTGGAACCAAAGACACCTCTGCAAAAAGCAGGCTAGCTCATAGAAGCAAGGAGTCCTTTGTTACAACATCAAACCTATGGAAGCAAGGGACCATTGTGACACTGCGGGGCCTCATGGAACCAATTGTCCATGATGACAGTGCGGATCAAAAGAGACCATGGTGACACTGCGGAACCTGATGGAACCAAGGAGCCATTGTGACACAGTGGGGCCTCATGGAATCAAGGAGACCATTGTGACCCAGGTGTTGCATGGGAAGGCAAGGAGCCATTGTGACACTTTGGGCTTCTTCCCTTGAGCTCTGCAGCTGGCTGTCCCAGCCCAGCGCACCATGTGCCACCTGCTCTCCTCAGGGCTCTGCCTGCACACAGCCCCAGGAGAAGTTTTCCTGTTTGCAAGGAAAGAATGGAAAAGCCGGAGCAGGTTTCCTAAACAACAAACCCCACTCAGGAGCCACATGCTCAGTACAGGCTGCCGGGAACGATGTCCCCTTTCTACAAGGGTCAGTGTGAGCAGGAATGAATGATCTCTGGGAGCAGAATTCTCGGAGTCTTTCCACTGAATTCTCTGTCCCTGTGTCTTGGGGTGACTTTATCATGTGTATCCCCCTATTGCTGCTCTATGCCCAGAAGTGAACTTTGTGCATTTCTGTGCCTTTCAACTGAGCCTGAGAGGGGGGAGAGGAAAAAAAAGCCAGACAAACTTCTCAGAGCGTTTGTTCAAGGACACACATACACACTCCTCTGCATCCTGCTTGCAGCAAGAGCAGAGGAAGCAACTTTGTTTCTTTTTAGCCAGTTTTCAGCTCCTTTTCTCTGGGGGGAGATGGAGAGTTGAACTTTGTTTTCCTGGGACTTCGGGGGTTTTTTTTCCCTTCTTCTCTTCTTGACTCTTTCAACATCAGAGCACATTGGGAGAATTTTCTCCCGAGGTGGGGGCCCTGAATGTGGGCCCATGAGCCAGCTGCAAGGAGGAGGAGAGAGACTACACCTACGGAAGTGTTGGGGTTCCTCCCCCCTGCCATGAGGTCATGGGAGAGGGGACCCTGGGGTAGAGGCATGGCCTGGGCACGGGGTCTCCCTGCTCCCTGCTCACATGTGCCCTAATCCTGTTCAGCACTGCTTATTTTGTGTTGCCCTGTGTGAGGAGGGCCCTGGTTGTGCCGTGATTGCTCAGTTCTTTGGCAGTGCCCCGCCCATGTGGCTGGAGAAGAAAGAGCTCTGAAACTTCTCTCAAGAATCGCTCCCTGTTTCTTTGCACGGGCCTCGCTGTCTATGGATGTTTCAGGAGACCCCACCGAAACACGGAAGGACTCTCAAATTATCCCAGCTTTCTCTGCACAGCGAGAGCTTTTAATATTTAGCATTGTTATCCTTTTCCTGTGTGTTTGTTAAAAAAGTAGTTTTTATCTCTTTCACTTTCTTCCCAGGAAAATTCTTTTTTCCCGAAGCTGGTGGGGGAGGGCTGGGTGTAACCTGCCTTCTATCAGAGGATATTTTCCTCCACATTTGTCCAAACCGGCACAGCCTGTCCTTTCCCTGGGTGTCTGTTGCAGATGGAAGCTGCTGGTGCCATTGTCAGCTTGAAGCCCTCTTTTGATGCAAGCAGATGTTGCCAGGTGTGTTCAGCAGCTGTTGCTCAATGCTTATGCCAAGCTATTGTGTTCCTCATGGAACCAAGGAGCCATTGTGACACTGCAGGGGCTGATGGCATCAAGGAGGCAATTGTGACAGTACAGAACCTCCTAGAAACAAGGCTCCATTGTGACACCGTGGGGAATCATGGAATCAAGGAGCCCATTGTGACACGGCTGCATGGAACCAATGGTCCATGGTTACACGGCGGATTCAAGAAGAGCACGGTGACACCACGCAACATCATGGAACCGTACGTCCATTGTGACACAGCAAGGCCGCATGGAAACAAGGGGACCATTGTGGCAAAGCAGGGCCTAATGGAAGCCTGGAGAGCATTGTGACATTGTGGGGAATCATGGAAACATGGAGAGCATTGTGACACTAAGGAAACTCCTGGAACCAAGATGACCACTGGCACATAATGGAACCTCATGGAAGCAAGCATCCATGATGACAATGGAGGGCCTCAGGGACCACAGGACCCATTGTGACACAGCAGGACCTGGTGGAACCAAGGAGCCTTTGTGATACTCCAGATCCACATGGAAGCCAGGGTGCACTGAGACACAGTGGGGCCTTGTTGGAACCAAAGACACCTCTGCAAAAAGCAGGCTAGCTCATAGAAGCAAGGAGTCCATTGTTACAACGTAAAAGCTATGGAACCAAGGGACCATTGTGACACTGCGGGGCCTCATGGAACCAATTGTCCATGATGACAGTGCGGATCAAAGGAGACCATGGTGACACTGCGGAACCTGATGGAACCAAGGAGCCATTGTGACACAGTGGGGCCTCATGGAATCAAGGAGACCATTGTGACCCAGGTGTTGCATGGGAAGGCAAGGAGCCATTGTGACACTTTGGGCTTCTTCCCTTGAGCTCTGCAGCTGGCTGTCCCAGCCCAGCGCACCATGTGCCACCTGCTCTCCTCAGGGCTCTGCCTGCACACAGCCCCAGGAGAAGTTTTCCTGTTTGCAAGGAAAGAATGGAAAAGCCGGAGCAGGTTTCCTAAACAACAAACCCCACTCAGGAGCCACATGCTCAGTACAGGCTGCCTGGAACGATGTCCCCTTTCTACAAGGGTCAGTGTGAGCAGGAATGATCTCTGGGAGCAGAATTCTCGGAGTCTTTCCACTGAATTCTCTCTCCCTGTGTCTTGGGGTGACTTTATCATGTGTATCCCCTATTGCTGCTCTATGCCCAGAAGTGAACTTTGTGCATTTCTGTGCCTTTCAACTGAGCCTGAGAGGGGGGAGAGGAAAAAAAACCGGACAAACTTCTCAGAGCGTTTGTTCAAGGACACACATACACACTTCTCTGCATCCTGCTTGCAGCAAGAGCAGAGGGAAGCAACTTTGTTTCTTTTTAGCCAGTTTTCAGCTCCTTTTCTCTGGGGGGAGATGGAGAGTTGAACTTTGTTTTCCTGGGACTTCGGGGGTTTTTTTTCCCTTCTTCTCTTCTTGACTCTTTCAACATCAGACCACATTGGGAGAATTTTCTCCCGAGGTGGGGGCCCTGAATGTGGGCCCATGAGCCAGCTGCAAGGAGGAGGAGAGAGACTGCACCTACGGAAGTGTTGGGGTTCCTCCCTCCTGCCATGCGGTCATGGGAGAGGGTACCCTGGGGTAGAGGCATGGCCTGGGCACGGGGTCTCCCTGCTCCCTGCTCACATGTGCCCTAATCCTGTTCAGCACTGCTTATTTTGTGTTGCCCTGTGCGAAGAGGGCCCTGGTTGTGCTGTGATTGCTCAGTTCTTTGGCAGTGCCCCGCCCATGTGGCTGGAGAAGAAAGAGCTCTGAAACTTCTCTCAAGAATCGCTCCCTGTTTCTTTGCACGGGCCTCGCTGTCTATGGATGTTTCAGGAGACCCCACCGAAACACAGAAGGACTCTCAAATTATCCCAGCTTTCTCTGCACAGCGAGAGGTTTTAATATTTAGCATTGTTATCCTTTTCCTGTGTGTTTGTTAAAAAAATAGTTTTTATCTCTTTCACTTTCTTCCCAGGAAAATTCTTTTTTCCCGAAGCTGGTGGGGGAGGGCTGGGTGTAACCTGCCTTCTATCAGAGGATATTTTCCTCCACATTTGTCCAAACCGGCACAGCCTGTCCTTTCCTGGGTCTCTGTTGCAGATGGAAGCTGCTGGTGCCATTGTCAGCTTGAAGCCCTCTTTTGATGCAAGCAGATGTTGCCAGGTGTGTTCAGCAGCTGTTGCTCAATGCTTATGCCAAGCTATTGTGTTCCTCATGGAACCAAGGAGCCATTGTGACACTGCAGGGGCTGATGGCATCAAGGAGGCAATTGTGACAGTACAGAACCTCCTAGAAACAAGGCTCCATTGTGACACCGTGGGGAATCATGGAATCAAGGAGCCCATTGTGACACGGCTGCATGGAACCAATGGTCCATGGTTACACGGCGGATTCAAGAAGAGCACGGTGACACCACGCAACATCATGGAACCGTACGTCCATTGTGACACAGCAAGGCCGCATGGAAACAAGGGGACCATTGTGGCAAAGCAGGGCCTAATGGAAGCCTGGAGAGCATTGTGACATTGTGGGGAATCATGGAAACATGGAGAGCATTGTGACACTAAGGAAACTCCTGGAACCAAGATGACCACTGGCACATAATGGAACCTCATGGAAGCAAGCATCCATGATGACTTTGGAGGGCCTCAGGGACCACAGGACCCATTGTGACACAGCAGGACCTGGTGGAACCAAGGAGCCTTTGTGATACTCCAGATCCACATGGAAGCCAGGGTGCACTGAGACACAGTGGGGCCTTGTTGGAACCAAAGACACCTCTGCAAAAAGCAGGCTAGCTCATAGAAGCAAGGAGTCCATTGTTACAACGTAAAAGCTATGGAACCAAGGGACCATTGTGACACTGCGGGGCCTCATGGAACCAATTGTCCATGATGACAGTGCGGATCAAAGGAGACCATGGTGACACTGCGGAACCTGATGGAACCAAGGAGCCATTGTGACACAGTGGGGCCTCATGGAATCAAGGAGACCATTGTGACCCAGGTGTTGCATGGGAAGGCAAGGAGCCATTGTGACACTTTGGGCTTCTTCCCTTGAGCTCTGCAGCTGGCTGTCCCAGCCCAGCGCACCATGTGCCACCTGCTCTCCTCAGGGCTCTGCCTGCACACAGCCCCAGGAGAAGTTTTCCTGTTTGCAAGGAAAGAATGGAAAAGCCGGAGCAGGTTTCCTAAACAACAAACCCCACTCAGGAGCCACATGCTCAGTACAGGCTGCCTGGAACGATGTCCCCTTTCTACAAGGGTCAGTGTGAGCAGGAATGATCTCTGGGAGCAGAATTCTCGGAGTCTTTCCACTGAATTCTCTCTCCCTGTGTCTTGGGGTGACTTTATCATGTGTATCCCCTATTGCTGCTCTATGCCCAGAAGTGAACTTTGTGCATTTCTGTGCCTTTCAACTGAGCCTGAGAGGGGGGAGAGGAAAAAAAACCGGACAAACTTCTCAGAGCGTTTGTTCAAGGACACACATACACACTCCTCTGCATCCTGCTTGCAGCAAGAGCAGAGGGAAGCAACTTTGTTTCTTTTTAGCCAGTTTTCAGCTCCTTTTCTCTGGGGGGAGATGGAGAGTTGAACTTTGTTTTCCTGGGACTTCGGGGGTTTTTTTCCCTTCTTCTCTTCTTGACTCTTTCAACATCAGAGCACATTGGGAGAATTTTCTCCCGAGGTGGGGGCCCTGAATGTGGGCCCATGAGCCAGCTGCAAGGAGGAGGAAAGAGATTGCACCTACGGAAGTGTTGGGGTTCCTCCCCCCTGCCATGAGGTCATGGGAGAGGGGACCCTGGGGTAGAGGCATGGCCTGGGCACGGGGTCTCCCTGCTCCCTGCTCACATGTGCCCTAACCCTGTTCAGCACTGCTTATTGGTGTTGCCCTGTGCGAGGAGGGCCCTGGTTGTGCCGTGATTGCTCAGTTCTTTGGCAGTGCCCCGCCCATGTGGCTGGAGAAGAAAGAGCTCTGAAACTTCTCTCAAGAATCGCTCCCTGTTTCTTTGCACGGGCCTCGCTGTCTATGGATGTTTCAGGAGACCCCACCGAAACACGGAAGGACTCTCAAATTATCCCAGGTTTCTCTGCACAGCGAGAGCTTTTAATATTTAGCATTGTTATCCTTTTCCTGTGTGTTTGTTAAAAAAATAGTTTTTATCTCTTTCACTTTCTTCCCAGGAAAGTTCTTTTTTCCAAAAACCTGGTGGGGGAGGGCTGGGTGTAACCTGCCTTCTATCAGAGGATATTTTCCTCCACATTTGTCCAAACCGGCACAGCCTGTCCTTTCCTGGGTCTCTGTTGCAGATGGAAGCTGCTGGTGCCATTGTCAGCTTGAAGCCCTCTTTTGATGCAAGCAGATGTTGCCAGGTGTGTTCAGCAGCTGTTGCTCAATGCTTATGCCAAGCTATTGTGCTCCTCATGGAACCAAGGAGCCATTGTGACACTGCAGGGGCTGATGGCATCAAGGAGGCAATTGTGACAGTACAGAACCTCCTAGAAACAAGGCTCCATTGTGACACCGTGGGGAATCATGGAATCAAGGAGCCCATTGTGACACGGCTGCATGGAACCAATGGTCCATGGTTACACGGCGGATTCAAGAAGAGCACGGTGACACCACGCAACATCACGGAACCATAGGTCCATTGTGACACAGCGGGGCCTCATGGAAACAAGGGGACCATTGTGGCAAAGCAGGGCCTAATGGAAGCATGGAGAGCATTGTGACACTAAGGAAACTCCTGGAACCAAGATGACCACTGGCACATAATGGAACCTCATGGAAGCAAGCATCCATGATGACTTTGGAGGGCCTCAGGGACCACAGGACCCATTGTGACACAGCAGGACCTGGTGGAACCAAGGAGCCTTTGTGATACTCCAGATCCACATGGAAGCCAGGGTGCACTGAGACACAGTGGGGCCTTGTTGGAACCAAAGACACCTCTGCAAAAAGCAGGCTAGCTCATAGAAGCAAGGAGTCCTTTGTTACAACGTAAAAGCTATGGAACCAAGGGACCATTGTGACACTGCGGGGCCTCATGGAACCAATTGTCCATGATGACAGTGCGGATCAAAGGAGACCATGGTGACACTGCGGAACCTGATGGAACCAAGGAGCCATTGTGACACAGTGGGGCCTCATGGAATCAAGGAGACCATTGTGACCCAGGTGTTGCATGGGAAGGCAAGGAGCCATTGTGACACTTTGGGCTTCTTCCCTTGAGCTCTGCAGCTGGCTGTCCCAGCCCAGCGCACCATGTGCCACCTGCTCTCCTCAGGGCTCTGCCTGCACACAGCCCCAGGAGAAGTTTTCCTGTTTGCAAGGAAAGAATGGAAAAGCCGGAGCAGGTTTCCTAAACAACAAACCCCACTCAGGAGCCACATGCTCAGTACAGGCTGCCTGGAACGATGTCCCCTTTCTACAAGGGTCAGTGTGAGCAGGAATGATCTCTGGGAGCAGAATTCTCGGAGTCTTTCCACTGAATTCTCTGTCCCTGTGTCTTGGGGTGACTTTATCATGTGTATCCCCTATTGCTGCTCTATGCCCAGAAGTGAACTTTGTGCATTTCTGTGCCTTTCAACTGAGCCTGAGAGGGGGGAGAGGAAAAAAAAGCCAGACAAACTTCTCAGAGCGTTTGTTCAAGGACACACATACACACTCCTCTGCATCCTGCTTGCAGCAAGAGCAGAGGGAAGCAACTTTGTTTCTTTTTAGCCAGTTTTCAGCTCCTTTTCTCTGCAGGGAGATGGAGAGTTGAACTTTGTTTTCCTGGGACTTCGGGGGTTTTTTTTCCCTTCTTCTCTTCTTGACTCTTTCAACATCAGAGCACATTGGGAGAATTTTCTCCCGAGGTGGGGGCCCTGAATGTGGGCCCATGAGCCAGCTGCAAGGAGGAGGAGAGAGACTACACCTACGGAAGTGTTGGGGTTCCTCCCCCCTGCCATGAGGTCATGGGAGAGGGGACCCTGGGGTAGAGGCATGGCCTGGGCACGGGGGTCTCCCTGCTCCCTGCTCACATGTGCCCTAACCCTGTTCAGCACTGCTTATTTTGTGTTGCCCTGTGTGAGGAGGGCCCTGGTTGTGCCGTGATTGCTCAGTTCTTTGGCAGTGCCCCGCCCATGTGGCTGGAGAAGAAAGAGCTCTGAAACTTCTCTCAAGAATCGCTCCCTGTTTCTTTGCACGGGCCTCGCTGTCTATGGATGTTTCAGGAGACCCCACCGAAACACGGAAGGACTCTCAAATTATCCCAGCTTTCTCTGCACAGCGAGAGCTTTTAATATTTAGCATTGTTATCCTTTTCCTGTGTGTTTGTTAAAAAAGTAGTTTTTATCTCTTTCACTTTCTTCCCAGGAAAATTCTTTTTTCCCGAAGCTGGTGGGGGAGGGCTGGGTGTAACCTGCCTTCTATCAGAGGATATTTTCCTCCACATTTGTCCAAACCGGCACAGCCTGTCCTTTCCCTGGGTGTCTGTTGCAGATGGAAGCTGCTGGTGCCATTGTCAGCTTGAAGCCCTCTTTTGATGCAAGCAGATGTTGCCAGGTGTGTTCAGCAGCTGTTGCTCAATGCTTATGCCAAGCTATTGTGTTCCTCATGGAACCAAGGAGCCATTGTGACACTGCAGGGGCTGATGGCATCAAGGAGGCAATTGTGACAGTACAGAACCTCCTAGAAACAAGGCTCCATTGTGACACCGTGGGGAATCATGGAATCAAGGAGCCCATTGTGACACGGCTGCATGGAACCAATGGTCCATGGTTACACGGCGGATTCAAGAAGAGCACGGTGACACCACGCAACATCATGGAACCGTACGTCCATTGTGACACAGCAAGGCCGCATGGAAACAAGGGGACCATTGTGGCAAAGCAGGGCCTAATGGAAGCCTGGAGAGCATTGTGACATTGTGGGGAATCATGGAAACATGGAGAGCATTGTGACACTAAGGAAACTCCTGGAACCAAGATGACCACTGGCACATAATGGAACCTCATGGAAGCAAGCATCCATGATGACTTTGGAGGGCCTCAGGGACCACAGGACCCATTGTGACACAGCAGGACCTGGTGGAACCAAGGAGCCTTTGTGATACTCCAGATCCACATGGAAGCCAGGGTGCACTGAGACACAGTGGGGCCTTGTTGGAACCAAAGACACCTCTGCAAAAAGCAGGCTAGCTCATAGAAGCAAGGAGTCCTTTGTTACAACGTAAAAGCTATGCAACCAAGGGACCATTGTGACACTGCGGGGCCTCATGGAACCAATTGTCCATGATGACAGTGCGGATCAAAGGAGACCATGGTGACACTGCGGAACCTGATGGAACCAAGGAGCCATTGTGACACAGTGGGGCCTCATGGAATCAAGGAGACCATTGTGACCCAGGTGTTGCATGGGAAGGCAAGGAGCCATTGTGACACTTTGGGCTTCTTCCCTTGAGCTCTGCAGCTGGCTGTCCCAGCCCAGCGCACCATGTGCCACCTGCTCTCCTCAGGGCTCTGCCTGCACACAGCCCCAGGAGAAGTTTTCCTGTTTGCAAGGAAAGAATGGAAAAGCCGGAGCAGGTTTCCTAAACAACAAACCCCACTCAGGAGCCACATGCTCAGTACAGGCTGCCTGGAACGATGTCCCCTTTCTACAAGGGTCAGTGTGAGCAGGAATGAATGATCTCTGGGAGCAGAATTCTCGGAGTCTTTCCACTGAATTCTCTCTCCCTGTGTCTTGGGGTGACTTTATCATGTGTATCCCCTATTGCTGCTCTATGCCCAGAAGTGAACTTTGTGCATTTCTGTGCCTTTCAACTGAGCCTGAGAGGGGGGAGAGGAAAAAAAACCGGACAAACTTCTCAGAGCGTTTGTTCAAGGACACACATACACACTCCTCTGCATCCTGCTTGCAGCAAGAGCAGAGGGAAGCAACTTTGTTTCTTTTTAGCCAGTTTTCAGCTCCTTTTCTCTGGGGGGAGATGGAGAGTTGAACTTTGTTTTCCTGGGACTTCGGGGGTTTTTTTTCCCTTCTTCTCTTCTTGACTCTTTCAACATCAGAGCACATTGGGAGAATTTTCTCCCGAGGTGGGGGCCCTGAATGTGGGCCCATGAGCCAGCTGCAAGGAGGAGGAGAGAGACTGCACCTACGGAAGTGTTGGGGTTCCTCCCCCCTGCCATGAGGTCATGGGAGAGGGGACCCTGGGGTAGAGGCATGGCCTGGGCACGGGGGTCTCCCTGCTCCCTGCTCACATGTGCCCTAACCCTGTTCAGCACTGCTTATTTTGTGTTGCCCTGTGTGAGGAGGGCCCTGGTTGTGCCGTGATTGCTCAGTTCTTTGGCAGTGCCCCGCCCATGTGGCTGGAGAAGAAAGAGCTCTGAAACTTCTCTCAAGAATCGCTCCCTGTTTCTTTGCACGGGCCTCGCTGTCTATGGATGTTTCAGGAGACCCCACCGAAACACAGAAGGACTCTCAAATTATCCCAGCTTTCTCTGCACAGCGAGAGCTTTTAATATTTAGCATTGTTATCCTTTTCCTGTGTGTTTGTTAAAAAAATAGTTTTTATCTCTTTCACTTTCTTCCCAGGAAAGTTCTTTTTTCCAAAAACCTGGTGGGGGAGGGCTGGGTGTAACCTGCCTTCTATCAGAGGATATTTTCCTCCACATTTGTCCAAACCGGCACAGCCTGTCCTTTCCTGGGTCTCTGTTGCAGATGGAAGCTGCTGGTGCCATTGTCAGCTTGAAGCCCTCTTTTGATGCAAGCAGATGTTGCCAGGTGTGTTCAGCAGCTGTTGCTCAATGCTTATGCCAAGCTATTGTGTTCCTCATGGAACCAAGGAGCCATTGTGACACTGCAGGGGCTGATGGCATCAAGGAGGCAATTGTGACAGTACAGAACCTCCTAGAAACAAGGCTCCATTGTGACACCGTGGGGAATCATGGAATCAAGGAGCCCATTGTGACACGGCTGCATGGAACCAATGGTCCATGGTTACACGGCGGATTCAAGAAGAGCACGGTGACACCACGCAACATCATGGAACCGTACGTCCATTGTGACACAGCAAGGCCGCATGGAAACAAGGGGACCATTGTGGCAAAGCAGGGCCTAATGGAAGCCTGGAGAGCATTGTGACATTGTGGGGAATCATGGAAACATGGAGAGCATTGTGACACTAAGGAAACTCCTGGAACCAAGATGACCACTGGCACATAATGGAACCTCATGGAAGCAAGCATCCATGATGACTTTGGAGGGCCTCAGGGACCACAGGACCCATTGTGACACAGCAGGACCTGGTGGAACCAAGGAGCCTTTGTGATACTCCAGATCCACATGGAAGCCAGGGTGCACTGAGACACAGTGGGGCCTTGTTGGAACCAAAGACACCTCTGCAAAAAGCAGGCTAGCTCATAGAAGCAAGGAGTCCTTTGTTACAACGTAAAAGCTATGCAACCAAGGGACCATTGTGACACTGCGGGGCCTCATGGAACCAATTGTCCATGATGACAGTGCGGATCAAAGGAGACCATGGTGACACTGCGGAACCTGATGGAACCAAGGAGCCATTGTGACACAGTGGGGCCTCATGGAATCAAGGAGACCATTGTGACCCAGGTGTTGCATGGGAAGGCAAGGAGCCATTGTGACACTTTGGGCTTCTTCCCTTGAGCTCTGCAGCTGGCTGTCCCAGCCCAGCGCACCATGTGCCACCTGCTCTCCTCAGGGCTCTGCCTGCACACAGCCCCAGGAGAAGTTTTCCTGTTTGCAAGGAAAGAATGGAAAAGCCGGAGCAGGTTTCCTAAACAACAAACCCCACTCAGGAGCCACATGCTCAGTACAGGCTGCCTGGAACGATGTCCCCTTTCTACAAGGGTCAGTGTGAGCAGGAATGAATGATCTCTGGGAGCAGAATTCTCGGAGTCTTTCCACTGAATTCTCTCTCCCTGTGTCTTGGGGTGACTTTATCATGTGTATCCCCTATTGCTGCTCTATGCCCAGAAGTGAACTTTGTGCATTTCTGTGCCTTTCAACTGAGCCTGAGAGGGGGGAGAGGAAAAAAAACCGGACAAACTTCTCAGAGCGTTTGTTCAAGGACACACATACACACTCCTCTGCATCCTGCTTGCAGCAAGAGCAGAGGGAAGCAACTTTGTTTCTTTTTAGCCAGTTTTCAGCTCCTTTTCTCTGGGGGGAGATGGAGAGTTGAACTTTGTTTTCCTGGGACTTCGGGGGTTTTTTTTCCCTTCTTCTCTTCTTGACTCTTTCAACATCAGAGCACATTGGGAGAATTTTCTCCCGAGGTGGGGGCCCTGAATGTGGGCCCATGAGCCAGCTGCAAGGAGGAGGAGAGAGACTGCACCTACGGAAGTGTTGGGGTTCCTCCCCCCTGCCATGAGGTCATGGGAGAGGGGACCCTGGGGTAGAGGCATGGCCTGGGCACGGGGGTCTCCCTGCTCCCTGCTCACATGTGCCCTAACCCTGTTCAGCACTGCTTATTTTGTGTTGCCCTGTGTGAGGAGGGCCCTGGTTGTGCCGTGATTGCTCAGTTCTTTGGCAGTGCCCCGCCCATGTGGCTGGAGAAGAAAGAGCTCTGAAACTTCTCTCAAGAATCGCTCCCTGTTTCTTTGCACGGGCCTCGCTGTCTATGGATGTTTCAGGAGACCCCACCGAAACACAGAAGGACTCTCAAATTATCCCAGCTTTCTCTGCACAGCGAGAGGTTTTAATATTTAGCATTGTTATCCTTTTCCTGTGTGTTTGTTAAAAAAATAGTTTTTATCTCTTTCACTTTCTTCCCAGGAAAGTTCTTTTTTCCAAAAACCTGGTGGGGGAGGGCTGGGTGTAACCTGCCTTCTATCAGAGGATATTTTCCTCCACATTTGTCCAAACCGGCACAGCCTGTCCTTTCCTGGGTCTCTGTTGCAGATGGAAGCTGCTGGTGCCATTGTCAGCTTGAAGCACTCTTTTGATGCAAGCAGATGTTGCCAGGTGTGTTCAGCAGCTGTTGCTCAATGCTTATGCCAAGCTATTGTGTTCCTCATGGAACCAAGGAGCCATTGTGACACTGCAGGGGCTGATGGCATCAAGGAGGCAATTGTGACAGTACAGAACCTCCTAGAAACAAGGCTCCATTGTGACACCGTGGGGAATCATGGAATCAAGGAGCCCATTGTGACACGGCTGCATGGAACCAATGGTCCATGGTTACACGGCGGATTCAAGAAGAGCACGGTGACACCACGCAACATCATGGAACCGTACGTCCATTGTGACACAGCAAGGCCGCATGGAAACAAGGGGACCATTGTGGCAAAGCAGGGCCTAATGGAAGCCTGGAGAGCATTGTGACATTGTGGGGAATCATGGAAACATGGAGAGCATTGTGACACTAAGGAAACTCCTGGAACCAAGATGACCACTGGCACATAATGGAACCTCATGGAAGCAAGCATCCATGATGACTTTGGAGGGCCTCAGGGACCACAGGACCCATTGTGACACAGCAGGACCTGGTGGAACCAAGGAGCCTTTGTGATACTCCAGATCCACATGGAAGCCAGGGTGCACTGAGACACAGTGGGGCCTTGTTGGAACCAAAGACACCTCTGCAAAAAGCAGGCTAGCTCATAGAAGCAAGGAGTCCTTTGTTACAACGTAAAAGCTATGCAACCAAGGGACCATTGTGACACTGCGGGGCCTCATGGAACCAATTGTCCATGATGACAGTGCGGATCAAAGGAGACCATGGTGACACTGCGGAACCTGATGGAACCAAGGAGCCATTGTGACACAGTGGGGCCTCATGGAATCAAGGAGACCATTGTGACCCAGGTGTTGCATGGGAAGGCAAGGAGCCATTGTGACACTTTGGGCTTCTTCCCTTGAGCTCTGCAGCTGGCTGTCCCAGCCCAGCGCACCATGTGCCACCTGCTCTCCTCAGGGCTCTGCCTGCACACAGCCCCAGGAGAAGTTTTCCTGTTTGCAAGGAAAGAATGGAAAAGCCGGAGCAGGTTTCCTAAACAACAAACCCCACTCAGGAGCCACATGCTCAGTACAGGCTGCCTGGAACGATGTCCCCTTTCTACAAGGGTCAGTGTGAGCAGGAATGAATGATCTCTGGGAGCAGAATTCTCGGAGTCTTTCCACTGAATTCTCTCTCCCTGTGTCTTGGGGTGACTTTATCATGTGTATCCCCTATTGCTGCTCTATGCCCAGAAGTGAACTTTGTGCATTTCTGTGCCTTTCAACTGAGCCTGAGAGGGGGGAGAGGAAAAAAAACCGGACAAACTTCTCAGAGCGTTTGTTCAAGGACACACATACACACTCCTCTGCATCCTGCTTGCAGCAAGAGCAGAGGGAAGCAACTTTGTTTCTTTTTAGCCAGTTTTCAGCTCCTTTTCTCTGGAGGGAGATGGAGAGTTGAACTTTGTTTTCCTGGGACTTCGGGGGTTTTTTTTCCCTTCTTCTCTTCTTGACTCTTTCAACATCAGAGCACATTGGGAGAATTTTCTCCCGAGGTGGGGGCCCTGAATGTGGGCCCATGAGCCAGCTGCAAGGAGGAGGAGAGAGACTACACCTACGGAAGTGTTGGGGTTCCTCCCTCCTGCCATGCGGTCATGGGAGAGGGGACCCTGGGGTAGAGGCATGGCCTGGGCACGGGGGTCTCCCTGCTCCCTGCTCACATGTGCCCTAATCCTGTTCAGCACTGCTTATTTTGTGTTGCCCTGTGCGAGGAGGGCCCTGGTTGTGCCGTGATTGCTCAGTTCTTTGGCAGTGCCCCGCCCATGTGGCTGGAGAAGAAAGAGCTCTGAAACTTCTCTCAAGAATCGCTCCCTGTTTCTTTGCACGGGCCTCGCTGTCTATGGATGTTTCAGGAGACCCCACCGAAACACGGAAGGACTCTCAAATTATCCCAGGTTTCTCTGCACAGCGAGAGCTTTTAATATTTAGCATTGTTATCCTTTTCCTGTGTGTTTGTTAAAAAAATAGTTTTTATCTCTTTCACTTTCTTCCCAGGAAAGTTCTTTTTTCCAAAAACCTGGTGGGGGAGGGCTGGGTGTAACCTGCCTTCTATCAGAGGATATTTTCCTCCACATTTGTCCAAACCGGCACAGCCTGTCCTTTCCCTGGGTGTCTGTTGCAGATGGAAGCTGCTGGTGCCATTGTCAGCTTGAAGCCCTCTTTTGATGCAAGCAGATGTTGCCAGGTGTGTTCAGCAGCTGTTGCTCAATGCTTATGCCAAGCTATTGTGTTCCTCATGGAACCAAGGAGCCATTGTGACACTGCAGGGGCTGATGGCATCAAGGAGGCAATTGTGACAGTACAGAACCTCCTAGAAACAAGGCTCCATTGTGACACCGTGGGGAATCATGGAATCAAGGAGCCCATTGTGACACGGCTGCATGGAACCAATGGTCCATGGTTACACGGCGGATTCAAGAAGAGCACGGTGACACCACGCAACATCATGGAACCGTACGTCCATTGTGACACAGCAAGGCCGCATGGAAACAAGGGGACCATTGTGGCAAAGCAGGGCCTAATGGAAGCCTGGAGAGCATTGTGACATTGTGGGGAATCATGGAAACATGGAGAGCATTGTGACACTAAGGAAACTCCTGGAACCAAGATGACCACTGGCACATAATGGAACCTCATGGAAGCAAGCATCCATGATGACTTTGGAGGGCCTCAGGGACCACAGGACCCATTGTGACACAGCAGGACCTGGTGGAACCAAGGAGCCTTTGTGATACTCCAGATCCACATGGAAGCCAGGGTGCACTGAGACACAGTGGGGCCTTGTTGGAACCAAAGACACCTCTGCAAAAAGCAGGCTAGCTCATAGAAGCAAGGAGTCCTTTGTTACAACGTAAAAGCTATGCAACCAAGGGACCATTGTGACACTGCGGGGCCTCATGGAACCAATTGTCCATGATGACAGTGCGGATCAAAGGAGACCATGGTGACACTGCGGAACCTGATGGAACCAAGGAGCCATTGTGACACAGTGGGGCCTCATGGAATCAAGGAGACCATTGTGACCCAGGTGTTGCATGGGAAGGCAAGGAGCCATTGTGACACTTTGGGCTTCTTCCCTTGAGCTCTGCAGCTGGCTGTCCCAGCCCAGCGCACCATGTGCCACCTGCTCTCCTCAGGGCTCTGCCTGCACACAGCCCCAGGAGAAGTTTTCCTGTTTGCAAGGAAAGAATGGAAAAGCCGGAGCAGGTTTCCTAAACAACAAACCCCACTCAGGAGCCACATGCTCAGTACAGGCTGCCTGGAACGATGTCCCCTTTCTACAAGGGTCAGTGTGAGCAGGAATGATCTCTGGGAGCAGAATTCTCGGAGTCTTTCCACTGAATTCTCTCTCCCTGTGTCTTGGGGTGACTTTATCATGTGTATCCTCTATTGCTGCTCTATGCCCAGAAGTGAACTTTGTGCATTTCTGTGCCTTTCAACTGAGCCTGAGAGGGGGGAGAGGAAAAAAAAGCCAGACAAACTTCTCAGAGCGTTTGTTCAAGGACACACATACACACTCCTCTGCATCCTGCTTGCAGCAAGAGCAGAGGGAAGCAACTTTGTTTCTTTTTAGCCAGTTTTCAGCTCCTTTTCTCTGGGGGGAGATGGAGAGTTGAACTTTGTTTTCCTGGGACTTCGGGGGTTTTTTTTCCCTTCTTCTCTTCTTGACTCTTTCAACATCAGAGTACATTGGGAGAATTTTCTCCCGAGGTGGGGGCCCTGAATGTGGGCCCATGAGCCAGCTGCAAGGAGGAGGAAAGAGATTGCACCTACGGAAGTGTTGGGGTTCCTCCCCCCTGCCATGAGGTCATGGGAGAGGGGACCCTGGGGTAGAGGCATGGCCTGGGCACGGGGTCTCCCTGCTCCCTGCTCACATGTGCCCTAATCCTGTTCAGCACTGCTTATTTTGTGTTGCCCTGTGCCAGGAGGGCCCTGGTTGTGCCGTGATTGCTCAGTTCTTTGGCAGTGCCCCGCCCATGTGGCTGGAGAAGAAAGAGCTCTGAAACTTCTCTCAAGAATCGCTCCCTGTTTCTTTGCACGGGCCTCGCTGTCTATGGATGTTTCAGGAGACCCCACCGAAACACGGAAGGACTCTCAAATTATCCCAGCTTTCTCTGCACAGCGAGAGCTTTTAATATTTAGCATTGTTATCCTTTTCCTGTGTGTTTGTTAAAAAAATAGTTTTTATCTCTTTCACTTTCTTCCCAGGAAAGTTCTTTTTTCCAAAAACCTGGTGGGGGAGGGCTGGGTGTAACCTGCCTTCTATCAGAGGATATTTTCCTCCACATTTGTCCAAACCGGCACAGCCTGTCCTTTCCTGGGTCTCTGTTGCAGATGGAAGCTGCTGGTGCCATTGTCAGCTTGAAGCCCTCTTTTGATGCAAGCAGATGTTGCCAGGTGTGTTCAGCAGCTGTTGCTCAATGCTTATGCCAAGCTATTGTGCTCCTCATGGAACCAAGGAGCCATTGTGACACTGCAGGGGCTGATGGCATCAAGGAGGCAATTGTGACAGTACAGAACCTCCTAGAAACAAGGCTCCATTGTGACACCGTGGGGAATCATGGAATCAAGGAGCCCATTGTGACACGGCTGCATGGAACCAATGGTCCATGGTTACACGGCGGATTCAAGAAGAGCACGGTGACACCACGCAACATCACGGAACCATAGGTCCATTGTGACACAGCGGGGCCTCATGGAAACAAGGGGACCATTGTGGCAAAGCAGGGCCTAATGGAAGCATGGAGAGCATTGTGACACTAAGGAAACTCCTGGAACCAAGATGACCACTGGCACATAATGGAACCTCATGGAAGCAAGCCTCCACGATGGTTTTGGAGGGCCTCAGGGACCACAGGACCCATTGTGACACAGCAGGACCTGGTGGAACCAAGGAGCCTTTGTGATACTCCACATCCACATGGAAGCCAGGGTGCACTGAGACACAGCGGGGCCTTGTTGGAACCAAAGACACCTCTGCAAAAAGCAGGCTAGCTCATAGAAGCAAGGAGTCCTTTGTTACAACATCAAACCTATGGAAGCAAGGGACCATTGTGACACTGCGGGGCCTCATGGAACCAATTGTCCATGATGACAGTGCGGATCAAAAGAGACCATGGTGACACTGCGGAACCTGATGGAACCAAGGAGCCATTGTGACACAGTGGGGCCTCATGGAATCAAGGAGACCATTGTGACCCAGGTGTTGCATGGGAAGGCAAGGAGCCATTGTGACACTTTGGGCTTCTTCCCTTGAGCTCTGCAGCTGGCTGTCCCAGCCCAGCGCACCATGTGCCACCTGCTCTCCTCAGGGCTCTGCCTGCACACAGCCCCAGGAGAAGTTTTCCTGTTTGCAAGGAAAGAATGGAAAAGCCGGAGCAGGTTTCCTAAACAACAAACCCCACTCAGGAGCCACATGCTCAGTACAGGCTGCCGGGAACGATGTCCCCTTTCTACAAGGGTCAGTGTGAGCAGGAATGAATGATCTCTGGGAGCAGAATTCTCGGAGTCTTTCCACTGAATTCTCTCTCCCTGTGTCTTGGGGTGACTTTATCATGTGTATCCCCCTATTGCTGCTCTATGCCCAGAAGTGAACTTTGTGCATTTCTGTGCCTTTCAACTGAGCCTGAGAGGGGGGAGAGGAAAAAAAAGCCAGACAAACTTCTCAGAGCGTTTGTTCAAGGACACACATACACACTCCTCTGCATCCTGCTTGCAGCAAGAGCAGAGGAAGCAACTTTGTTTCTTTTTAGCCAGTTTTCAGCTCCTTTTCTCTGGGGGGAGATGGAGAGTTGAACTTTGTTTTCCTGGGACTTCGGGGGTTTTTTTTCCCTTCTTCTCTTCTTGACTCTTTCAACATCAGAGCACATTGGGAGAATTTTCTCCCGAGGTGGGGGCCCTGAATGTGGGCCCATGAGCCAGCTGCAAGGAGGAGGAGAGAGACTACACCTACGGAAGTGTTGGGGTTCCTCCCCCCTGCCATGAGGTCATGGGAGAGGGGACCCTGGGGTAGAGGCATGGCCTGGGCACGGGGTCTCCCTGCTCCCTGCTCACATGTGCCCTAATCCTGTTCAGCACTGCTTATTTTGTGTTGCCCTGTGTGAGGAGGGCCCTGGTTGTGCCGTGATTGCTCAGTTCTTTGGCAGTGCCCCGCCCATGTGGCTGGAGAAGAAAGAGCTCTGAAACTTCTCTCAAGAATCGCTCCCTGTTTCTTTGCACGGGCCTCGCTGTCTATGGATGTTTCAGGAGACCCCACCGAAACACGGAAGGACTCTCAAATTATCCCAGCTTTCTCTGCACAGCGAGAGCTTTTAATATTTAGCATTGTTATCCTTTTCCTGTGTGTTTGTTAAAAAAGTAGTTTTTATCTCTTTCACTTTCTTCCCAGGAAAATTCTTTTTTCCCGAAGCTGGTGGGGGAGGGCTGGGTGTAACCTGCCTTCTATCAGAGGATATTTTCCTCCACATTTGTCCAAACCGGCACAGCCTGTCCTTTCCCTGGGTGTCTGTTGCAGATGGAAGCTGCTGGTGCCATTGTCAGCTTGAAGCCCTCTTTTGATGCAAGCAGATGTTGCCAGGTGTGTTCAGCAGCTGTTGCTCAATGCTTATGCCAAGCTATTGTGTTCCTCATGGAACCAAGGAGCCATTGTGACACTGCAGGGGCTGATGGCATCAAGGAGGCAATTGTGACAGTACAGAACCTCCTAGAAACAAGGCTCCATTGTGACACCGTGGGGAATCATGGAATCAAGGAGCCCATTGTGACACGGCTGCATGGAACCAATGGTCCATGGTTACACGGCGGATTCAAGAAGAGCACGGTGACACCACGCAACATCATGGAACCGTACGTCCATTGTGACACAGCAAGGCCGCATGGAAACAAGGGGACCATTGTGGCAAAGCAGGGCCTAATGGAAGCCTGGAGAGCATTGTGACATTGTGGGGAATCATGGAAACATGGAGAGCATTGTGACACTAAGGAAACTCCTGGAACCAAGATGACCACTGGCACATAATGGAACCTCATGGAAGCAAGCATCCATGATGACAATGGAGGGCCTCAGGGACCACAGGACCCATTGTGACACAGCAGGACCTGGTGGAACCAAGGAGCCTTTGTGATACTCCAGATCCACATGGAAGCCAGGGTGCACTGAGACACAGTGGGGCCTTGTTGGAACCAAAGACACCTCTGCAAAAAGCAGGCTAGCTCATAGAAGCAAGGAGTCCATTGTTACAACGTAAAAGCTATGGAACCAAGGGACCATTGTGACACTGCGGGGCCTCATGGAACCAATTGTCCATGATGACAGTGCGGATCAAAGGAGACCATGGTGACACTGCGGAACCTGATGGAACCAAGGAGCCATTGTGACACAGTGGGGCCTCATGGAATCAAGGAGACCATTGTGACCCAGGTGTTGCATGGGAAGGCAAGGAGCCATTGTGACACTTTGGGCTTCTTCCCTTGAGCTCTGCAGCTGGCTGTCCCAGCCCAGCGCACCATGTGCCACCTGCTCTCCTCAGGGCTCTGCCTGCACACAGCCCCAGGAGAAGTTTTCCTGTTTGCAAGGAAAGAATGGAAAAGCCGGAGCAGGTTTCCTAAACAACAAACCCCACTCAGGAGCCACATGCTCAGTACAGGCTGCCTGGAACGATGTCCCCTTTCTACAAGGGTCAGTGTGAGCAGGAATGATCTCTGGGAGCAGAATTCTCGGAGTCTTTCCACTGAATTCTCTCTCCCTGTGTCTTGGGGTGACTTTATCATGTGTATCCCCTATTGCTGCTCTATGCCCAGAAGTGAACTTTGTGCATTTCTGTGCCTTTCAACTGAGCCTGAGAGGGGGGAGAGGAAAAAAAACCGGACAAACTTCTCAGAGCGTTTGTTCAAGGACACACATACACACTTCTCTGCATCCTGCTTGCAGCAAGAGCAGAGGGAAGCAACTTTGTTTCTTTTTAGCCAGTTTTCAGCTCCTTTTCTCTGGGGGGAGATGGAGAGTTGAACTTTGTTTTCCTGGGACTTCGGGGGTTTTTTTTCCCTTCTTCTCTTCTTGACTCTTTCAACATCAGACCACATTGGGAGAATTTTCTCCCGAGGTGGGGGCCCTGAATGTGGGCCCATGAGCCAGCTGCAAGGAGGAGGAGAGAGACTGCACCTACGGAAGTGTTGGGGTTCCTCCCTCCTGCCATGCGGTCATGGGAGAGGGTACCCTGGGGTAGAGGCATGGCCTGGGCACGGGGTCTCCCTGCTCCCTGCTCACATGTGCCCTAATCCTGTTCAGCACTGCTTATTTTGTGTTGCCCTGTGCGAAGAGGGCCCTGGTTGTGCTGTGATTGCTCAGTTCTTTGGCAGTGCCCCGCCCATGTGGCTGGAGAAGAAAGAGCTCTGAAACTTCTCTCAAGAATCGCTCCCTGTTTCTTTGCACGGGCCTCGCTGTCTATGGATGTTTCAGGAGACCCCACCGAAACACAGAAGGACTCTCAAATTATCCCAGCTTTCTCTGCACAGCGAGAGGTTTTAATATTTAGCATTGTTATCCTTTTCCTGTGTGTTTGTTAAAAAAATAGTTTTTATCTCTTTCACTTTCTTCCCAGGAAAATTCTTTTTTCCCGAAGCTGGTGGGGGAGGGCTGGGTGTAACCTGCCTTCTATCAGAGGATATTTTCCTCCACATTTGTCCAAACCGGCACAGCCTGTCCTTTCCTGGGTCTCTGTTGCAGATGGAAGCTGCTGGTGCCATTGTCAGCTTGAAGCCCTCTTTTGATGCAAGCAGATGTTGCCAGGTGTGTTCAGCAGCTGTTGCTCAATGCTTATGCCAAGCTATTGTGTTCCTCATGGAACCAAGGAGCCATTGTGACACTGCAGGGGCTGATGGCATCAAGGAGGCAATTGTGACAGTACAGAACCTCCTAGAAACAAGGCTCCATTGTGACACCGTGGGGAATCATGGAATCAAGGAGCCCATTGTGACACGGCTGCATGGAACCAATGGTCCATGGTTACACGGCGGATTCAAGAAGAGCACGGTGACACCACGCAACATCATGGAACCGTACGTCCATTGTGACACAGCAAGGCCGCATGGAAACAAGGGGACCATTGTGGCAAAGCAGGGCCTAATGGAAGCCTGGAGAGCATTGTGACATTGTGGGGAATCATGGAAACATGGAGAGCATTGTGACACTAAGGAAACTCCTGGAACCAAGATGACCACTGGCACATAATGGAACCTCATGGAAGCAAGCATCCATGATGACTTTGGAGGGCCTCAGGGACCACAGGACCCATTGTGACACAGCAGGACCTGGTGGAACCAAGGAGCCTTTGTGATACTCCAGATCCACATGGAAGCCAGGGTGCACTGAGACACAGTGGGGCCTTGTTGGAACCAAAGACACCTCTGCAAAAAGCAGGCTAGCTCATAGAAGCAAGGAGTCCATTGTTACAACGTAAAAGCTATGGAACCAAGGGACCATTGTGACACTGCGGGGCCTCATGGAACCAATTGTCCATGATGACAGTGCGGATCAAAGGAGACCATGGTGACACTGCGGAACCTGATGGAACCAAGGAGCCATTGTGACACAGTGGGGCCTCATGGAATCAAGGAGACCATTGTGACCCAGGTGTTGCATGGGAAGGCAAGGAGCCATTGTGACACTTTGGGCTTCTTCCCTTGAGCTCTGCAGCTGGCTGTCCCAGCCCAGCGCACCATGTGCCACCTGCTCTCCTCAGGGCTCTGCCTGCACACAGCCCCAGGAGAAGTTTTCCTGTTTGCAAGGAAAGAATGGAAAAGCCGGAGCAGGTTTCCTAAACAACAAACCCCACTCAGGAGCCACATGCTCAGTACAGGCTGCCTGGAACGATGTCCCCTTTCTACAAGGGTCAGTGTGAGCAGGAATGATCTCTGGGAGCAGAATTCTCGGAGTCTTTCCACTGAATTCTCTCTCCCTGTGTCTTGGGGTGACTTTATCATGTGTATCCCCTATTGCTGCTCTATGCCCAGAAGTGAACTTTGTGCATTTCTGTGCCTTTCAACTGAGCCTGAGAGGGGGGAGAGGAAAAAAAACCGGACAAACTTCTCAGAGCGTTTGTTCAAGGACACACATACACACTCCTCTGCATCCTGCTTGCAGCAAGAGCAGAGGGAAGCAACTTTGTTTCTTTTTAGCCAGTTTTCAGCTCCTTTTCTCTGGGGGGAGATGGAGAGTTGAACTTTGTTTTCCTGGGACTTCGGGGGTTTTTTTCCCTTCTTCTCTTCTTGACTCTTTCAACATCAGAGCACATTGGGAGAATTTTCTCCCGAGGTGGGGGCCCTGAATGTGGGCCCATGAGCCAGCTGCAAGGAGGAGGAAAGAGATTGCACCTACGGAAGTGTTGGGGTTCCTCCCCCCTGCCATGAGGTCATGGGAGAGGGGACCCTGGGGTAGAGGCATGGCCTGGGCACGGGGTCTCCCTGCTCCCTGCTCACATGTGCCCTAACCCTGTTCAGCACTGCTTATTGGTGTTGCCCTGTGCGAGGAGGGCCCTGGTTGTGCCGTGATTGCTCAGTTCTTTGGCAGTGCCCCGCCCATGTGGCTGGAGAAGAAAGAGCTCTGAAACTTCTCTCAAGAATCGCTCCCTGTTTCTTTGCACGGGCCTCGCTGTCTATGGATGTTTCAGGAGACCCCACCGAAACACGGAAGGACTCTCAAATTATCCCAGGTTTCTCTGCACAGCGAGAGCTTTTAATATTTAGCATTGTTATCCTTTTCCTGTGTGTTTGTTAAAAAAATAGTTTTTATCTCTTTCACTTTCTTCCCAGGAAAGTTCTTTTTTCCAAAAACCTGGTGGGGGAGGGCTGGGTGTAACCTGCCTTCTATCAGAGGATATTTTCCTCCACATTTGTCCAAACCGGCACAGCCTGTCCTTTCCTGGGTCTCTGTTGCAGATGGAAGCTGCTGGTGCCATTGTCAGCTTGAAGCCCTCTTTTGATGCAAGCAGATGTTGCCAGGTGTGTTCAGCAGCTGTTGCTCAATGCTTATGCCAAGCTATTGTGCTCCTCATGGAACCAAGGAGCCATTGTGACACTGCAGGGGCTGATGGCATCAAGGAGGCAATTGTGACAGTACAGAACCTCCTAGAAACAAGGCTCCATTGTGACACCGTGGGGAATCATGGAATCAAGGAGCCCATTGTGACACGGCTGCATGGAACCAATGGTCCATGGTTACACGGCGGATTCAAGAAGAGCACGGTGACACCACGCAACATCACGGAACCATAGGTCCATTGTGACACAGCGGGGCCTCATGGAAACAAGGGGACCATTGTGGCAAAGCAGGGCCTAATGGAAGCATGGAGAGCATTGTGACACTAAGGAAACTCCTGGAACCAAGATGACCACTGGCACATAATGGAACCTCATGGAAGCAAGCATCCATGATGACTTTGGAGGGCCTCAGGGACCACAGGACCCATTGTGACACAGCAGGACCTGGTGGAACCAAGGAGCCTTTGTGATACTCCAGATCCACATGGAAGCCAGGGTGCACTGAGACACAGTGGGGCCTTGTTGGAACCAAAGACACCTCTGCAAAAAGCAGGCTAGCTCATAGAAGCAAGGAGTCCTTTGTTACAACGTAAAAGCTATGGAACCAAGGGACCATTGTGACACTGCGGGGCCTCATGGAACCAATTGTCCATGATGACAGTGCGGATCAAAGGAGACCATGGTGACACTGCGGAACCTGATGGAACCAAGGAGCCATTGTGACACAGTGGGGCCTCATGGAATCAAGGAGACCATTGTGACCCAGGTGTTGCATGGGAAGGCAAGGAGCCATTGTGACACTTTGGGCTTCTTCCCTTGAGCTCTGCAGCTGGCTGTCCCAGCCCAGCGCACCATGTGCCACCTGCTCTCCTCAGGGCTCTGCCTGCACACAGCCCCAGGAGAAGTTTTCCTGTTTGCAAGGAAAGAATGGAAAAGCCGGAGCAGGTTTCCTAAACAACAAACCCCACTCAGGAGCCACATGCTCAGTACAGGCTGCCTGGAACGATGTCCCCTTTCTACAAGGGTCAGTGTGAGCAGGAATGATCTCTGGGAGCAGAATTCTCGGAGTCTTTCCACTGAATTCTCTGTCCCTGTGTCTTGGGGTGACTTTATCATGTGTATCCCCTATTGCTGCTCTATGCCCAGAAGTGAACTTTGTGCATTTCTGTGCCTTTCAACTGAGCCTGAGAGGGGGGAGAGGAAAAAAAAGCCAGACAAACTTCTCAGAGCGTTTGTTCAAGGACACACATACACACTCCTCTGCATCCTGCTTGCAGCAAGAGCAGAGGGAAGCAACTTTGTTTCTTTTTAGCCAGTTTTCAGCTCCTTTTCTCTGCAGGGAGATGGAGAGTTGAACTTTGTTTTCCTGGGACTTCGGGGGTTTTTTTTCCCTTCTTCTCTTCTTGACTCTTTCAACATCAGAGCACATTGGGAGAATTTTCTCCCGAGGTGGGGGCCCTGAATGTGGGCCCATGAGCCAGCTGCAAGGAGGAGGAGAGAGACTACACCTACGGAAGTGTTGGGGTTCCTCCCCCCTGCCATGAGGTCATGGGAGAGGGGACCCTGGGGTAGAGGCATGGCCTGGGCACGGGGGTCTCCCTGCTCCCTGCTCACATGTGCCCTAACCCTGTTCAGCACTGCTTATTTTGTGTTGCCCTGTGTGAGGAGGGCCCTGGTTGTGCCGTGATTGCTCAGTTCTTTGGCAGTGCCCCGCCCATGTGGCTGGAGAAGAAAGAGCTCTGAAACTTCTCTCAAGAATCGCTCCCTGTTTCTTTGCACGGGCCTCGCTGTCTATGGATGTTTCAGGAGACCCCACCGAAACACGGAAGGACTCTCAAATTATCCCAGCTTTCTCTGCACAGCGAGAGCTTTTAATATTTAGCATTGTTATCCTTTTCCTGTGTGTTTGTTAAAAAAATAGTTTTTATCTCTTTCACTTTCTTCCCAGGAAAGTTCTTTTTTCCAAAAACCTGGTGGGGGAGGGCTGGGTGTAACCTGCCTTCTATCAGAGGATATTTTCCTCCACATTTGTCCAAACCGGCACAGCCTGTCCTTTCCTGGGTCTCTGTTGCAGATGGAAGCTGCTGGTGCCATTGTCAGCTTGAAGCCCTCTTTTGATGCAAGCAGATGTTGCCAGGTGTGTTCAGCAGCTGTTGCTCAATGCTTATGCCAAGCTATTGTGTTCCTCATGGAACCAAGGAGCCATTGTGACACTGCAGGGGCTGATGGCATCAAGGAGGCAATTGTGACAGTACAGAACCTCCTAGAAACAAGGCTCCATTGTGACACCGTGGGGAATCATGGAATCAAGGAGCCCATTGTGACACGGCTGCATGGAACCAATGGTCCATGGTTACACGGCGGATTCAAGAAGAGCACGGTGACACCACGCAACATCACGGAACCATAGGTCCATTGTGACACAGCGGGGCCTCATGGAAACAAGGGGACCATTGTGGCAAAGCAGGGCCTAATGGAAGCATGGAGAGCATTGTGACACTAAGGAAACTCCTGGAACCAAGATGACCACTGGCACATAATGGAACCTCATGGAAGCAAGCCTCCACGATGGTTTTGGAGGGCCTCAGGGACCACAGGACCCATTGTGACACAGCAGGACCTGGTGGAACCAAGGAGCCTTTGTGATACTCCAGATCCACATGGAAGCCAGGGTGCACTGAGACACAGCGGGGCCTTGTTGGAACCAAAGACACCTCTGCAAAAAGCAGGCTAGCTCATAGAAGCAAGGAGTCCATTGTTACAACATCAAACCTATGGAAGCAAGGGACCATTGTGACACTGCGGGGCCTCATGGAACCAATTGTCCATGATGACAGTGCGGATCAAAAGAGACCATGGTGACACTGCGGAACCTGATGGAACCAAGGAGCCATTGTGACACAGTGGGGCCTCATGGAATCAAGGAGACCATTGTGACCCAGGTGTTGCATGGGAAGGCAAGGAGCCATTGTGACACTTTGGGCTTCTTCCCTTGAGCTCTGCAGCTGGCTGTCCCAGCCCAGCGCACCATGTGCCACCTGCTCTCCTCAGGGCTCTGCCTGCACACAGCCCCAGGAGAAGTTTTCCTGTTTGCAAGGAAAGAATGGAAAAGCCGGAGCAGGTTTCCTAAACAACAAACCCCACTCAGGAGCCACATGCTCAGTACAGGCTGCCGGGAACGATGTCCCCTTTCTACAAGGGTCAGTGTGAGCAGGAATGAATGATCTCTGGGAGCAGAATTCTCGGAGTCTTTCCACTGAATTCTCTGTCCCTGTGTCTTGGGGTGACTTTATCATGTGTATCCCCCTATTGCTGCTCTATGCCCAGAAGTGAACTTTGTGCATTTCTGTGCCTTTCAACTGAGCCTGAGAGGGGGGAGAGGAAAAAAAAGCCAGACAAACTTCTCAGAGCGTTTGTTCAAGGACACACATACACACTCCTCTGCATCCTGCTTGCAGCAAGAGCAGAGGAAGCAACTTTGTTTCTTTTTAGCCAGTTTTCAGCTCCTTTTCTCTGGGGGGAGATGGAGAGTTGAACTTTGTTTTCCTGGGACTTCGGGGGTTTTTTTTCCCTTCTTCTCTTCTTGACTCTTTCAACATCAGAGCACATTGGGAGAATTTTCTCCCGAGGTGGGGGCCCTGAATGTGGGCCCATGAGCCAGCTGCAAGGAGGAGGAGAGAGACTACACCTACGGAAGTGTTGGGGTTCCTCCCCCCTGCCATGAGGTCATGGGAGAGGGGACCCTGGGGTAGAGGCATGGCCTGGGCACGGGGGTCTCCCTGCTCCCTGCTCACATGTGCCCTAACCCTGTTCAGCACTGCTTATTTTGTGTTGCCCTGTGTGAGGAGGGCCCTGGTTGTGCCGTGATTGCTCAGTTCTTTGGCAGTGCCCCGCCCATGTGGCTGGAGAAGAAAGAGCTCTGAAACTTCTCTCAAGAATCGCTCCCTGTTTCTTTGCACGGGCCTCGCTGTCTATGGATGTTTCAGGAGACCCCACCGAAACACGGAAGGACTCTCAAATTATCCCAGCTTTCTCTGCACAGCGAGAGCTTTTAATATTTAGCATTGTTATCCTTTTCCTGTGTGTTTGTTAAAAAAGTAGTTTTTATCTCTTTCACTTTCTTCCCAGGAAAATTCTTTTTTCCCGAAGCTGGTGGGGGAGGGCTGGGTGTAACCTGCCTTCTATCAGAGGATATTTTCCTCCACATTTGTCCAAACCGGCACAGCCTGTCCTTTCCCTGGGTGTCTGTTGCAGATGGAAGCTGCTGGTGCCATTGTCAGCTTGAAGCCCTCTTTTGATGCAAGCAGATGTTGCCAGGTGTGTTCAGCAGCTGTTGCTCAATGCTTATGCCAAGCTATTGTGTTCCTCATGGAACCAAGGAGCCATTGTGACACTGCAGGGGCTGATGGCATCAAGGAGGCAATTGTGACAGTACAGAACCTCCTAGAAACAAGGCTCCATTGTGACACCGTGGGGAATCATGGAATCAAGGAGCCCATTGTGACACGGCTGCATGGAACCAATGGTCCATGGTTACACGGCGGATTCAAGAAGAGCACGGTGACACCACGCAACATCATGGAACCGTACGTCCATTGTGACACAGCAAGGCCGCATGGAAACAAGGGGACCATTGTGGCAAAGCAGGGCCTAATGGAAGCCTGGAGAGCATTGTGACATTGTGGGGAATCATGGAAACATGGAGAGCATTGTGACACTAAGGAAACTCCTGGAACCAAGATGACCACTGGCACATAATGGAACCTCATGGAAGCAAGCATCCATGATGACTTTGGAGGGCCTCAGGGACCACAGGACCCATTGTGACACAGCAGGACCTGGTGGAACCAAGGAGCCTTTGTGATACTCCAGATCCACATGGAAGCCAGGGTGCACTGAGACACAGTGGGGCCTTGTTGGAACCAAAGACACCTCTGCAAAAAGCAGGCTAGCTCATAGAAGCAAGGAGTCCTTTGTTACAACGTAAAAGCTATGCAACCAAGGGACCATTGTGACACTGCGGGGCCTCATGGAACCAATTGTCCATGATGACAGTGCGGATCAAAGGAGACCATGGTGACACTGCGGAACCTGATGGAACCAAGGAGCCATTGTGACACAGTGGGGCCTCATGGAATCAAGGAGACCATTGTGACCCAGGTGTTGCATGGGAAGGCAAGGAGCCATTGTGACACTTTGGGCTTCTTCCCTTGAGCTCTGCAGCTGGCTGTCCCAGCCCAGCGCACCATGTGCCACCTGCTCTCCTCAGGGCTCTGCCTGCACACAGCCCCAGGAGAAGTTTTCCTGTTTGCAAGGAAAGAATGGAAAAGCCGGAGCAGGTTTCCTAAACAACAAACCCCACTCAGGAGCCACATGCTCAGTACAGGCTGCCTGGAACGATGTCCCCTTTCTACAAGGGTCAGTGTGAGCAGGAATGAATGATCTCTGGGAGCAGAATTCTCGGAGTCTTTCCACTGAATTCTCTCTCCCTGTGTCTTGGGGTGACTTTATCATGTGTATCCCCTATTGCTGCTCTATGCCCAGAAGTGAACTTTGTGCATTTCTGTGCCTTTCAACTGAGCCTGAGAGGGGGGAGAGGAAAAAAAACCGGACAAACTTCTCAGAGCGTTTGTTCAAGGACACACATACACACTCCTCTGCATCCTGCTTGCAGCAAGAGCAGAGGGAAGCAACTTTGTTTCTTTTTAGCCAGTTTTCAGCTCCTTTTCTCTGGGGGGAGATGGAGAGTTGAACTTTGTTTTCCTGGGACTTCGGGGGTTTTTTTTCCCTTCTTCTCTTCTTGACTCTTTCAACATCAGAGCACATTGGGAGAATTTTCTCCCGAGGTGGGGGCCCTGAATGTGGGCCCATGAGCCAGCTGCAAGGAGGAGGAGAGAGACTGCACCTACGGAAGTGTTGGGGTTCCTCCCCCCTGCCATGAGGTCATGGGAGAGGGGACCCTGGGGTAGAGGCATGGCCTGGGCACGGGGGTCTCCCTGCTCCCTGCTCACATGTGCCCTAACCCTGTTCAGCACTGCTTATTTTGTGTTGCCCTGTGTGAGGAGGGCCCTGGTTGTGCCGTGATTGCTCAGTTCTTTGGCAGTGCCCCGCCCATGTGGCTGGAGAAGAAAGAGCTCTGAAACTTCTCTCAAGAATCGCTCCCTGTTTCTTTGCACGGGCCTCGCTGTCTATGGATGTTTCAGGAGACCCCACCGAAACACAGAAGGACTCTCAAATTATCCCAGCTTTCTCTGCACAGCGAGAGCTTTTAATATTTAGCATTGTTATCCTTTTCCTGTGTGTTTGTTAAAAAAATAGTTTTTATCTCTTTCACTTTCTTCCCAGGAAAGTTCTTTTTTCCAAAAACCTGGTGGGGGAGGGCTGGGTGTAACCTGCCTTCTATCAGAGGATATTTTCCTCCACATTTGTCCAAACCGGCACAGCCTGTCCTTTCCTGGGTCTCTGTTGCAGATGGAAGCTGCTGGTGCCATTGTCAGCTTGAAGCCCTCTTTTGATGCAAGCAGATGTTGCCAGGTGTGTTCAGCAGCTGTTGCTCAATGCTTATGCCAAGCTATTGTGTTCCTCATGGAACCAAGGAGCCATTGTGACACTGCAGGGGCTGATGGCATCAAGGAGGCAATTGTGACAGTACAGAACCTCCTAGAAACAAGGCTCCATTGTGACACCGTGGGGAATCATGGAATCAAGGAGCCCATTGTGACACGGCTGCATGGAACCAATGGTCCATGGTTACACGGCGGATTCAAGAAGAGCACGGTGACACCACGCAACATCATGGAACCGTACGTCCATTGTGACACAGCAAGGCCGCATGGAAACAAGGGGACCATTGTGGCAAAGCAGGGCCTAATGGAAGCCTGGAGAGCATTGTGACATTGTGGGGAATCATGGAAACATGGAGAGCATTGTGACACTAAGGAAACTCCTGGAACCAAGATGACCACTGGCACATAATGGAACCTCATGGAAGCAAGCATCCATGATGACTTTGGAGGGCCTCAGGGACCACAGGACCCATTGTGACACAGCAGGACCTGGTGGAACCAAGGAGCCTTTGTGATACTCCAGATCCACATGGAAGCCAGGGTGCACTGAGACACAGTGGGGCCTTGTTGGAACCAAAGACACCTCTGCAAAAAGCAGGCTAGCTCATAGAAGCAAGGAGTCCTTTGTTACAACGTAAAAGCTATGCAACCAAGGGACCATTGTGACACTGCGGGGCCTCATGGAACCAATTGTCCATGATGACAGTGCGGATCAAAGGAGACCATGGTGACACTGCGGAACCTGATGGAACCAAGGAGCCATTGTGACACAGTGGGGCCTCATGGAATCAAGGAGACCATTGTGACCCAGGTGTTGCATGGGAAGGCAAGGAGCCATTGTGACACTTTGGGCTTCTTCCCTTGAGCTCTGCAGCTGGCTGTCCCAGCCCAGCGCACCATGTGCCACCTGCTCTCCTCAGGGCTCTGCCTGCACACAGCCCCAGGAGAAGTTTTCCTGTTTGCAAGGAAAGAATGGAAAAGCCGGAGCAGGTTTCCTAAACAACAAACCCCACTCAGGAGCCACATGCTCAGTACAGGCTGCCTGGAACGATGTCCCCTTTCTACAAGGGTCAGTGTGAGCAGGAATGAATGATCTCTGGGAGCAGAATTCTCGGAGTCTTTCCACTGAATTCTCTCTCCCTGTGTCTTGGGGTGACTTTATCATGTGTATCCCCTATTGCTGCTCTATGCCCAGAAGTGAACTTTGTGCATTTCTGTGCCTTTCAACTGAGCCTGAGAGGGGGGAGAGGAAAAAAAACCGGACAAACTTCTCAGAGCGTTTGTTCAAGGACACACATACACACTCCTCTGCATCCTGCTTGCAGCAAGAGCAGAGGGAAGCAACTTTGTTTCTTTTTAGCCAGTTTTCAGCTCCTTTTCTCTGGGGGGAGATGGAGAGTTGAACTTTGTTTTCCTGGGACTTCGGGGGTTTTTTTTCCCTTCTTCTCTTCTTGACTCTTTCAACATCAGAGCACATTGGGAGAATTTTCTCCCGAGGTGGGGGCCCTGAATGTGGGCCCATGAGCCAGCTGCAAGGAGGAGGAGAGAGACTGCACCTACGGAAGTGTTGGGGTTCCTCCCCCCTGCCATGAGGTCATGGGAGAGGGGACCCTGGGGTAGAGGCATGGCCTGGGCACGGGGGTCTCCCTGCTCCCTGCTCACATGTGCCCTAACCCTGTTCAGCACTGCTTATTTTGTGTTGCCCTGTGTGAGGAGGGCCCTGGTTGTGCCGTGATTGCTCAGTTCTTTGGCAGTGCCCCGCCCATGTGGCTGGAGAAGAAAGAGCTCTGAAACTTCTCTCAAGAATCGCTCCCTGTTTCTTTGCACGGGCCTCGCTGTCTATGGATGTTTCAGGAGACCCCACCGAAACACAGAAGGACTCTCAAATTATCCCAGCTTTCTCTGCACAGCGAGAGGTTTTAATATTTAGCATTGTTATCCTTTTCCTGTGTGTTTGTTAAAAAAATAGTTTTTATCTCTTTCACTTTCTTCCCAGGAAAGTTCTTTTTTCCAAAAACCTGGTGGGGGAGGGCTGGGTGTAACCTGCCTTCTATCAGAGGATATTTTCCTCCACATTTGTCCAAACCGGCACAGCCTGTCCTTTCCTGGGTCTCTGTTGCAGATGGAAGCTGCTGGTGCCATTGTCAGCTTGAAGCACTCTTTTGATGCAAGCAGATGTTGCCAGGTGTGTTCAGCAGCTGTTGCTCAATGCTTATGCCAAGCTATTGTGTTCCTCATGGAACCAAGGAGCCATTGTGACACTGCAGGGGCTGATGGCATCAAGGAGGCAATTGTGACAGTACAGAACCTCCTAGAAACAAGGCTCCATTGTGACACCGTGGGGAATCATGGAATCAAGGAGCCCATTGTGACACGGCTGCATGGAACCAATGGTCCATGGTTACACGGCGGATTCAAGAAGAGCACGGTGACACCACGCAACATCATGGAACCGTACGTCCATTGTGACACAGCAAGGCCGCATGGAAACAAGGGGACCATTGTGGCAAAGCAGGGCCTAATGGAAGCCTGGAGAGCATTGTGACATTGTGGGGAATCATGGAAACATGGAGAGCATTGTGACACTAAGGAAACTCCTGGAACCAAGATGACCACTGGCACATAATGGAACCTCATGGAAGCAAGCATCCATGATGACTTTGGAGGGCCTCAGGGACCACAGGACCCATTGTGACACAGCAGGACCTGGTGGAACCAAGGAGCCTTTGTGATACTCCAGATCCACATGGAAGCCAGGGTGCACTGAGACACAGTGGGGCCTTGTTGGAACCAAAGACACCTCTGCAAAAAGCAGGCTAGCTCATAGAAGCAAGGAGTCCTTTGTTACAACGTAAAAGCTATGCAACCAAGGGACCATTGTGACACTGCGGGGCCTCATGGAACCAATTGTCCATGATGACAGTGCGGATCAAAGGAGACCATGGTGACACTGCGGAACCTGATGGAACCAAGGAGCCATTGTGACACAGTGGGGCCTCATGGAATCAAGGAGACCATTGTGACCCAGGTGTTGCATGGGAAGGCAAGGAGCCATTGTGACACTTTGGGCTTCTTCCCTTGAGCTCTGCAGCTGGCTGTCCCAGCCCAGCGCACCATGTGCCACCTGCTCTCCTCAGGGCTCTGCCTGCACACAGCCCCAGGAGAAGTTTTCCTGTTTGCAAGGAAAGAATGGAAAAGCCGGAGCAGGTTTCCTAAACAACAAACCCCACTCAGGAGCCACATGCTCAGTACAGGCTGCCTGGAACGATGTCCCCTTTCTACAAGGGTCAGTGTGAGCAGGAATGAATGATCTCTGGGAGCAGAATTCTCGGAGTCTTTCCACTGAATTCTCTCTCCCTGTGTCTTGGGGTGACTTTATCATGTGTATCCCCTATTGCTGCTCTATGCCCAGAAGTGAACTTTGTGCATTTCTGTGCCTTTCAACTGAGCCTGAGAGGGGGGAGAGGAAAAAAAACCGGACAAACTTCTCAGAGCGTTTGTTCAAGGACACACATACACACTCCTCTGCATCCTGCTTGCAGCAAGAGCAGAGGGAAGCAACTTTGTTTCTTTTTAGCCAGTTTTCAGCTCCTTTTCTCTGGAGGGAGATGGAGAGTTGAACTTTGTTTTCCTGGGACTTCGGGGGTTTTTTTTCCCTTCTTCTCTTCTTGACTCTTTCAACATCAGAGCACATTGGGAGAATTTTCTCCCGAGGTGGGGGCCCTGAATGTGGGCCCATGAGCCAGCTGCAAGGAGGAGGAGAGAGACTACACCTACGGAAGTGTTGGGGTTCCTCCCTCCTGCCATGCGGTCATGGGAGAGGGGACCCTGGGGTAGAGGCATGGCCTGGGCACGGGGGTCTCCCTGCTCCCTGCTCACATGTGCCCTAATCCTGTTCAGCACTGCTTATTTTGTGTTGCCCTGTGCGAGGAGGGCCCTGGTTGTGCCGTGATTGCTCAGTTCTTTGGCAGTGCCCCGCCCATGTGGCTGGAGAAGAAAGAGCTCTGAAACTTCTCTCAAGAATCGCTCCCTGTTTCTTTGCACGGGCCTCGCTGTCTATGGATGTTTCAGGAGACCCCACCGAAACACGGAAGGACTCTCAAATTATCCCAGGTTTCTCTGCACAGCGAGAGCTTTTAATATTTAGCATTGTTATCCTTTTCCTGTGTGTTTGTTAAAAAAATAGTTTTTATCTCTTTCACTTTCTTCCCAGGAAAGTTCTTTTTTCCAAAAACCTGGTGGGGGAGGGCTGGGTGTAACCTGCCTTCTATCAGAGGATATTTTCCTCCACATTTGTCCAAACCGGCACAGCCTGTCCTTTCCCTGGGTGTCTGTTGCAGATGGAAGCTGCTGGTGCCATTGTCAGCTTGAAGCCCTCTTTTGATGCAAGCAGATGTTGCCAGGTGTGTTCAGCAGCTGTTGCTCAATGCTTATGCCAAGCTATTGTGTTCCTCATGGAACCAAGGAGCCATTGTGACACTGCAGGGGCTGATGGCATCAAGGAGGCAATTGTGACAGTACAGAACCTCCTAGAAACAAGGCTCCATTGTGACACCGTGGGGAATCATGGAATCAAGGAGCCCATTGTGACACGGCTGCATGGAACCAATGGTCCATGGTTACACGGCGGATTCAAGAAGAGCACGGTGACACCACGCAACATCATGGAACCGTACGTCCATTGTGACACAGCAAGGCCGCATGGAAACAAGGGGACCATTGTGGCAAAGCAGGGCCTAATGGAAGCCTGGAGAGCATTGTGACATTGTGGGGAATCATGGAAACATGGAGAGCATTGTGACACTAAGGAAACTCCTGGAACCAAGATGACCACTGGCACATAATGGAACCTCATGGAAGCAAGCATCCATGATGACTTTGGAGGGCCTCAGGGACCACAGGACCCATTGTGACACAGCAGGACCTGGTGGAACCAAGGAGCCTTTGTGATACTCCAGATCCACATGGAAGCCAGGGTGCACTGAGACACAGTGGGGCCTTGTTGGAACCAAAGACACCTCTGCAAAAAGCAGGCTAGCTCATAGAAGCAAGGAGTCCTTTGTTACAACGTAAAAGCTATGCAACCAAGGGACCATTGTGACACTGCGGGGCCTCATGGAACCAATTGTCCATGATGACAGTGCGGATCAAAGGAGACCATGGTGACACTGCGGAACCTGATGGAACCAAGGAGCCATTGTGACACAGTGGGGCCTCATGGAATCAAGGAGACCATTGTGACCCAGGTGTTGCATGGGAAGGCAAGGAGCCATTGTGACACTTTGGGCTTCTTCCCTTGAGCTCTGCAGCTGGCTGTCCCAGCCCAGCGCACCATGTGCCACCTGCTCTCCTCAGGGCTCTGCCTGCACACAGCCCCAGGAGAAGTTTTCCTGTTTGCAAGGAAAGAATGGAAAAGCCGGAGCAGGTTTCCTAAACAACAAACCCCACTCAGGAGCCACATGCTCAGTACAGGCTGCCTGGAACGATGTCCCCTTTCTACAAGGGTCAGTGTGAGCAGGAATGATCTCTGGGAGCAGAATTCTCGGAGTCTTTCCACTGAATTCTCTCTCCCTGTGTCTTGGGGTGACTTTATCATGTGTATCCTCTATTGCTGCTCTATGCCCAGAAGTGAACTTTGTGCATTTCTGTGCCTTTCAACTGAGCCTGAGAGGGGGGAGAGGAAAAAAAAGCCAGACAAACTTCTCAGAGCGTTTGTTCAAGGACACACATACACACTCCTCTGCATCCTGCTTGCAGCAAGAGCAGAGGGAAGCAACTTTGTTTCTTTTTAGCCAGTTTTCAGCTCCTTTTCTCTGCAGGGAGATGGAGAGTTGAACTTTGTTTTCCTGGGACTTCGGGGGTTTTTTTTCCCTTCTTCTCTTCTTGACTCTTTCAACATCAGAGCACATTGGGAGAATTTTCTCCCGAGGTGGGGGCCCTGAATGTGGGCCCATGAGCCAGCTGCAAGGAGGAGGAGAGAGACTGCACCTACGGAAGTGTTGGGGTTCCTCCCCCCTGCCATGAGGTCATGGGAGAGGGGACCCTGGGGTAGAGGCATGGCCTGGGCACGGGGGTCTCCCTGCTCCCTGCTCACATGTGCCCTAACCCTGTTCAGCACTGCTTATTTTGTGTTGCCCTGTGTGAGGAGGGCCCTGGTTGTGCCGTGATTGCTCAGTTCTTTGGCAGTGCCCCGCCCATGTGGCTGGAGAAGAAAGAGCTCTGAAACTTCTCTCAAGAATCGCTCCCTATTTCTTTGCAGGGGCCTCGCTGTCTATGGATGTTTCAGGAGACCCCACCGAAACACGGAAGGACTCTCAAATTATCCCAGCTTTCTCTGCACAGCGAGAGCTTTTAATATTTAGCATTGTTCTCCTTTTCCTGTGTGTTTGTTAAAAAAATAGTTTTTATCTCTTTCACTTTCTTCCCAGGAAAATTCTTTTTTCCCGAAGCTGGTGGGGGAGGGCTGGGTGTAACCTGCCTTCTATCAGAGGATATTTTCCTCCACATTTGTCCAAACCGGCACAGCCTGTCCTTTCCTGGGTCTCTGTTGCAGATGGAAGCTGCTGGTGCCATTGTCAGCTTGAAGCCCTCTTTTGATGCAAGCAGATGTTGCCAGGTGTGTTCAGCAGCTGTTGCTCAATGCTTATGCCAAGCTATTGTGTTCCTCATGGAACCAAGGAGCCATTGTGACACTGCAGGGGCTGATGGCATCAAGGAGGCAATTGTGACAGTACAGAACCTCCTAGAAACAAGGCTCCATTGTGACACCGTGGGGAATCATGGAATCACGGAGCCCATTGTGACACGGCTGCATGGAACCAATGGTCCATGGTTACACGGCGGATTCAAGAAGAGCACGGTGACACCACGCAACATCATGGAACCATAGGTCCATTGTGACACAGCGGGGCCTCATGGAAACAAGGGGACCATTGTGGCAAAGCAGGGCCTAATGGAAGCATGGAGAGCATTGTGACATTGTGGGGAATCATGGAAGCATGGAGAGCATTGTGACACTAAGGAAACTCCTGGAACCAAGATGACCACTGGCACATAATGGAACCTCATGGAAGCAAGCCTCCATGATGACTTTGGAGGGCCTCAGGGACCACAGGACCCATTGTGACACAGCAGGACCTGGTGGAACCAAGGAGCCTTTGTGATGCTCCAGATCCACGTGGAAGCCAGGGTGCACTGAGACACAGCGGGGCCTTGTTGGAACCAAAGACACCTCTGCAAAAAGCAGGCTAGCTCATAGAAGCAAGGAGTCCATTGTTACAACATCAAACCTATGGAAGCAAGGGACCATTGTGACACTGCGGGGCCTCATGGAACCAATTGTCCATGATGACAGTGCGGATCAAAGGAGACCATGGTGACACTGCGGAACCCGATGGAACCAAGGAGCCATTGTGACACAGTGGGGCCTCATGGAATCAAGGAGACCATTGTGACCCAGGTGTTGCATGTGAAGGCAAGGAGCCATTGTGACACTTTGGGCTTCTTCCCTTGAGCTCTGCAGCTGGCTGTCCCAGCCCAGCGCACCATGTGCCACCTGCTCTCCTCAGGGCTCTGCCTGCACACAGCCCCAGGAGAAGTTTTCCTGTTTGCAAGGAAAGAATGGAAAAGCCGGAGCAGGTTTCCCAAACAACAAACCCCACTCAGGAGCCACATGCTCAGTACAGGCTGCCGGGAACGATGTCCCCTTTCTACAAGGGTCAGGGTGAGCAGGAATGAATGATCTCTGGGAGCAGAATTCTCGGAGTCTTTCCACTGAATTCTCTGTCCCTGTGTCTTGGGGTGACTTTATCATGTGTATCCCCTATTGCTGCTCTATGCCCAGAAGTGAACTTTGTGCATTTCTGTGCCTTTCAACTGAGCCTGAGAGGGGGGAGAGGAAAAAAAACCGGACAAACTTCTCAGAGCGTTTGTTCAAGGACACACATACACACTCCTCTGCATCCTGCTTGCAGCAAGAGCAGAGGGAAGCAACTTTGTTTCTTTTTAGCCAGTTTTCAGCTCCTTTTCTCTGGGGGGAGATGGAGAGTTGAACTTTGCTTTCCTGGGACTTTGGGGGTTTTTTTCCCTTCTTCTCTTCTTGACTCTTTCAACATCAGACCACATTGGGAGAATTTTCTCCCGAGGTGGGGGCCCTGAATGTGGGCCCATGAGCCAGCTGCAAGGAGGAGGAGAGAGACTACACCTCCGGAAGTGTTGGGGTTCCTCCCCCCTGCCATGAGGTCATGGGAGAGGGGACCCTGGGGTAGAGGCATGGCCTGGGCACGGGGTCTCCCTGCTCCCTGCTGACATGTGCCCTAACCCTGTTCAGCACTGCTTATTTTGTGTTGCCCTGTGCCAGGAGGGCCCTGGTTGTGCCGTGACTGCTCAGTTCTTTGGCAGTGCCCCGCCCATGTGGCTGGAGAAGAAAGAGCTCTGAAACTTCTCTCAAGAATCGCTCCCTATTTCTTTGCACGGGCCTCGCTGTCTATGGATGTTTCAGGAGACCCCACCGAAACACGGAAGGACTCTCAAATTATCCCAGCTTTCTCTGCACAGCGAGAGCTTTTAATATTTAGCATTGTTCTCCTTTTCCTGTGTGTTTGTTAAAAAAATAGTTTTTATCTCTTTCACTTTCTTCCCAGGAAAATTCTTTTTTCCCGAAGCTGGTGGGGGAGGGCTGGGTGTAACCTGCCTTCTATCAGAGGATATTTTCCTCCACATTTGTCCAAACCGGCACAGCCTGTCCTTTCCTGGGTCTCTGTTGCAGATGGAAGCTGCTGGTGCCATTGTCAGCTTGAAGCCCTCTTTTGATGCAAGCAGATGTTGCCAGGTGTGTTCAGCAGCTGTTGCTCAATGCTTATGCCAAGCTATTGTGTTCCTCATGGAACCAAGGAGCCATTGTGACACTGCAGGGGCTGATGGCATCAAGGAGGCAATTGTGACAGTACAGAACCTCCTAGAAACAAGGCTCCATTGTGACACCGTGGGGAATCATGGAATCACGGAGCCCATTGTGACACGGCCAGGCCGCATGGAACCAATGGTCCATGGTTACACTGCGGATTCAAGAAGAGCACGGTGACACCACGCAACATCATGGAACCATAGGTCCATTGTGACACAGCAAGGCCTCATGGAAACAAGGGGACCATTGTGGCAAAGCAGGGCCTAATGGAAGCATGGAGAGCATTGTGACATTGTGGGGAATCATGGAAGCATGGAGAGCATTGTGACACTAAGGAAACTCCTGGAACCAAGATGACCACTGGCACATAATGGAACCTCATGGAAGCAAGCCTCCACGATGGTTTTGGAGGGCCTCAGGGACCACAGGACCCATTGTGACACAGCAGGACCTGGTGGAACCAAGGAGCCTTTGTGATACTCCAGATCCACATGGAAGCCAGGGTGCACTGAGACACAGCGGGGCCTTGTTGGAACCAAAGACACCTCTGCAAAAAGCAGGCTAGCTCATAGAAGCAAGGAGTCCATTGTTACAACATCAAACCTATGGAAGCAAGGGACCATTGTGACACTGCGGGGCCTCATGGAACCAATTGTCCATGATGACAGTGCGGATCAAAGGAGACCATGGTGACACTGCGGAACCCGATGGAACCAAGGAGCCATTGTGACACAGTGGGGCCTCATGGAATCAAGGAGACCATTGTGACCCAGGTGTTGCATGTGAAGGCAAGGAGCCATTGTGACACTTTGGGCTTCTTCCCTTGAGCTCTGCAGCTGGCTGTCCCAGCCCAGCGCACCATGTGCCACCTGCTCTCCTCAGGGCTCTGCCTGCACACAGCCCCAGGAGAAGTTTTCCTGTTTGGAAGGAAAGAATGGAAAAGCCGGAGCAGGTTTCCCAAACAACAAACCCCACTCAGGAGCCACATGCTCAGTACAGGCTGCCTGGAACGAGGTCCCCTTTCTACAAGGGTCAGGGTGAGCAGGAATGAATGATCTCTGGGAGCAGAATTCTCGGAGTCTTTCCACTGAATTCTCTGTCCCTGTGTCTTGGGGTGACTTTATCATGTGTATCCCCTATTGCTACTCTATGCCCAGAAGTGAACTTTGTGCATTTCTGTGCCTTTCAACTGAGCCTGAGAGGGGGGAGAGGAAAAAAAACCGGACAACCTTCTCAGAGCGTTTGTTCAAGGACACACATACACACTCCTCTGCATCCTGCTTGCAGCAAGAGCAGAGGGAAGCAACTTTGTTTCTTTTTAGCCAGTTTTCAGCTCCTTTTCTCTGGGGGGAGATGGAGAGTTGAACTTTGCTTTCCTGGGACTTTGGGGGTTTTTTTCCCTTCTTCTCTTCTTGACTCTTTCAACATCAGACCACATTGGGAGAATTTTCTCCCGAGGTGGGGGCCCTGAATGTGGGCCCATGAGCCAGCTGCAAGGAGGAGGAGAGAGACTGCACCTACGGAAGTGTTGGGGTTCCTCCCCCCTGCCATGAGGTCATGGGAGAGGGGACCCTGGGGTAGAGGCATGGCCTGGGCACGGGGGGTCTCCCTGCTCCCTGCTGACATGTGCCCTAACCCTGTTCAGCACTGCTTATTTTGTGTTGCCCTGTGCGAGGAGGGCCCTGGTTGTGCCGTGATTGCTCAGTTCTTTGGCAGTGCCCCGCCCATGTGGCTGGAGAAGAAAGAGCTCTGAAACTTCTCTCAAGAATCGCTCCCTATTTCTTTGCACGGGCCTCGCTGTCTATGGATGTTTCAGGAGACCCCACCGAAACACGGAAGGACTCTCAAATTATCCCAGCTTTCTCTGCACAGCGAGAGCTTTTAATATTTAGCATTGTTCTCCTTTTCCTGTGTGTTTGTTAAAAAAATAGTTTTTATCTCTTTCACTTTCTTCCCAGGAAAATTCTTTTTTCCCGAAGCTGGTGGGGGAGGGCTGGGTGTAACCTGCCTTCTATCAGAGGATATTTTCCTCCACATTTGTCCAAACCGGCACAGCCTGTCCTTTCCTGGGTCTCTGTTGCAGATGGAAGCTGCTGGTGCCATTGTCAGCTTGAAGCCCTCTTTTGATGCAAGCAGATGTTGCCAGGTGTGTTCAGCAGCTGTTGCTCAATGCTTATGCCAAGCTATTGTGTTCCTCATGGAACCAAGGAGCCATTGTGACACTGCAGGGGCTGATGGCATCAAGGAGGCAATTGTGACAGTACAGAACCTCCTAGAAACAAGGCTCCATTGTGACACCGTGGGGAATCATGGAATCACGGAGCCCATTGTGACACGGCTGCATGGAACCAATGGTCCATGGTTACACGGCGGATTCAAGAAGAGCACGGTGACACCACGCAACATCATGGAACCATAGGTCCATTGTGACACAGCGGGGCCTCATGGAAACAAGGGGACCATTGTGGCAAAGCAGGGCCTAATGGAAGCATGGAGAGCATTGTGACATTGTGGGGAATCATGGAAGCATGGAGAGCATTGTGACACTAAGGAAACTCCTGGAACCAAGATGACCACTGGCACATAATGGAACCTCATGGAAGCAAGCCTCCATGATGACTTTGGAGGGCCTCAGGGACCACAGGACCCATTGTGACACAGCAGGACCTGGTGGAACCAAGGAGCCTTTGTGATGCTCCAGATCCACATGGAAGCCAGGGTGCACTGAGACACAGTGGGGCCTTGTTGGAACCAAAGACACCTCTGCAAAAAGCAGGCTAGCTCATAGAAGCAAGGAGTCCTTTGTTACAACATCAAACCTATGGAAGCAAGGGACCATTGTGACACTGCGGGGCCTCATGGAACCAATTGTCCATGATGACAGTGCGGATCAAAGGAGACCATGGTGACACTGCGGAACCCGATGGAACCAAGGAGCCATTGTGACACAGTGGGGCCTCATGGAATCAAGGAGACCATTGTGACCCAGGTGTTGCATGGGAAGGCAAGGAGCCATTGTGACACTTTGGGCTTCTTCCCTTGAGCTCTGCAGCTGGCTGTCCCAGCCCAGCGCACCATGTGCCACCTGCTCTCCTCAGGGCTCTGCCTGCACACAGCCCCAGGAGAAGTTTTCCTGTTTGCAAGGAAAGAATGGAAAAGCCGGAGCAGGTTTCCCAAACAACAAACCCCACTCAGGAGCCACATGCTCAGTACAGGCTGCCGGGAACGATGTCCCCTTTCTACAAGGGTCAGGGTGAGCAGGAATGAATGATCTCTGGGAGCAGAATTCTCGGAGTCTTTCCACTGAATTCTCTGTCCCTGTGTCTTGGGGTGACTTTATCATGTGTATCCCCTATTGCTGCTCTATGCCCAGAAGTGAACTTTGTGCATTTCTGTGCCTTTCAACTGAGCCTGAGAGGGGGGAGAGGAAAAAAAACTGGACAAACTTCTCAGAGCGTTTGTTCAAGGACACACATACACACTCCTCTGCATCCTGCTTGCAGCAAGAGCGGAGGAAGCAACTTTGTTTCTTTTTAGCCAGTTTTCAGCTCCTTTTCTCTGGGGAGAGATGGAGAGTTGAACTTTGTTTTCCTGGGACTTTGGGGGTTTTTTTCCCTTCTTCTCTTCTTGACTCTTTCAACATCAGACCACATTGGGAGAATTTTCTCCCGAGGTGGGGGCCCTGAATGTGGGCCCATGAGCCAGCTGCAAGGAGGAGGAGAGAGACTACACCTCCGGAAGTGTTGGGGTTCCTCCCCCCTGCCATGAGGTCATGGGAGAGGGGACCCTGGGGTAGAGGCATGGCCTGGGCACGGGGGGTCTCCCTGCTCCCTGCTGACATGTGCCCTAACCCTGTTCAGCACTGCTTATTTTGTGTTGCCCTGTGCGAGGAGGGCCCTGGTTGTGCCGTGACTGCTCAGTTCTTTGGCAGTGCCCCGCCCATGTGGCTGGAGAAGAAAGAGCTCTGAAACTTCTCTCAAGAATCGCTCCCTATTTCTTTGCACGGGCCTCGCTGTCTATGGATGTTTCAGGAGACCCCACCGAAACACGGAAGGACTCTCAAATTATCCCAGCTTTCTCTGCACAGCGAGAGCTTTTAATATTTAGCATTGTTATCCTTTTCCTGTGTGTTTGTTAAAAAAATAGTTTTTATCTCTTTCACTTTCTTCCCAGGAAAATTCTTTTTTCCCGAAGCTGGTGGGGGAGGGCTGGGTGTAACCTGCCTTCTATCAGAGGATATTTTCCTCCACATTTGTCCAAACCGGCACAGCCTGTCCTTTCCTGGGTCTCTGTTGCAGATGGAAGCTGCTGGTGCCATTGTCAGCTTGAAGCCCTCTTTTGATGCAAGCAGATGTTGCCAGGTGTGTTCAGCAGCTGTTGCTCAATGCTTATGCCAAGCTATTGTGTTCCTCATGGAACCAAGGAGCCATTGTGACACTGCAGGGGCTGATGGCATCAAGGAGGCAATTGTGACAGTACAGAACCTCCTAGAAACAAGGCTCCATTGTGACACCGTGGGGAATCATGGAATCACGGAGCCCATTGTGACACGGCCAGGCCGCATGGAACCAATGGTCCATGGTTACACTGCGGATTCAAGAAGAGCACGGTGACACCACGCAACATCATGGAACCATAGGTCCATTGTGACACAGCAAGGCCTCATGGAAACAAGGGGACCATTGTGGCAAAGCAGGGCCTAATGGAAGCATGGAGAGCATTGTGACATTGTGGGGAATCATGGAAGCATGGAGAGCATTGTGACACTAAGGAAACTCCTGGAACCAAGATGACCACTGGCACATAATGGAACCTCATGGAAGCAAGCCTCCACGATGGTTTTGGAGGGCCTCAGGGACCACAGGACCCATTGTGACACAGCAGGACCTGGTGGAACCAAGGAGCCTTTGTGATACTCCAGATCCACATGGAAGCCAGGGTGCACTGAGACACAGCGGGGCCTTGTTGGAACCAAAGACACCTCTGCAAAAAGCAGGCTAGCTCATAGAAGCAAGGAGTCCATTGTTACAACATCAAACCTATGGAAGCAAGGGACCATTGTGACACTGCGGGGCCTCATGGAACCAATTGTCCATGATGACAGTGCGGATCAAAGGAGACCATGGTGACACTGCGGAACCCGATGGAACCAAGGAGCCATTGTGACACAGTGGGGCCTCATGGAATCAAGGAGACCATTGTGACCCAGGTGTTGCATGTGAAGGCAAGGAGCCATTGTGACACTTTGGGCTTCTTCCCTTGAGCTCTGCAGCTGGCTGTCCCAGCCCAGCGCACCATGTGCCACCTGCTCTCCTCAGGGCTCTGCCTGCACACAGCCCCAGGAGAAGTTTTCCTGTTTGGAAGGAAAGAATGGAAAAGCCGGAGCAGGTTTCCCAAACAACAAACCCCACTCAGGAGCCACATGCTCAGTACAGGCTGCCTGGAACGAGGTCCCCTTTCTACAAGGGTCAGGGTGAGCAGGAATGAATGATCTCTGGGAGCAGAATTCTCGGAGTCTTTCCACTGAATTCTCTGTCCCTGTGTCTTGGGGTGACTTTATCATGTGTATCCCCTATTGCTACTCTATGCCCAGAAGTGAACTTTGTGCATTTCTGTGCCTTTCAACTGAGCCTGAGAGGGGGGAGAGGAAAAAAAACCGGACAACCTTCTCAGAGCGTTTGTTCAAGGACACACATACACACTCCTCTGCATCCTGCTTGCAGCAAGAGCAGAGGGAAGCAACTTTGTTTCTTTTTAGCCAGTTTTCAGCTCCTTTTCTCTGGGGGGAGATGGAGAGTTGAACTTTGCTTTCCTGGGACTTTGGGGGTTTTTTTCCCTTCTTCTCTTCTTGACTCTTTCAACATCAGACCACATTGGGAGAATTTTCTCCCGAGGTGGGGGCCCTGAATGTGGGCCCATGAGCCAGCTGCAAGGAGGAGGAGAGAGACTGCACCTACGGAAGTGTTGGGGTTCCTCCCCCCTGCCATGAGGTCATGGGAGAGGGGACCCTGGGGTAGAGGCATGGCCTGGGCACGGGGGGTCTCCCTGCTCCCTGCTGACATGTGCCCTAACCCTGTTCAGCACTGCTTATTTTGTGTTGCCCTGTGCGAGGAGGGCCCTGGTTGTGCCGTGATTGCTCAGTTCTTTGGCAGTGCCCCGCCCATGTGGCTGGAGAAGAAAGAGCTCTGAAACTTCTCTCAAGAATCGCTCCCTATTTCTTTGCACGGGCCTCGCTGTCTATGGATGTTTCAGGAGACCCCACCGAAACACGGAAGGACTCTCAAATTATCCCAGCTTTCTCTGCACAGCGAGAGCTTTTAATATTTAGCATTGTTCTCCTTTTCCTGTGTGTTTGTTAAAAAAATAGTTTTTATCTCTTTCACTTTCTTCCCAGGAAAATTCTTTTTTCCCGAAGCTGGTGGGGGAGGGCTGGGTGTAACCTGCCTTCTATCAGAGGATATTTTCCTCCACATTTGTCCAAACCGGCACAGCCTGTCCTTTCCTGGGTCTCTGTTGCAGATGGAAGCTGCTGGTGCCATTGTCAGCTTGAAGCCCTCTTTTGATGCAAGCAGATGTTGCCAGGTGTGTTCAGCAGCTGTTGCTCAATGCTTATGCCAAGCTATTGTGTTCCTCATGGAACCAAGGAGCCATTGTGACACTGCAGGGGCTGATGGCATCAAGGAGGCAATTGTGACAGTACAGAACCTCCTAGAAACAAGGCTCCATTGTGACACCGTGGGGAATCATGGAATCACGGAGCCCATTGTGACACGGCTGCATGGAACCAATGGTCCATGGTTACACGGCGGATTCAAGAAGAGCACGGTGACACCACGCAACATCATGGAACCATAGGTCCATTGTGACACAGCGGGGCCTCATGGAAACAAGGGGACCATTGTGGCAAAGCAGGGCCTAATGGAAGCATGGAGAGCATTGTGACATTGTGGGGAATCATGGAAGCATGGAGAGCATTGTGACACTAAGGAAACTCCTGGAACCAAGATGACCACTGGCACATAATGGAACCTCATGGAAGCAAGCCTCCATGATGACTTTGGAGGGCCTCAGGGACCACAGGACCCATTGTGACACAGCAGGACCTGGTGGAACCAAGGAGCCTTTGTGATGCTCCAGATCCACATGGAAGCCAGGGTGCACTGAGACACAGTGGGGCCTTGTTGGAACCAAAGACACCTCTGCAAAAAGCAGGCTAGCTCATAGAAGCAAGGAGTCCTTTGTTACAACATCAAACCTATGGAAGCAAGGGACCATTGTGACACTGCGGGGCCTCATGGAACCAATTGTCCATGATGACAGTGCGGATCAAAGGAGACCATGGTGACACTGCGGAACCCGATGGAACCAAGGAGCCATTGTGACACAGTGGGGCCTCATGGAATCAAGGAGACCATTGTGACCCAGGTGTTGCATGGGAAGGCAAGGAGCCATTGTGACACTTTGGGCTTCTTCCCTTGAGCTCTGCAGCTGGCTGTCCCAGCCCAGCGCACCATGTGCCACCTGCTCTCCTCAGGGCTCTGCCTGCACACAGCCCCAGGAGAAGTTTTCCTGTTTGCAAGGAAAGAATGGAAAAGCCGGAGCAGGTTTCCCAAACAACAAACCCCACTCAGGAGCCACATGCTCAGTACAGGCTGCCGGGAACGATGTCCCCTTTCTACAAGGGTCAGGGTGAGCAGGAATGAATGATCTCTGGGAGCAGAATTCTCGGAGTCTTTCCACTGAATTCTCTGTCCCTGTGTCTTGGGGTGACTTTATCATGTGTATCCCCTATTGCTGCTCTATGCCCAGAAGTGAACTTTGTGCATTTCTGTGCCTTTCAACTGAGCCTGAGAGGGGGGAGAGGAAAAAAAACTGGACAAACTTCTCAGAGCGTTTGTTCAAGGACACACATACACACTCCTCTGCATCCTGCTTGCAGCAAGAGCGGAGGAAGCAACTTTGTTTCTTTTTAGCCAGTTTTCAGCTCCTTTTCTCTGGGGAGAGATGGAGAGTTGAACTTTGTTTTCCTGGGACTTTGGGGGTTTTTTTCCCTTCTTCTCTTCTTGACTCTTTCAACATCAGACCACATTGGGAGAATTTTCTCCCGAGGTGGGGGCCCTGAATGTGGGCCCATGAGCCAGCTGCAAGGAGGAGGAGAGAGACTACACCTCCGGAAGTGTTGGGGTTCCTCCCCCCTGCCATGAGGTCATGGGAGAGGGGACCCTGGGGTAGAGGCATGGCCTGGGCACGGGGGGTCTCCCTGCTCCCTGCTGACATGTGCCCTAACCCTGTTCAGCACTGCTTATTTTGTGTTGCCCTGTGCGAGGAGGGCCCTGGTTGTGCCGTGACTGCTCAGTTCTTTGGCAGTGCCCCGCCCATGTGGCTGGAGAAGAAAGAGCTCTGAAACTTCTCTCAAGAATCGCTCCCTATTTCTTTGCACGGGCCTCGCTGTCTATGGATGTTTCAGGAGACCCCACCGAAACACGGAAGGACTCTCAAATTATCCCAGCTTTCTCTGCACAGCGAGAGCTTTTAATATTTAGCATTGTTATCCTTTTCCTGTGTGTTTGTTAAAAAAATAGTTTTTATCTCTTTCACTTTCTTCCCAGGAAAATTCTTTTTTCCCGAAGCTGGTGGGGGAGGGCTGGGTGTAACCTGCCTTCTATCAGAGGATATTTTCCTCCACATTTGTCCAAACCGGCACAGCCTGTCCTTTCCTGGGTCTCTGTTGCAGATGGAAGCTGCTGGTGCCATTGTCAGCTTGAAGCCCTCTTTTGATGCAAGCAGATGTTGCCAGGTGTGTTCAGCAGCTGTTGCTCAATGCTTATGCCAAGCTATTGTGTTCCTCATGGAACCAAGGAGCCATTGTGACACTGCAGGGGCTGATGGCATCAAGGAGGCAATTGTGACAGTACAGAACCTCCTAGAAACAAGGCTCCATTGTGACACCGTGGGGAATCATGGAATCACGGAGCCCATTGTGACACGGCTGCATGGAACCAATGGTCCATGGTTACACGGCGGATTCAAGAAGAGCACGGTGACACCACGCAACATCATGGAACCATAGGTCCATTGTGACACAGCGGGGCCTCATGGAAACAAGGGGACCATTGTGGCAAAGCAGGGCCTAATGGAAGCATGGAGAGCATTGTGACATTGTGGGGAATCATGGAAGCATGGAGAGCATTGTGACACTAAGGAAACTCCTGGAACCAAGATGACCACTGGCACATAATGGAACCTCATGGAAGCAAGCCTCCATGATGACTTTGGAGGGCCTCAGGGACCACAGGACCCATTGTGACACAGCAGGACCTGGTGGAACCAAGGAGCCTTTGTGATGCTCCAGATCCACATGGAAGCCAGGGTGCACTGAGACACAGCGGGGCCTTGTTGGAACCAAAGACACCTCTGCAAAAAGCAGGCTAGCTCATAGAAGCAAGGAGTCCTTTGTTACAACATCAAACCTATGGAAGCAAGGGACCATTGTGACACTGCGGGGCCTCATGGAACCAATTGTCCATGATGACAGTGCGGATCAAAGGAGACCATGGTGACACTGCGGAACCTGATGGAACCAAGGAGCCATTGTGACACAGTGGGGCCTCATGGAATCAAGGAGACCATTGTGACCCAGGTGTTGCATGTGAAGGCAAGGAGCCATTGTGACACTTTGGGCTTCTTCCCTTGAGCTCTGCAGCTGGCTGTCCCAGCCCAGCGCACCATGTGCCACCTGCTCTCCTCAGGGCTCTGCCTGCACACAGCCCCAGGAGAAGTTTTCCTGTTTGGAAGGAAAGAATGGAAAAGCCGGAGCAGGTTTCCCAAACAACAAACCCCACTCAGGAGCCACATGCTCAGTACAGGCTGCCTGGAACGAGGTCCCCTTTCTACAAGGGTCAGGGTGAGCAGGAATGAATGATCTCTGGGAGCAGAATTCTCGGAGTCTTTCCACTGAATTCTCTGTCCCTGTGTCTTGGGGTGACTTTATCATGTGTATCCCCTATTGCTGCTCTATGCCCAGAAGTGAACTTTGTGCATTTCTGTGCCTTTCAACTGAGCCTGAGAGGGGGGAGAGGAAAAAAAACCGGACAAACTTCTCAGAGCGTTTGTTCAAGGACACACATACACACTCCTCTGCATCCTGCTTGCAGCAAGAGCAGAGGGAAGCAACTTTGTTTCTTTTTAGCCAGTTTTCAGCTCCTTTTCTCTGGGGGGAGATGGAGAGTTGAACTTTGCTTTCCTGGGACTTTGGGGGTTTTTTTCCCTTCTTCTCTTCTTGACTCTTTCAACATCAGACCACATTGGGAGAATTTTCTCCCGAGGTGGGGGCCCTGAATGTGGGCCCATGAGCCAGCTGCAAGGAGGAGGAGAGAGACTGCACCTACGGAAGTGTTGGGGTTCCTCCCCCCTGCCATGAGGTCATGGGAGAGGGGACCCTGGGGTAGAGGCATGGCCTGGGCACGGGGGGTCTCCCTGCTCCCTGCTGACATGTGCCCTAACCCTGTTCAGCACTGCTTATTTTGTGTTGCCCTGTGCGAGGAGGGCCCTGGTTGTGCCGTGACTGCTCAGTTCTTTGGCAGTGCCCCGCCCATGTGGCTGGAGAAGAAAGAGCTCTGAAACTTCTCTCAAGAATCGCTCCCTATTTCTTTGCACGGGCCTCGCTGTCTATGGATGTTTCAGGAGACCCCACCGAAACACGGAAGGACTCTCAAATTATCCCAGCTTTCTCTGCACAGCGAGAGCTTTTAATATTTAGCATTGTTATCCTTTTCCTGTGTGTTTGTTAAAAAAATAGTTTTTATCTCTTTCACTTTCTTCCCAGGAAAATTCTTTTTTCCCGAAGCTGGTGGGGGAGGGCTGGGTGTAACCTGCCTTCTATCAGAGGATATTTTCCTCCACATTTGTCCAAACCGGCACAGCCTGTCCTTTCCTGGGTCTCTGTTGCAGATGGAAGCTGCTGGTGCCATTGTCAGCTTGAAGCCCTCTTTTGATGCAAGCAGATGTTGCCAGGTGTGTTCAGCAGCTGTTGCTCAATGCTTATGCCAAGCTATTGTGTTCCTCATGGAACCAAGGAGCCATTGTGACACTGCAGGGGCTGATGGCATCAAGGAGGCAATTGTGACAGTACAGAACCTCCTAGAAACAAGGCTCCATTGTGACACCGTGGGGAATCATGGAATCACGGAGCCCATTGTGACACGGCTGCATGGAACCAATGGTCCATGGTTACACGGCGGATTCAAGAAGAGCACGGTGACACCACGCAACATCATGGAACCATAGGTCCATTGTGACACAGCGGGGCCTCATGGAAACAAGGGGACCATTGTGGCAAAGCAGGGCCTAATGGAAGCATGGAGAGCATTGTGACATTGTGGGGAATCATGGAAGCATGGAGAGCATTGTGACACTAAGGAAACTCCTGGAACCAAGATGACCACTGGCACATAATGGAACCTCATGGAAGCAAGCCTCCATGATGACTTTGGAGGGCCTCAGGGACCACAGGACCCATTGTGACACAGCAGGACCTGGTGGAACCAAGGAGCCTTTGTGATGCTCCAGATCCACATGGAAGCCAGGGTGCACTGAGACACAGCGGGGCCTTGTTGGAACCAAAGACACCTCTGCAAAAAGCAGGCTAGCTCATAGAAGCAAGGAGTCCTTTGTTACAACATCAAACCTATGGAAGCAAGGGACCATTGTGACACTGCGGGGCCTCATGGAACCAATTGTCCATGATGACAGTGCGGATCAAAGGAGACCATGGTGACACTGCGGAACCTGATGGAACCAAGGAGCCATTGTGACACAGTGGGGCCTCATGGAATCAAGGAGACCATTGTGACCCAGGTGTTGCATGTGAAGGCAAGGAGCCATTGTGACACTTTGGGCTTCTTCCCTTGAGCTCTGCAGCTGGCTGTCCCAGCCCAGCGCACCATGTGCCACCTGCTCTCCTCAGGGCTCTGCCTGCACACAGCCCCAGGAGAAGTTTTCCTGTTTGGAAGGAAAGAATGGAAAAGCCGGAGCAGGTTTCCCAAACAACAAACCCCACTCAGGAGCCACATGCTCAGTACAGGCTGCCTGGAACGAGGTCCCCTTTCTACAAGGGTCAGGGTGAGCAGGAATGAATGATCTCTGGGAGCAGAATTCTCGGAGTCTTTCCACTGAATTCTCTGTCCCTGTGTCTTGGGGTGACTTTATCATGTGTATCCCCTATTGCTGCTCTATGCCCAGAAGTGAACTTTGTGCATTTCTGTGCCTTTCAACTGAGCCTGAGAGGGGGGAGAGGAAAAAAAACCGGACAAACTTCTCAGAGCGTTTGTTCAAGGACACACATACACACTCCTCTGCATCCTGCTTGCAGCAAGAGCAGAGGGAAGCAACTTTGTTTCTTTTTAGCCAGTTTTCAGCTCCTTTTCTCTGGGGGGAGATGGAGAGTTGAACTTTGCTTTCCTGGGACTTTGGGGGTTTTTTTCCCTTCTTCTCTTCTTGACTCTTTCAACATCAGACCACATTGGGAGAATTTTCTCCCGAGGTGGGGGCCCTGAATGTGGGCCCATGAGCCAGCTGCAAGGAGGAGGAGAGAGACTGCACCTACGGAAGTGTTGGGGTTCCTCCCCCCTGCCATGAGGTCATGGGAGAGGGGACCCTGGGGTAGAGGCATGGCCTGGGCACGGGGTCTCCCTGCTCCCTGCTGACATGTGCCCTAACCCTGTTCAGCACTGCTTATTTTGTGTTGCCCTGTGCGAGGAGGGCCCTGGTTGTGCTGTGATTGCTCAGTTCTTTGGCAGTGCCCCGCCCATGTGGCTGGAGAAGAAAGAGCTCTGAAACTTCTCTCAAGAATCGCTCCCTATTTCTTTGCACGGGCCTCGCTGTCTATGGATGTTTCAGGAGACCCCACCGAAACACGGAAGGACTCTCAAATTATCCCAGCTTTCTCTGCACAGCAAGAGCTTTTAATATTTAGCATTGTTCTCCTTTTCCTGTGTGTTTGTTAAAAAAATAGTTTTTATCTCTTTCACTTTCTTCCCAGGAAAATTCTTTTTTCCCGAAGCTGGTGGGGGAGGGCTGGGTGTAACCTGCCTTCTATCAGAGGATATTTTCCTCCACATTTGTCCAAACCGGCAGAGCCTGTCCTTTCCTGGGTCTCTGTTGCAGATGGAAGCTGCTGGTGCCATTGTCAGCTTGAAGCCCTCTTTTGATGCAAGCAGATGTTGCCAGGTGTGTTCAGCAGCTGTTGCTCAATGCTTATGCCAAGCTATTGTGTTCCTCATGGAACCAAGGAGCCATTGTGACACTGCAGGGGCTGATGGCATCAAGGAGGCAATTGTGACAGTACAGAACCTCCTAGAAACAAGGCTCCATTGTGACACCGTGGGGAATCATGGAATCACGGAGCCCATTGTGACACGGCTGCATGGAACCAATGGTCCATGGTTACACGGCGGATTCAAGAAGAGCACGGTGACACCACGCAACATCATGGAACCATAGGTCCATTGTGACACAGCGGGGCCTCATGGAAACAAGGGGACCATTGTGGCAAAGCAGGGCCTAATGGAAGCATGGAGAGCATTGTGACATTGTGGGGAATCATGGAAGCATGGAGAGCATTGTGACACTAAGGAAACTCCTGGAACCAAGATGACCACTGGCACATAATGGAACCTCATGGAAGCAAGCCTCCATGATGACTTTGGAGGGCCTCAGGGACCACAGGACCCATTGTGACACAGCAGGACCTGGTGGAACCAAGGAGCCTTTGTGATGCTCCAGATCCACATGGAAGCCAGGGTGCACTGAGACACAGCGGGGCCTTGTTGGAACCAAAGACACCTCTGCAAAAAGCAGGCTAGCTCATAGAAGCAAGGAGTCCATTGTTACAACGTAAAAGCTATGGAACCAAGGGACCATTGTGACACTGCGGGGCCTCATGGAACCAATTGTCCATGATGACAGTGCGGATCAAAGGAGACCATGGTGACACTGCGGAACCCGATGGAACCAAGGAGCCATTGTGACACAGTGGGGCCTCATGGAATCAAGGAGACCATTGTGACCCAGGTGTTGCATGTGAAGGCAAGTAGCCATTGTGACACTTTGGGCTTCTTCCCTTGAGCTCTGCAGCTGGCTGTCCCAGCCCAGCGCACCATGTGCCACCTGCTCTCCTCAGGGCTCTGCCTGCACACAGCCCCAGGAGAAGTTTTCCTGTTTGGAAGGAAAGAATGGAAAAGCCGGAGCAGGTTTCCTAAACAACAAACCCCACTCAGGAGCCACATGCTCAGTACAGGCTGCCGGGAACGATGTCCCCTTTCTACAAGGGTCAGGGTGAGCAGGAATGAATGATCTCTGGGAGCAGAATTCTCGGAGTCTTTCCACTGAATTCTCTGTCCCTGTGTCTTGGGGTGACTTTATCATGTGTATCCCCTATTGCTGCTCTATGCCCAGAAGTGAACTTTGTGCATTTCTGTGCCTTTCAACTGAGCCTGAGAGGGGGGAGAGGAAAAAAAAACCGGACAAACTTCTCAGAGCGTTTGTTCAAGGACACACATACACACTCCTCTGCATCCTGCTTGCAGCAAGAGCAGAGGAAGCAACTTTGTTTCTTTTTAGCCAGTTTTCAGCTCCTTTTCTCTGGGGGGAGATGGAGAGTTGAACTTTGCTTTCCTGGGACTTTGGGGTTTTTTTTCCCTTCTTCTCTTCTTGACTCTTTCAACATCAGAGCACATTGGGAGAATTTTCTCCCGAGGTGGGGGCCCTGAATGTGGGCCCATGAGCCAGCTGCAAGGAGGAGGAGAGAGGCTACACCTACGGAAGTGTTGGGGTTCCTCCCCCCTGCCATGAGGTCATGGGAGAGGGGACCCTGGGGTAGAGGCATGGCCTGGGCACGGGGTCTCCCTGCTCCCTGCTCACATGTGCCCTAATCCTGTTCAGCACTGCTTATTTTGTGTTGCCCTGTGCCAGGAGGGCCCTGGTTGTGCCGTGACTGCTCAGTTCTTTGGCAGTGCCCCGCCCATGTGGCTGGAGAAGAAAGAGCTCTGAAACTTCTCTCAAGAATCGCTCCCTGTTTCTTTGCACGGGCCTCGCTGTCTATGGATGTTTCAGGAGACCCCACCGAAACACAGAAGGACTCTCAAATTATCCCAGCTTTCTCTGCACAGCGAGAGCTTTTAATATTTAGCATTGTTCTCCTTTTCCTGTGTGTTTGTTAAAAAAATAGTTTTTATCTCTTTCACTTTCTTCCCAGGAAAATTCTTTTTTCCCGAAGCTGGTGGGGGAGGGCTGGGTGTAACCTGCCTTCTATCAGAGGATATTTTCCTCCACATTTGTCCAAACCGGCACAGCCTGTCCTTTCCTGGGTCTCTGTTGCAGATGGAAGCTGCTGGTGCCATTGTCAGCTTGAAGCCCTCTTTTGATGCAAGCAGATGTTGCCAGGTGTGTTCAGCAGCTGTTGCTCAATGCTTATGCCAAGCTATTGTGTTCCTCATGGAACCAAGGAGCCATTGTGACACTGCAGGGGCTGATGGCATCAAGGAGGCAATTGTGACAGTACAGAACCTCCTAGAAACAAGGCTCCATTGTGACACCGTGGGGAATCATGGAATCACGGAGCCCATTGTGACACGGCTGCATGGAACCAATGGTCCATGGTTACACGGCGGATTCAAGAAGAGCACGGTGACACCACGCAACATCATGGAACCATAGGTCCATTGTGACACAGCGGGGCCTCATGGAAACAAGGGGACCATTGTGGCAAAGCAGGGCCTAATGGAAGCATGGAGAGCATTGTGACATTGTGGGGAATCATGGAAGCATGGAGAGCATTGTGACACTAAGGAAACTCCTGGAACCAAGATGACCACTGGCACATAATGGAACCTCATGGAAGCAAGCCTCCATGATGACTTTGGAGGGCCTCAGGGACCACAGGACCCATTGTGACACAGCAGGACCTGGTGGAACCAAGGAGCCTTTGTGATGCTCCAGATCCACATGGAAGCCAGGGTGCACTGAGACACAGCGGGGCCTTGTTGGAACCAAAGACACCTCTGCAAAAAGCAGGCTAGCTCATAGAAGCAAGGAGTCCATTGTTACAACATCAAACCTATGGAAGCAAGGGACCATTGTGACACTGCGGGGCCTCATGGAACCAATTGTCCATGATGACAGTGCGGATCAAAGGAGACCATGGTGACACTGCGGAACCCGATGGAACCAAGGAGCCATTGTGACACAGTGGGGCCTCATGGAATCAAGGAGACCATTGTGACCCAGGTGTTGCATGGGAAGGCAAGGAGCCATTGTGACACTTTGGGCTTCTTCCCTTGAGCTCTGCAGCTGGCTGTCCCAGCCCAGCGCACCATGTGCCACCTGCTCTCCTCAGGGCTCTGCCTGCACACAGCCCCAGGAGAAGTTTTCCTGTTTGCAAGGAAAGAATGGAAAAGCCGGAGCAGGTTTCCCAAACAACAAACCCCACTCAGGAGCCACATGCTCAGTACAGGCTGCCGGGAACGATGTCCCCTTTCTACAAGGGTCAGGGTGAGCAGGAATGAATGATCTCTGGGAGCAGAATTCTCGGAGTCTTTCCACTGAATTCTCTGTCCCTGTGTCTTGGGGTGACTTTATCATGTGTATCCCCTATTGCTGCTCTATGCCCAGAAGTGAACTTTGTGCATTTCTGTGCCTTTCAACTGAGCCTGAGAGGGGGGAGAGGAAAAAAAACTGGACAAACTTCTCAGAGCGTTTGTTCAAGGACACACATACACACTCCTCTGCATCCTGCTTGCAGCAAGAGCGGAGGAAGCAACTTTGTTTCTTTTTAGCCAGTTTTCAGCTCCTTTTCTCTGGGGAGAGATGGAGAGTTGAACTTTGTTTTCCTGGGACTTTGGGGGTTTTTTTCCCTTCTTCTCTTCTTGACTCTTTCAACATCAGACCACATTGGGAGAATTTTCTCCCGAGGTGGGGGCCCTGAATGTGGGCCCATGAGCCAGCTGCAAGGAGGAGGAGAGAGACTACACCTCCGGAAGTGTTGGGGTTCCTCCCCCCTGCCATGAGGTCATGGGAGAGGGGACCCTGGGGTAGAGGCATGGCCTGGGCACGGGGGGTCTCCCTGCTCCCTGCTGACATGTGCCCTAACCCTGTTCAGCACTGCTTATTTTGTGTTGCCCTGTGCGAGGAGGGCCCTGGTTGTGCCGTGACTGCTCAGTTCTTTGGCAGTGCCCCGCCCATGTGGCTGGAGAAGAAAGAGCTCTGAAACTTCTCTCAAGAATCGCTCCCTATTTCTTTGCACGGGCCTCGCTGTCTATGGATGTTTCAGGAGACCCCACCGAAACACGGAAGGACTCTCAAATTATCCCAGCTTTCTCTGCACAGCGAGAGCTTTTAATATTTAGCATTGTTATCCTTTTCCTGTGTGTTTGTTAAAAAAATAGTTTTTATCTCTTTCACTTTCTTCCCAGGAAAATTCTTTTTTCCCGAAGCTGGTGGGGGAGGGCTGGGTGTAACCTGCCTTCTATCAGAGGATATTTTCCTCCACATTTGTCCAAACCGGCACAGCCTGTCCTTTCCTGGGTCTCTGTTGCAGATGGAAGCTGCTGGTGCCATTGTCAGCTTGAAGCCCTCTTTTGATGCAAGCAGATGTTGCCAGGTGTGTTCAGCAGCTGTTGCTCAATGCTTATGCCAAGCTATTGTGTTCCTCATGGAACCAAGGAGCCATTGTGACACTGCAGGGGCTGATGGCATCAAGGAGGCAATTGTGACAGTACAGAACCTCCTAGAAACAAGGCTCCATTGTGACACCGTGGGGAATCATGGAATCACGGAGCCCATTGTGACACGGCTGCATGGAACCAATGGTCCATGGTTACACGGCGGATTCAAGAAGAGCACGGTGACACCACGCAACATCATGGAACCATAGGTCCATTGTGACACAGCGGGGCCTCATGGAAACAAGGGGACCATTGTGGCAAAGCAGGGCCTAATGGAAGCATGGAGAGCATTGTGACATTGTGGGGAATCATGGAAGCATGGAGAGCATTGTGACACTAAGGAAACTCCTGGAACCAAGATGACCACTGGCACATAATGGAACCTCATGGAAGCAAGCCTCCATGATGACTTTGGAGGGCCTCAGGGACCACAGGACCCATTGTGACACAGCAGGACCTGGTGGAACCAAGGAGCCTTTGTGATGCTCCAGATCCACATGGAAGCCAGGGTGCACTGAGACACAGCGGGGCCTTGTTGGAACCAAAGACACCTCTGCAAAAAGCAGGCTAGCTCATAGAAGCAAGGAGTCCTTTGTTACAACATCAAACCTATGGAAGCAAGGGACCATTGTGACACTGCGGGGCCTCATGGAACCAATTGTCCATGATGACAGTGCGGATCAAAGGAGACCATGGTGACACTGCGGAACCTGATGGAACCAAGGAGCCATTGTGACACAGTGGGGCCTCATGGAATCAAGGAGACCATTGTGACCCAGGTGTTGCATGTGAAGGCAAGGAGCCATTGTGACACTTTGGGCTTCTTCCCTTGAGCTCTGCAGCTGGCTGTCCCAGCCCAGCGCACCATGTGCCACCTGCTCTCCTCAGGGCTCTGCCTGCACACAGCCCCAGGAGAAGTTTTCCTGTTTGGAAGGAAAGAATGGAAAAGCCGGAGCAGGTTTCCCAAACAACAAACCCCACTCAGGAGCCACATGCTCAGTACAGGCTGCCTGGAACGATGTCCCCTTTCTACAAGGGTCAGTGTGAGCAGGAATGAATGATCTCTGGGAGCAGAATTCTCGGAGTCTTTCCACTGAATTCTCTGTCCCTGTGTCTTGGGGTGACTTTATCATGTGTATCCCCTATTGCTGCTCTATGCCCAGAAGTGAACTTTGTGCATTTCTGTGCCTTTCAACTGAGCCTGAGAGGGGGGAGAGGAAAAAAAACCGGACAAACTTCTCAGAGCGTTTGTTCAAGGACACACATACACACTCCTCTGCATCCTGCTTGCAGCAAGAGCAGAGGGAAGCAACTTTGTTTCTTTTTAGCCAGTTTTCAGCTCCTTTTCTCTGGGGGGAGATGGAGAGTTGAACTTTGCTTTCCTGGGACTTTGGGGGTTTTTTTCCCTTCTTCTCTTCTTGACTCTTTCAACATCAGAGCACATTGGGAGAATTTTCTCCCGAGGTGGGGGCCCTGAATGTGGGCCCATGAGCCAGCTGCAAGGAGGAGGAGAGAGACTGCACCTACGGAAGTGTTGGGGTTCCTCCCCCCTGCCATGAGGTCATGGGAGAGGGGACCCTGGGGTAGAGGCATGGCCTGGGCACGGGGTCTCCCTGCTCCCTGCTGACATGTGCCCTAACCCTGTTCAGCACTGCTTATTTTGTGTTGCCCTGTGCGAGGAGGGCCCTGGTTGTGCTGTGATTGCTCAGTTCTTTGGCAGTGCCCCGCCCATGTGGCTGGAGAAGAAAGAGCTCTGAAACTTCTCTCAAGAATCGCTCCCTATTTCTTTGCACGGGCCTCGCTGTCTATGGATGTTTCAGGAGACCCCACCGAAACACGGAAGGACTCTCAAATTATCCCAGCTTTCTCTGCACAGCGAGAGCTTTTAATATTTAGCATTGTTCTCCTTTTCCTGTGTGTTTGTTAAAAAAATAGTTTTTATCTCTTTCACTTTCTTCCCAGGAAAATTCTTTTTTCCCGAAGCTGGTGGGGGAGGGCTGGGTGTAACCTGCCTTCTATCAGAGGATATTTTCCTCCACATTTGTCCAAACCGGCACAGCCTGTCCTTTCCTGGGTCTCTGTTGCAGATGGAAGCTGCTGGTGCCATTGTCAGCTTGAAGCCCTCTTTTGATGCAAGCAGATGTTGCCAGGTGTGTTCAGCAGCTGTTGCTCAATGCTTATGCCAAGCTATTGTGTTCCTCATGGAACCAAGGAGCCATTGTGACACTGCAGGGGCTGATGGCATCAAGGAGGCAATTGTGACAGTACAGAACCTCCTAGAAACAAGGCTCCATTGTGACACCGTGGGGAATCATGGAATCACGGAGCCCATTGTGACACGGCTGCATGGAACCAATGGTCCATGGTTACACGGCGGATTCAAGAAGAGCACGGTGACACCACGCAACATCATGGAACCATAGGTCCATTGTGACACAGCGGGGCCTCATGGAAACAAGGGGACCATTGTGGCAAAGCAGGGCCTAATGGAAGCATGGAGAGCATTGTGACATTGTGGGGAATCATGGAAGCATGGAGAGCATTGTGACACTAAGGAAACTCCTGGAACCAAGATGACCACTGGCACATAATGGAACCTCATGGAAGCAAGCCTCCATGATGACTTTGGAGGGCCTCAGGGACCACAGGACCCATTGTGACACAGCAGGACCTGGTGGAACCAAGGAGCCTTTGTGATGCTCCAGATCCACATGGAAGCCAGGGTGCACTGAGACACAGCGGGGCCTTGTTGGAACCAAAGACACCTCTGCAAAAAGCAGGCTAGCTCATAGAAGCAAGGAGTCCATTGTTACAACGTAAAAGCTATGGAACCAAGGGACCATTGTGACACTGCGGGGCCTCATGGAACCAATTGTCCATGATGACAGTGCGGATCAAAGGAGACCATGGTGACACTGCGGAACCCGATGGAACCAAGGAGCCATTGTGACACAGTGGGGCCTCATGGAATCAAGGAGACCATTGTGACCCAGGTGTTGCATGTGAAGGCAAGTAGCCATTGTGACACTTTGGGCTTCTTCCCTTGAGCTCTGCAGCTGGCTGTCCCAGCCCAGCGCACCATGTGCCACCTGCTCTCCTCAGGGCTCTGCCTGCACACAGCCCCAGGAGAAGTTTTCCTGTTTGGAAGGAAAGAATGGAAAAGCCGGAGCAGGTTTCCCAAACAACAAACCCCACTCAGGAGCCACATGCTCAGTACAGGCTGCCGGGAACGATGTCCCCTTTCTACAAGGGTCAGGGTGAGCAGGAATGAATGATCTCTGGGAGCAGAATTCTCGGAGTCTTTCCACTGAATTCTCTGTCCCTGTGTCTTGGGGTGACTTTATCATGTGTATCCCCTATTGCTGCTCTATGCCCAGAAGTGAACTTTGTGCATTTCTGTGCCTTTCAACTGAGCCTGAGAGGGGGGAGAGGAAAAAAAAACCGGACAAACTTCTCAGAGCGTTTGTTCAAGGACACACATACACACTCCTCTGCATCCTGCTTGCAGCAAGAGCAGAGGAAGCAACTTTGTTTCTTTTTAGCCAGTTTTCAGCTCCTTTTCTCTGGGGGGAGATGGAGAGTTGAACTTTGCTTTCCTGGGACTTTGGGGTTTTTTTTCCCTTCTTCTCTTCTTGACTCTTTCAACATCAGAGCACATTGGGAGAATTTTCTCCCGAGGTGGGGGCCCTGAATGTGGGCCCATGAGCCAGCTGCAAGGAGGAGGAGAGAGGCTACACCTACGGAAGTGTTGGGGTTCCTCCCCCCTGCCATGAGGTCATGGGAGAGGGGACCCTGGGGTAGAGGCATGGCCTGGGCACGGGGTCTCCCTGCTCCCTGCTCACATGTGCCCTAATCCTGTTCAGCACTGCTTATTTTGTGTTGCCCTGTGCCAGGAGGGCCCTGGTTGTGCCGTGACTGCTCAGTTCTTTGGCAGTGCCCCGCCCATGTGGCTGGAGAAGAAAGAGCTCTGAAACTTCTCTCAAGAATCGCTCCCTGTTTCTTTGCACGGGCCTCGCTGTCTATGGATGTTTCAGGAGACCCCACCGAAACACAGAAGGACTCTCAAATTATCCCAGCTTTCTCTGCACAGCGAGAGCTTTTAATATTTAGCATTGTTCTCCTTTTCCTGTGTGTTTGTTAAAAAAATAGTTTTTATCTCTTTCACTTTCTTCCCAGGAAAATTCTTTTTTCCCGAAGCTGGTGGGGGAGGGCTGGGTGTAACCTGCCTTCTATCAGAGGATATTTTCCTCCACATTTGTCCAAACCGGCACAGCCTGTCCTTTCCTGGGTCTCTGTTGCAGATGGAAGCTGCTGGTGCCATTGTCAGCTTGAAGCCCTCTTTTGATGCAAGCAGATGTTGCCAGGTGTGTTCAGCAGCTGTTGCTCAATGCTTATGCCAAGCTATTGTGTTCCTCATGGAACCAAGGAGCCATTGTGACACTGCAGGGGCTGATGGCATCAAGGAGGCAATTGTGACAGTACAGAACCTCCTAGAAACAAGGCTCCATTGTGACACCGTGGGGAATCATGGAATCACGGAGCCCATTGTGACACGGCTGCATGGAACCAATGGTCCATGGTTACACGGCGGATTCAAGAAGAGCACGGTGACACCACGCAACATCATGGAACCATAGGTCCATTGTGACACAGCGGGGCCTCATGGAAACAAGGGGACCATTGTGGCAAAGCAGGGCCTAATGGAAGCATGGAGAGCATTGTGACATTGTGGGGAATCATGGAAGCATGGAGAGCATTGTGACACTAAGGAAACTCCTGGAACCAAGATGACCACTGGCACATAATGGAACCTCATGGAAGCAAGCCTCCATGATGACTTTGGAGGGCCTCAGGGACCACAGGACCCATTGTGACACAGCAGGACCTGGTGGAACCAAGGAGCCTTTGTGATGCTCCAGATCCACATGGAAGCCAGGGTGCACTGAGACACAGCGGGGCCTTGTTGGAACCAAAGACACCTCTGCAAAAAGCAGGCTAGCTCATAGAAGCAAGGAGTCCTTTGTTACAACATCAAACCTATGGAAGCAAGGGACCATTGTGACACTGCGGGGCCTCATGGAACCAATTGTCCATGATGACAGTGCGGATCAAAGGAGACCATGGTGACACTGCGGAACCCGATGGAACCAAGGAGCCATTGTGACACAGTGGGGCCTCATGGAATCAAGGAGACCATTGTGACCCAGGTGTTGCATGGGAAGGCAAGGAGCCATTGTGACACTTTGGGCTTCTTCCCTTGAGCTCTGCAGCTGGCTGTCCCAGCCCAGCGCACCATGTGCCACCTGCTCTCCTCAGGGCTCTGCCTGCACACAGCCCCAGGAGAAGTTTTCCTGTTTGGAAGGAAAGAATGGAAAAGCCGGAGCAGGTTTCCCAAACAACAAACCCCACTCAGGAGCCACATGCTCAGTACAGGCTGCCGGGAACGATGTCCCCTTTCTACAAGGGTCAGGGTGAGCAGGAATGAATGATCTCTGGGAGCAGAATTCTCGGAGTCTTTCCACTGAATTCTCTGTCCCTGTGTCTTGGGGTGACTTTATCATGTGTATCCCCTATTGCTGCTCTATGCCCAGAAGTGAACTTTGTGCATTTCTGTGCCTTTCAACTGAGCCTGAGAGGGGGGAGAGGAAAAAAAACTGGACAAACTTCTCAGAGCGTTTGTTCAAGGACACACATACACACTCCTCTGCATCCTGCTTGCAGCAAGAGCGGAGGAAGCAACTTTGTTTCTTTTTAGCCAGTTTTCAGCTCCTTTTCTCTGGGGAGAGATGGAGAGTTGAACTTTGTTTTCCTGGGACTTTGGGGGTTTTTTTCCCTTCTTCTCTTCTTGACTCTTTCAACATCAGACCACATTGGGAGAATTTTCTCCCGAGGTTGGGGCCCTGAATGTGGGCCCATGAGCCAGCTGCAAGGAGGAGGAGAGAGACTACACCTCCGGAAGTGTTGGGGTTCCTCCCCCCTGCCATGAGGTCATGGGAGAGGGGACCCTGGGGTAGAGGCATGGCCTGGGCACGGGGGGTCTCCCTGCTCCCTGCTGACATGTGCCCTAACCCTGTTCAGCACTGCTTATTTTGTGTTGCCCTGTGCGAGGAGGGCCCTGGTTGTGCCGTGACTGCTCAGTTCTTTGGCAGTGCCCCGCCCATGTGGCTGGAGAAGAAAGAGCTCTGAAACTTCTCTCAAGAATCGCTCCCTATTTCTTTGCACGGGCCTCGCTGTCTATGGATGTTTCAGGAGACCCCACCGAAACACGGAAGGACTCTCAAATTATCCCAGCTTTCTCTGCACAGCGAGAGCTTTTAATATTTAGCATTGTTATCCTTTTCCTGTGTGTTTGTTAAAAAAATAGTTTTTATCTCTTTCACTTTCTTCCCAGGAAAATTCTTTTTTCCCGAAGCTGGTGGGGGAGGGCTGGGTGTAACCTGCCTTCTATCAGAGGATATTTTCCTCCACATTTGTCCAAACCGGCACAGCCTGTCCTTTCCTGGGTCTCTGTTGCAGATGGAAGCTGCTGGTGCCATTGTCAGCTTGAAGCCCTCTTTTGATGCAAGCAGATGTTGCCAGGTGTGTTCAGCAGCTGTTGCTCAATGCTTATGCCAAGCTATTGTGTTCCTCATGGAACCAAGGAGCCATTGTGACACTGCAGGGGCTGATGGCATCAAGGAGGCAATTGTGACAGTACAGAACCTCCTAGAAACAAGGCTCCATTGTGACACCGTGGGGAATCATGGAATCACGGAGCCCATTGTGACACGGCTGCATGGAACCAATGGTCCATGGTTACACGGCGGATTCAAGAAGAGCACGGTGACACCACGCAACATCATGGAACCATAGGTCCATTGTGACACAGCGGGGCCTCATGGAAACAAGGGGACCATTGTGGCAAAGCAGGGCCTAATGGAAGCATGGAGAGCATTGTGACATTGTGGGGAATCATGGAAGCATGGAGAGCATTGTGACACTAAGGAAACTCCTGGAACCAAGATGACCACAGGCACATAATGGAACCTCATGGAAGCAAGCCTCCATGATGACTTTGGAGGGCCTCAGGGACCACAGGACCCATTGTGACACAGCAGGACCTGGTGGAACCAAGGAGCCTTTGTGATGCTCCAGATCCACATGGAAGCCAGGGTGCACTGAGACACAGCGGGGCCTTGTTGGAACCAAAGACACCTCTGCAAAAAGCAGGCTAGCTCATAGAAGCAAGGAGTCCTTTGTTACAACATCAAACCTATGGAAGCAAGGGACCATTGTGACACTGCGGGGCCTCATGGAACCAATTGTCCATGATGACAGTGCGGATCAAAGGAGACCATGGTGACACTGCGGAACCTGATGGAACCAAGGAGCCATTGTGACACAGTGGGGCCTCATGGAATCAAGGAGACCATTGTGACCCAGGTGTTGCATGTGAAGGCAAGGAGCCATTGTGACACTTTGGGCTTCTTCCCTTGAGCTCTGCAGCTGGCTGTCCCAGCCCAGCGCACCATGTGCCACCTGCTCTCCTCAGGGCTCTGCCTGCACACAGCCCCAGGAGAAGTTTTCCTGTTTGCAAGGAAAGAATGGAAAAGCCGGAGCAGGTTTCCCAAACAACAAACCCCACTCAGGAGCCACATGCTCAGTACAGGCTGCCTGGAACGAGGTCCCCTTTCTACAAGGGTCAGGGTGAGCAGGAATGAATGATCTCTGGGAGCAGAATTCTCGGAGTCTTTCCACTGAATTCTCTGTCCCTGTGTCTTGGGGTGACTTTATCATGTGTATCCCCTATTGCTGCTCTATGCCCAGAAGTGAACTTTGTGCATTTCTGTGCCTTTCAACTGAGCCTGAGAGGGGGGAGAGGAAAAAAAACCGGACAAACTTCTCAGAGCGTTTGTTCAAGGACACACATACACACTCCTCTGCATCCTGCTTGCAGCAAGAGCAGAGGGAAGCAACTTTGTTTCTTTTTAGCCAGTTTTCAGCTCCTTTTCTCTGGGGGGAGATGGAGAGTTGAACTTTGCTTTCCTGGGACTTTGGGGGTTTTTTTCCCTTCTTCTCTTCTTGACTCTTTCAACATCAGACCACATTGGGAGAATTTTCTCCCGAGGTGGGGGCCCTGAATGTGGGCCCATGAGCCAGCTGCAAGGAGGAGGAGAGAGACTGCACCTACGGAAGTGTTGGGGTTCCTCCCCCCTGCCATGAGGTCATGGGAGAGGGGACCCTGGGGTAGAGGCATGGCCTGGGCACGGGGTCTCCCTGCTCCCTGCTGACATGTGCCCTAACCCTGTTCAGCACTGCTTATTTTGTGTTGCCCTGTGCGAGGAGGGCCCTGGTTGTGCTGTGATTGCTCAGTTCTTTGGCAGTGCCCCGCCCATGTGGCTGGAGAAGAAAGAGCTCTGAAACTTCTCTCAAGAATCGCTCCCTATTTCTTTGCACGGGCCTCGCTGTCTATGGATGTTTCAGGAGACCCCACCGAAACACGGAAGGACTCTCAAATTATCCCAGCTTTCTCTGCACAGCGAGAGGTTTTAATATTTAGCATTGTTCTCCTTTTCCTGTGTGTTTGTTAAAAAAATAGTTTTTATCTCTTTCACTTTCTTCCCAGGAAAATTCTTTTTTCCCGAAGCTGGTGGGGGAGGGCTGGGTGTAACCTGCCTTCTATCAGAGGATATTTTCCTCCACATTTGTCCAAACCGGCAGAGCCTGTCCTTTCCTGGGTCTCTGTTGCAGATGGAAGCTGCTGGTGCCATTGTCAGCTTGAAGCCCTCTTTTGATGCAAGCAGATGTTGCCAGGTGTGTTCAGCAGCTGTTGCTCAATGCTTATGCCAAGCTATTGTGTTCCTCATGGAACCAAGGAGCCATTGTGACACTGCAGGGGCTGATGGCATCAAGGAGGCAATTGTGACAGTACAGAACCTCCTAGAAACAAGGCTCCATTGTGACACCGTGGGGAATCATGGAATCACGGAGCCCATTGTGACACGGCTGCATGGAACCAATGGTCCATGGTTACACGGCGGATTCAAGAAGAGCACGGTGACACCACGCAACATCATGGAACCATAGGTCCATTGTGACACAGCGGGGCCTCATGGAAACAAGGGGACCATTGTGGCAAAGCAGGGCCTAATGGAAGCATGGAGAGCATTGTGACATTGTGGGGAATCATGGAAGCATGGAGAGCATTGTGACACTAAGGAAACTCCTGGAACCAAGATGACCACTGGCACATAATGGAACCTCATGGAAGCAAGCCTCCATGATGACTTTGGAGGGCCTCAGGGACCACAGGACCCATTGTGACACAGCAGGACCTGGTGGAACCAAGGAGCCTTTGTGATGCTCCAGATCCACATGGAAGCCAGGGTGCACTGAGACACAGCGGGGCCTTGTTGGAACCAAAGACACCTCTGCAAAAAGCAGGCTAGCTCATAGAAGCAAGGAGTCCATTGTTACAACGTAAAAGCTATGGAACCAAGGGACCATTGTGACACTGCGGGGCCTCATGGAACCAATTGTCCATGATGACAGTGCGGATCAAAGGAGACCATGGTGACACTGCGGAACCCGATGGAACCAAGGAGCCATTGTGACACAGTGGGGCCTCATGGAATCAAGGAGACCATTGTGACCCAGGTGTTGCATGTGAAGGCAAGGAGCCATTGTGACACTTTGGGCTTCTTCCCTTGAGCTCTGCAGCTGGCTGTCCCAGCCCAGCGCACCATGTGCCACCTGCTCTCCTCAGGGCTCTGCCTGCACACAGCCCCAGGAGAAGTTTTCCTGTTTGGAAGGAAAGAATGGAAAAGCCGGAGCAGGTTTCCCAAACAACAAACCCCACTCAGGAGCCACATGCTCAGTACAGGCTGCCGGGAACGATGTCCCCTTTCTACAAGGGTCAGGGTGAGCAGGAATGAATGATCTCTGGGAGCAGAATTCTCGGAGTCTTTCCACTGAATTCTCTGTCCCTGTGTCTTGGGGTGACTTTATCATGTGTATCCCCTATTGCTGCTCTATGCCCAGAAGTGAACTTTGTGCATTTCTGTGCCTTTCAACTGAGCCTGAGAGGGGGGAGAGGAAAAAAAAACCGGACAAACTTCTCAGAGCGTTTGTTCAAGGACACACATACACACTCCTCTGCATCCTGCTTGCAGCAAGAGCAGAGGAAGCAACTTTGTTTCTTTTTAGCCAGTTTTCAGCTCCTTTTCTCTGGGGGGAGATGGAGAGTTGAACTTTGCTTTCCTGGGACTTTGGGGTTTTTTTTCCCTTCTTCTCTTCTTGACTCTTTCAACATCAGAGCACATTGGGAGAATTTTCTCCCGAGGTGGGGGCCCTGAATGTGGGCCCATGAGCCAGCTGCAAGGAGGAGGAGAGAGGCTACACCTACGGAAGTGTTGGGGTTCCTCCCCCCTGCCATGAGGTCATGGGAGAGGGGACCCTGGGGTAGAGGCATGGCCTGGGCACGGGGTCTCCCTGCTCCCTGCTCACATGTGCCCTAATCCTGTTCAGCACTGCTTATTTTGTGTTGCCCTGTGCCAGGAGGGCCCTGGTTGTGCCGTGACTGCTCAGTTCTTTGGCAGTGCCCCGCCCATGTGGCTGGAGAAGAAAGAGCTCTGAAACTTCTCTCAAGAATCGCTCCCTGTTTCTTTGCACGGGCCTCGCTGTCTATGGATGTTTCAGGAGACCCCACCGAAACACAGAAGGACTCTCAAATTATCCCAGCTTTCTCTGCACAGCGAGAGCTTTTAATATTTAGCATTGTTCTCCTTTTCCTGTGTGTTTGTTAAAAAAATAGTTTTTATCTCTTTCACTTTCTTCCCAGGAAAATTCTTTTTTCCCGAAGCTGGTGGGGGAGGGCTGGGTGTAACCTGCCTTCTATCAGAGGATATTTTCCTCCACATTTGTCCAAACCGGCACAGCCTGTCCTTTCCTGGGTCTCTGTTGCAGATGGAAGCTGCTGGTGCCATTGTCAGCTTGAAGCCCTCTTTTGATGCAAGCAGATGTTGCCAGGTGTGTTCAGCAGCTGTTGCTCAATGCTTATGCCAAGCTATTGTGTTCCTCATGGAACCAAGGAGCCATTGTGACACTGCAGGGGCTGATGGCATCAAGGAGGCAATTGTGACAGTACAGAACCTCCTAGAAACAAGGCTCCATTGTGACACCGTGGGGAATCATGGAATCACGGAGCCCATTGTGACACGGCTGCATGGAACCAATGGTCCATGGTTACACGGCGGATTCAAGAAGAGCACGGTGACACCACGCAACATCATGGAACCATAGGTCCATTGTGACACAGCGGGGCCTCATGGAAACAAGGGGACCATTGTGGCAAAGCAGGGCCTAATGGAAGCATGGAGAGCATTGTGACATTGTGGGGAATCATGGAAGCATGGAGAGCATTGTGACACTAAGGAAACTCCTGGAACCAAGATGACCACTGGCACATAATGGAACCTCATGGAAGCAAGCCTCCATGATGACTTTGGAGGGCCTCAGGGACCACAGGACCCATTGTGACACAGCAGGACCTGGTGGAACCAAGGAGCCTTTGTGATGCTCCAGATCCACATGGAAGCCAGGGTGCACTGAGACACAGCGGGGCCTTGTTGGAACCAAAGACACCTCTGCAAAAAGCAGGCTAGCTCATAGAAGCAAGGAGTCCTTTGTTACAACATCAAACCTATGGAAGCAAGGGACCATTGTGACACTGCGGGGCCTCATGGAACCAATTGTCCATGATGACAGTGCGGATCAAAGGAGACCATGGTGACACTGCGGAACCCGATGGAACCAAGGAGCCATTGTGACACAGTGGGGCCTCATGGAATCAAGGAGACCATTGTGACCCAGGTGTTGCATGGGAAGGCAAGGAGCCATTGTGACACTTTGGGCTTCTTCCCTTGAGCTCTGCAGCTGGCTGTCCCAGCCCAGCGCACCATGTGCCACCTGCTCTCCTCAGGGCTCTGCCTGCACACAGCCCCAGGAGAAGTTTTCCTGTTTGCAAGGAAAGAATGGAAAAGCCGGAGCAGGTTTCCCAAACAACAAACCCCACTCAGGAGCCACATGCTCAGTACAGGCTGCCGGGAACGATGTCCCCTTTCTACAAGGGTCAGGGTGAGCAGGAATGAATGATCTCTGGGAGCAGAATTCTCGGAGTCTTTCCACTGAATTCTCTGTCCCTGTGTCTTGGGGTGACTTTATCATGTGTATCCCCTATTGCTGCTCTATGCCCAGAAGTGAACTTTGTGCATTTCTGTGCCTTTCAACTGAGCCTGAGAGGGGGGAGAGGAAAAAAAACTGGACAAACTTCTCAGAGCGTTTGTTCAAGGACACACATACACACTCCTCTGCATCCTGCTTGCAGCAAGAGCGGAGGAAGCAACTTTGTTTCTTTTTAGCCAGTTTTCAGCTCCTTTTCTCTGGGGAGAGATGGAGAGTTGAACTTTGTTTTCCTGGGACTTTGGGGGTTTTTTTCCCTTCTTCTCTTCTTGACTCTTTCAACATCAGACCACATTGGGAGAATTTTCTCCCGAGGTTGGGGCCCTGAATGTGGGCCCATGAGCCAGCTGCAAGGAGGAGGAGAGAGACTACACCTCCGGAAGTGTTGGGGTTCCTCCCCCCTGCCATGAGGTCATGGGAGAGGGGACCCTGGGGTAGAGGCATGGCCTGGGCACGGGGGGTCTCCCTGCTCCCTGCTGACATGTGCCCTAACCCTGTTCAGCACTGCTTATTTTGTGTTGCCCTGTGCGAGGAGGGCCCTGGTTGTGCCGTGACTGCTCAGTTCTTTGGCAGTGCCCCGCCCATGTGGCTGGAGAAGAAAGAGCTCTGAAACTTCTCTCAAGAATCGCTCCCTATTTCTTTGCACGGGCCTCGCTGTCTATGGATGTTTCAGGAGACCCCACCGAAACACGGAAGGACTCTCAAATTATCCCAGCTTTCTCTGCACAGCGAGAGCTTTTAATATTTAGCATTGCTATCCTTTTCCTGTGTGTTTGTTAAAAAAATAGTTTTTATCTCTTTCACTTTCTTCCCAGGAAAATTCTTTTTTCCCGAAGCTGGTGGGGGAGGGCTGGGTGTAACCTGCCTTCTATCAGAGGATATTTTCCTCCACATTTGTCCAAACCGGCACAGCCTGTCCTTTCCTGGGTCTCTGTTGCAGATGGAAGCTGCTGGTGCCATTGTCAGCTTGAAGCCCTCTTTTGATGCAAGCAGATGTTGCCAGGTGTGTTCAGCAGCTGTTGCTCAATGCTTATGCCAAGCTATTGTGTTCCTCATGGAACCAAGGAGCCATTGTGACACTGCAGGGGCTGATGGCATCAAGGAGGCAATTGTGACAGTACAGAACCTCCTAGAAACAAGGCTCCATTGTGACACCGTGGGGAATCATGGAATCACGGAGCCCATTGTGACACGGCTGCATGGAACCAATGGTCCATGGTTACACGGCGGATTCAAGAAGAGCACGGTGACACCACGCAACATCATGGAACCATAGGTCCATTGTGACACAGCGGGGCCTCATGGAAACAAGGGGACCATTGTGGCAAAGCAGGGCCTAATGGAAGCATGGAGAGCATTGTGACATTGTGGGGAATCATGGAAGCATGGAGAGCATTGTGACACTAAGGAAACTCCTGGAACCAAGATGACCACAGGCACATAATGGAACCTCATGGAAGCAAGCCTCCATGATGACTTTGGAGGGCCTCAGGGACCACAGGACCCATTGTGACACAGCAGGACCTGGTGGAACCAAGGAGCCTTTGTGATGCTCCAGATCCACATGGAAGCCAGGGTGCACTGAGACACAGCGGGGCCTTGTTGGAACCAAAGACACCTCTGCAAAAAGCAGGCTAGCTCATAGAAGCAAGGAGTCCTTTGTTACAACATCAAACCTATGGAAGCAAGGGACCATTGTGACACTGCGGGGCCTCATGGAACCAATTGTCCATGATGACAGTGCGGATCAAAGGAGACCATGGTGACACTGCGGAACCTGATGGAACCAAGGAGCCATTGTGACACAGTGGGGCCTCATGGAATCAAGGAGACCATTGTGACCCAGGTGTTGCATGTGAAGGCAAGGAGCCATTGTGACACTTTGGGCTTCTTCCCTTGAGCTCTGCAGCTGGCTGTCCCAGCCCAGCGCACCATGTGCCACCTGCTCTCCTCAGGGCTCTGCCTGCACACAGCCCCAGGAGAAGTTTTCCTGTTTGCAAGGAAAGAATGGAAAAGCCGGAGCAGGTTTCCCAAACAACAAACCCCACTCAGGAGCCACATGCTCAGTACAGGCTGCCTGGAACGAGGTCCCCTTTCTACAAGGGTCAGGGTGAGCAGGAATGAATGATCTCTGGGAGCAGAATTCTCGGAGTCTTTCCACTGAATTCTCTGTCCCTGTGTCTTGGGGTGACTTTATCATGTGTATCCCCTATTGCTGCTCTATGCCCAGAAGTGAACTTTGTGCATTTCTGTGCCTTTCAACTGAGCCTGAGAGGGGGGAGAGGAAAAAAAACCGGACAAACTTCTCAGAGCGTTTGTTCAAGGACACACATACACACTCCTCTGCATCCTGCTTGCAGCAAGAGCAGAGGGAAGCAACTTTGTTTCTTTTTAGCCAGTTTTCAGCTCCTTTTCTCTGGGGGGAGATGGAGAGTTGAACTTTGCTTTCCTGGGACTTTGGGGGTTTTTTTCCCTTCTTCTCTTCTTGACTCTTTCAACATCAGACCACATTGGGAGAATTTTCTCCCGAGGTGGGGGCCCTGAATGTGGGCCCATGAGCCAGCTGCAAGGAGGAGGAGAGAGACTGCACCTACGGAAGTGTTGGGGTTCCTCCCCCCTGCCATGAGGTCATGGGAGAGGGGACCCTGGGGTAGAGGCATGGCCTGGGCACGGGGTCTCCCTGCTCCCTGCTGACATGTGCCCTAACCCTGTTCAGCACTGCTTATTTTGTGTTGCCCTGTGCGAGGAGGGCCCTGGTTGTGCTGTGATTGCTCAGTTCTTTGGCAGTGCCCCGCCCATGTGGCTGGAGAAGAAAGAGCTCTGAAACTTCTCTCAAGAATCGCTCCCTATTTCTTTGCACGGGCCTCGCTGTCTATGGATGTTTCAGGAGACCCCACCGAAACACGGAAGGACTCTCAAATTATCCCAGCTTTCTCTGCACAGCGAGAGCTTTTAATATTTAGCATTGTTCTCCTTTTCCTGTGTGTTTGTTAAAAAAATAGTTTTTATCTCTTTCACTTTCTTCCCAGGAAAATTCTTTTTTCCCGAAGCTGGTGGGGGAGGGCTGGGTGTAACCTGCCTTCTATCAGAGGATATTTTCCTCCACATTTGTCCAAACCGGCAGAGCCTGTCCTTTCCTGGGTCTCTGTTGCAGATGGAAGCTGCTGGTGCCATTGTCAGCTTGAAGCCCTCTTTTGATGCAAGCAGATGTTGCCAGGTGTGTTCAGCAGCTGTTGCTCAATGCTTATGCCAAGCTATTGTGTTCCTCATGGAACCAAGGAGCCATTGTGACACTGCAGGGGCTGATGGCATCAAGGAGGCAATTGTGACAGTACAGAACCTCCTAGAAACAAGGCTCCATTGTGACACCGTGGGGAATCATGGAATCACGGAGCCCATTGTGACACGGCTGCATGGAACCAATGGTCCATGGTTACACGGCGGATTCAAGAAGAGCACGGTGACACCACGCAACATCATGGAACCATAGGTCCATTGTGACACAGCGGGGCCTCATGGAAACAAGGGGACCATTGTGGCAAAGCAGGGCCTAATGGAAGCATGGAGAGCATTGTGACATTGTGGGGAATCATGGAAGCATGGAGAGCATTGTGACACTAAGGAAACTCCTGGAACCAAGATGACCACTGGCACATAATGGAACCTCATGGAAGCAAGCCTCCATGATGACTTTGGAGGGCCTCAGGGACCACAGGACCCATTGTGACACAGCAGGACCTGGTGGAACCAAGGAGCCTTTGTGATGCTCCAGATCCACATGGAAGCCAGGGTGCACTGAGACACAGCGGGGCCTTGTTGGAACCAAAGACACCTCTGCAAAAAGCAGGCTAGCTCATAGAAGCAAGGAGTCCATTGTTACAACGTAAAAGCTATGGAACCAAGGGACCATTGTGACACTGCGGGGCCTCATGGAACCAATTGTCCATGATGACAGTGCGGATCAAAGGAGACCATGGTGACACTGCGGAACCCGATGGAACCAAGGAGCCATTGTGACACAGTGGGGCCTCATGGAATCAAGGAGACCATTGTGACCCAGGTGTTGCATGTGAAGGCAAGGAGCCATTGTGACACTTTGGGCTTCTTCCCTTGAGCTCTGCAGCTGGCTGTCCCAGCCCAGCGCACCATGTGCCACCTGCTCTCCTCAGGGCTCTGCCTGCACACAGCCCCAGGAGAAGTTTTCCTGTTTGGAAGGAAAGAATGGAAAAGCCGGAGCAGGTTTCCCAAACAACAAACCCCACTCAGGAGCCACATGCTCAGTACAGGCTGCCGGGAACGATGTCCCCTTTCTACAAGGGTCAGGGTGAGCAGGAATGAATGATCTCTGGGAGCAGAATTCTCGGAGTCTTTCCACTGAATTCTCTGTCCCTGTGTCTTGGGGTGACTTTATCATGTGTATCCCCTATTGCTGCTCTATGCCCAGAAGTGAACTTTGTGCATTTCTGTGCCTTTCAACTGAGCCTGAGAGGGGGGAGAGGAAAAAAAAACCGGACAAACTTCTCAGAGCGTTTGTTCAAGGACACACATACACACTCCTCTGCATCCTGCTTGCAGCAAGAGCAGAGGAAGCAACTTTGTTTCTTTTTAGCCAGTTTTCAGCTCCTTTTCTCTGGGGGGAGATGGAGAGTTGAACTTTGCTTTCCTGGGACTTTGGGGTTTTTTTTCCCTTCTTCTCTTCTTGACTCTTTCAACATCAGAGCACATTGGGAGAATTTTCTCCCGAGGTGGGGGCCCTGAATGTGGGCCCATGAGCCAGCTGCAAGGAGGAGGAGAGAGGCTACACCTACGGAAGTGTTGGGGTTCCTCCCCCCTGCCATGAGGTCATGGGAGAGGGGACCCTGGGGTAGAGGCATGGCCTGGGCACGGGGTCTCCCTGCTCCCTGCTCACATGTGCCCTAATCCTGTTCAGCACTGCTTATTTTGTGTTGCCCTGTGCCAGGAGGGCCCTGGTTGTGCCGTGACTGCTCAGTTCTTTGGCAGTGCCCCGCCCATGTGGCTGGAGAAGAAAGAGCTCTGAAACTTCTCTCAAGAATCGCTCCCTGTTTCTTTGCACGGGCCTCGCTGTCTATGGATGTTTCAGGAGACCCCACCGAAACACAGAAGGACTCTCAAATTATCCCAGCTTTCTCTGCACAGCGAGAGCTTTTAATATTTAGCATTGTTCTCCTTTTCCTGTGTGTTTGTTAAAAAAATAGTTTTTATCTCTTTCACTTTCTTCCCAGGAAAATTCTTTTTTCCCGAAGCTGGTGGGGGAGGGCTGGGTGTAACCTGCCTTCTATCAGAGGATATTTTCCTCCACATTTGTCCAAACCGGCACAGCCTGTCCTTTCCTGGGTCTCTGTTGCAGATGGAAGCTGCTGGTGCCATTGTCAGCTTGAAGCCCTCTTTTGATGCAAGCAGATGTTGCCAGGTGTGTTCAGCAGCTGTTGCTCAATGCTTATGCCAAGCTATTGTGTTCCTCATGGAACCAAGGAGCCATTGTGACACTGCAGGGGCTGATGGCATCAAGGAGGCAATTGTGACAGTACAGAACCTCCTAGAAACAAGGCTCCATTGTGACACCGTGGGGAATCATGGAATCACGGAGCCCATTGTGACACGGCTGCATGGAACCAATGGTCCATGGTTACACGGCGGATTCAAGAAGAGCACGGTGACACCACGCAACATCATGGAACCATAGGTCCATTGTGACACAGCGGGGCCTCATGGAAACAAGGGGACCATTGTGGCAAAGCAGGGCCTAATGGAAGCATGGAGAGCATTGTGACATTGTGGGGAATCATGGAAGCATGGAGAGCATTGTGACACTAAGGAAACTCCTGGAACCAAGATGACCACTGGCACATAATGGAACCTCATGGAAGCAAGCCTCCATGATGACTTTGGAGGGCCTCAGGGACCACAGGACCCATTGTGACACAGCAGGACCTGGTGGAACCAAGGAGCCTTTGTGATGCTCCAGATCCACATGGAAGCCAGGGTGCACTGAGACACAGCGGGGCCTTGTTGGAACCAAAGACACCTCTGCAAAAAGCAGGCTAGCTCATAGAAGCAAGGAGTCCATTGTTACAACATCAAACCTATGGAAGCAAGGGACCATTGTGACACTGCGGGGCCTCATGGAACCAATTGTCCATGATGACAGTGCGGATCAAAGGAGACCATGGTGACACTGCGGAACCCGATGGAACCAAGGAGCCATTGTGACACAGTGGGGCCTCATGGAATCAAGGAGACCATTGTGACCCAGGTGTTGCATGGGAAGGCAAGGAGCCATTGTGACACTTTGGGCTTCTTCCCTTGAGCTCTGCAGCTGGCTGTCCCAGCCCAGCGCACCATGTGCCACCTGCTCTCCTCAGGGCTCTGCCTGCACACAGCCCCAGGAGAAGTTTTCCTGTTTGCAAGGAAAGAATGGAAAAGCCGGAGCAGGTTTCCCAAACAACAAACCCCACTCAGGAGCCACATGCTCAGTACAGGCTGCCGGGAACTATGTCCCCTTTCTACAAGGGTCAGGGTGAGCAGGAATGAATGATCTCTGGGAGCAGAATTCTCGGAGTCTTTCCACTGAATTCTCTGTCCCTGTGTCTTGGGGTGACTTTATCATGTGTATCCCCTATTGCTGCTCTATGCCCAGAAGTGAACTTTGTGCATTTCTGTGCCTTTCAACTGAGCCTGAGAGGGGGGAGAGGAAAAAAAACTGGACAAACTTCTCAGAGCGTTTGTTCAAGGACACACATACACACTCCTCTGCATCCTGCTTGCAGCAAGAGCGGAGGAAGCAACTTTGTTTCTTTTTAGCCAGTTTTCAGCTCCTTTTCTCTGGGGAGAGATGGAGAGTTGAACTTTGTTTTCCTGGGACTTTGGGGGTTTTTTTCCCTTCTTCTCTTCTTGACTCTTTCAACATCAGACCACATTGGGAGAATTTTCTCCCGAGGTGGGGGCCCTGAATGTGGGCCCATGAGCCAGCTGCAAGGAGGAGGAGAGAGACTGCACCTCCGGAAGTGTTGGGGTTCCTCCCCCCTGCCATGAGGTCATGGGAGAGGGGACCCTGGGGTAGAGGCATGGCCTGGGCACGGGGTCTCCCTGCTCCCTGCTCACATGTGCCCTAATCCTGTTCAGCACTGCTTATTTTGTGTTGCCCTGTGCCAGGAGGGCCCTAGTTGTGCTGTGATTGCTCAGTTCTTTGGCAGTGCCCCGCCCATGTGGCTGGAGAAGAAAGAGCTCTGAAACTTCTCTCAAGAATGCCTCCCTATTTCTTTGCAGGGGCCTCGCTGTCTATGGATGTTTCAGGAGACCCCACCGAAACACGGAAGGACTCTGAAATTATCCCAGCTTTCTCTGCACAGCGAGAGCTTTTAATATTTAGCATTGTTCTCCTTTTCCTGGGTGTTTGTTAAAAAAATGGTTTTTCTCTCTTTCACTTTCTTCCCAGGAAAATTCTTTTTTCCCGAAGCTGGTGGGGGAGGGCTGGGTGTAACCTGCCTTCTATCAGAGGATATTTTCCTCCACATTTGTCCAAACCAGCAGAGCCTGTCCTTTCCTGGGTCTCTGTTGCAGATGGAAGCTGCTGGTGCCATTGTCAGCTTGAAGCCCTCTTTTGATGCAAGCAGATGTTGCCAGGTGTGTTCAGCAGCTGTTGCTCAATGCTTATGCCAAGCTATTGTGTTCCTCATGGAACCAAGGAGCCATTGTGACACTGCAGGGGCTGATGGCATCAAGGAGGCAATTGTGACAGTACAGAACCTCCTAGAAACAAGGCTCCATTGTGACACCGTGGGGAATCATGGAATCACGGAGCCCATTGTGACACGGCTGCATGGAACCAATGGTCCATGGTTACACGGCGGATTCAAGAAGAGCACGGTGACACCACGCAACATCATGGAACCATAGGTCCATTGTGACACAGCGGGGCCTCATGGAAACAAGGGGACCATTGTGGCAAAGCAGGGCCTAATGGAAGCATGGAGAGCATTGTGACATTGTGGGGAATCATGGAAGCATGGAGAGCATTGTGACACTAAGGAAACTCCTGGAACCAAGATGACCACTGGCACATAATGGAACCTCATGGAAGCAAGCCTCCATGATGACTTTGGAGGGCCTCAGGGACCACAGGACCCATTGTGACACAGCAGGACCTGGTGGAACCAAGGAGCCTTTGTGATGCTCCAGATCCACATGGAAGCCAGGGTGCACTGAGACACAGCGGGGCCTTGTTGGAACCAAAGACACCTCTGCAAAAAGCAGGCTAGCTCATAGAAGCAAGGAGTCCTTTGTTACAACATCAAACCTATGGAAGCAAGGGACCATTGTGACACTGCGGGGCCTCATGGAACCAATTGTCCATGATGACAGTGCGGATCAAAGGAGACCATGGTGACACTGCGGAACCTGATGGAACCAAGGAGCCATTGTGACACAGTGGGGCCTCATGGAATCAAGGAGACCATTGTGACCCAGGTGTTGCATGTGAAGGCAAGTAGCCATTGTGACACTTTGGGCTTCTTCCCTTGAGCTCTGCAGCTGGCTGTCCCAGCCCAGCGCACCATGTGCCACCTGCTCTCCTCAGGGCTCTGCCTGCACACAGCCCCAGGAGAAGTTTTCCTGTTTGGAAGGAAAGAATGGAAAAGCCGGAGCAGGTTTCCCAAACAACAAACCCCACTCAGGAGCCACATGCTCAGTACAGGCTGCCTGGAACGATGTCCCCTTTCTACAAGGGTCAGGGTGAGCAGGAATGAATGATCTCTGGGAGCAGAATTCTCGGAGTCTTTCCACTGAATTCTCTGTCCCTGTGTCTTGGGGTGACTTTATCATGTGTATCCCCTATTGCTGCTCTATGCCCAGAAGTGAACTTTGTGCATTTCTGTGCCTTTCAACTGAGCCTGAGAGGGGGGAGAGGAAAAAAAACCGGACAAACTTCTCAGAGCGTTTGTTCAAGGACACACATACACACTCCTCTGCATCCTGCTTGCAGCAAGAGCAGAGGAAGCAACTTTGTTTCTTTTTAGCCAGTTTTCAGCTCCTTTTCTCTGGGGGGAGATGGAGAGTTGAACTTTGTTTTCCTGGGACTTCGGGGGTTTTTTTCCCTTCTTCTCTTCTTGACTCTTTCAACATCAGAGCACATTGGGAGAATTTTCTCCCGAGGTGGGGGCCCTGAATGTGGGCCCATGAGCCAGCTGCAAGGAGGAGGAGAGAGACTACACCTACGGAAGTGTTGGGGTTCCTCCCCCCTGCCATGAGGTCATGGGAGAGGGGACCCTGGGGTAGAGGCATGGCCTGGGCACGGGGGTCTCCCTGCTCCCTGCTCACATGTGCCCTAACCCTGTTCAGCACTGCTTATTTTGTGTTGCCCTGTGCCAGGAGGGCCCTGGTTGTGCTGTGATTGCTCAGTTCTTTGGCAGTGCCCCGCCCATGTGGCTGGAGAAGAAAGAGCTCTGAAACTTCTCTCAAGAATCGCTCCCTATTTCTTTGCACGGGCCTCGCTGTCTATGGATGTTTCAGGAGACCCCACCGAAACACGGAAGGACTCTCAAATTATCCCAGCTTTCTCTGCACAGCGAGAGCTTTTAATATTTAGCATTGTTCTCCTTTTCCTGTGTGTTTGTTAAAAAAATAGTTTTTATCTCTTTCACTTTCTTCCCAGGAAAATTCTTTTTTCCCGAAGCTGGTGGGGGAGGGCTGGGTGTAACCTGCCTTCTATCAGAGGATATTTTCCTCCACATTTGTCCAAACCGGCACAGCCTGTCCTTTCCTGGGTCTTTGTTGCAGATGGAAGCTGCTGGTGCCATTGTCAGCTTGAAGCCCTCTTTTGATGCAAGCAGATGTTGCCAGGTGTGTTCAGCAGCTGTTGCTCAATGCTTATGCCAAGCTATTGTGTTCCTCATGGAACCAAGGAGCCATTGTGACACTGCAGGGGCTGATGGCATCAAGGAGGCAATTGTGACAGTACAGAACCTCCTAGAAACAAGGCTCCATTGTGACACCGTGGGGAATCATGGAATCACGGAGCCCATTGTGACACGGCCAGGCCGCATGAAACCAATGGTCCATGGTTACACTGCGGATTCAAGAAGAGCACGGTGACACCACACAACATCATGGAACCATAGGTCCATTGTGACACAGCGGGGCCTCATGGAAACAAGGGGACCATTGTGGCAAAGCAGGGCCTAATGGAAGCATGGAGAGCATTGTGACATTGTGGGGAATCATGGAAGCATGGAGAGCATTGTGACACTAAGGAAACTCCTGGAACCAAGATGACCACTGGCACATAATGGAACCTCATGGAAGCAAGCCTCCATGATGACTTTGGAGGGCCTCAGGGACCACAGGACCCATTGTGACACAGCAGGACCTGGTGGAACCAAGGAGCCTTTGTGATGCTCCAGATCCACATGGAAGCCAGGGTGCACTGAGACACAGCGGGGCCTTGTTGGAACCAAAGACACCTCTGCAAAAAGCAGGCTAGCTCATAGAAGCAAGGAGTCCATTGTTACAACGTAAAAGCTATGGAACCAAGGGACCATTGTGACACTGCGGGGCCTCATGGAACCAATTGTCCATGATGACAGTGCGGATCAAAGGAGACCATGGTGACACTGCGGAACCCGATGGAACCAAGGAGCCATTGTGACACAGTGGGGCCTCATGGAATCAAGGAGACCATTGTGACCCAGGTGTTGCATGTGAAGGCAAGGAGCCATTGTGACACTTTGGGCTTCTTCCCTTGAGCTCTGCAGCTGGCTGTCCCAGCCCAGCGCACCATGTGCCACCTGCTCTCCTCAGGGCTCTGCCTGCACACAGCCCCAGGAGAAGTTTTCCTGTTTGGAAGGAAAGAATGGAAAAGCCGGAGCAGGTTTCCCAAACAACAAACCCCACTCAGGAGCCACATGCTCAGTACAGGCTGCCGGGAACGATGTCCCCTTTCTACAAGGGTCAGGGTGAGCAGGAATGAATGATCTCTGGGAGCAGAATTCTCGGAGTCTTTCCACTGAATTCTCTGTCCCTGTGTCTTGGGGTGACTTTATCATGTGTATCCCCTATTGCTGCTCTATGCCCAGAAGTGAACTTTGTGCATTTCTGTGCCTTTCAACTGAGCCTGAGAGGGGGGAGAGGAAAAAAAAACCGGACAAACTTCTCAGAGCGTTTGTTCAAGGACACACATACACACTCCTCTGCATCCTGCTTGCAGCAAGAGCAGAGGAAGCAACTTTGTTTCTTTTTAGCCAGTTTTCAGCTCCTTTTCTCTGGGGGGAGATGGAGAGTTGAACTTTGCTTTCCTGGGACTTTGGGGTTTTTTTTCCCTTCTTCTCTTCTTGACTCTTTCAACATCAGAGCACATTGGGAGAATTTTCTCCCGAGGTGGGGGCCCTGAATGTGGGCCCATGAGCCAGCTGCAAGGAGGAGGAGAGAGACTACACCTCCGGAAGTGTTGGGGTTCCTCCCCCCTGCCATGAGGTCATGGGAGAGGGGACCCTGGGGTAGAGGCATGGCCTGGGCACGGGGTCTCCCTGCTCCCTGCTCACATGTGCCCTAATCCTGTTCAGCACTGCTTATTTTGTGTTGCCCTGTGCCAGGAGGGCCCTGGTTGTGCCGTGACTGCTCAGTTCTTTGGCAGTGCCCCGCCCATGTGGCTGGAGAAGAAAGAGCTCTGAAACTTCTCTCAAGAATCGCTCCCTGTTTCTTTGCACGGGCCTCGCTGTCTATGGATGTTTCAGGAGACCCCACCGAAACACAGAAGGACTCTCAAATTATCCCAGCTTTCTCTGCACAGCGAGAGCTTTTAATATTTAGCATTGTTATCCTTTTCCTGTGTGTTTGTTAAAAAAATAGTTTTATCTCTTTCACTTTCTTCCCAGGAAAATTCTTTTTTCCCGAAGCTGGTGGGGGAGGGCTGGGTGTAACCTGCCTTCTATCAGAGGATATTTTCCTCCACATTTGTCCAAACCGGCAGAGCCTGTCCTTTCCTGGGTCTCTGTTGCAGATGGAAGCTGCTGGTGCCATTGTCAGCTTGAAGCCCTCTTTTGATGCAAGCAGATGTTGCCAGGTGTGTTCAGCAGCTGTTGCTCAATGCTTATGCCAAGCTATTGTGTTCCTCATGGAACCAAGGAGCCATTGTGACACTGCAGGGGCTGATGGCATCAAGGAGGCAATTGTGACAGTACAGAACCTCCTAGAAACAAGGCTCCATTGTGACACCGTGGGGAATCATGGAATCACGGAGCCCATTGTGACACGGCTGCATGGAACCAATGGTCCATGGTTACACGGCGGATTCAAGAAGAGCACGGTGACACCACGCAACATCATGGAACCATAGGTCCATTGTGACACAGCGGGGCCTCATGGAAACAAGGGGACCATTGTGGCAAAGCAGGGCCTAATGGAAGCATGGAGAGCATTGTGACATTGTGGGGAATCATGGAAGCATGGAGAGCATTGTGACACTAAGGAAACTCCTGGAACCAAGATGACCACTGGCACATAATGGAACCTCATGGAAGCAAGCCTCCATGATGACTTTGGAGGGCCTCAGGGACCACAGGACCCATTGTGACACAGCAGGACCTGGTGGAACCAAGGAGCCTTTGTGATGCTCCAGATCCACATGGAAGCCAGGGTGCACTGAGACACAGCGGGGCCTTGTTGGAACCAAAGACACCTCTGCAAAAAGCAGGCTAGCTCATAGAAGCAAGGAGTCCATTGTTACAACATCAAAAGCTATGCAACCAAGGGACCATTGTGACACTGCGGGGCCTCATGGAACCAATTGTCCATGATGACAGTGCGGATCAAAGGAGACCATGGTGACACTGCGGAACCCGATGGAACCAAGGAGCCATTGTGACACAGTGGGGCCTCATGGAATCAAGGAGACCATTGTGACCCAGGTGTTGCATGGGAAGGCAAGGAGCCATTGTGACACTTTGGGCTTCTTCCCTTGAGCTCTGCAGCTGGCTGTCCCAGCCCAGCGCACCATGTGCCACCTGCTCTCCTCAGGGCTCTGCCTGCACACAGCCCAGGAGAAGTTTTCCTGTTTGGAAGGAAAGAATGGAAAAGCCGGAGCAGGTTTCCTAAACAACAAACCCCACTCAGGAGCCACATGCTCAGTACAGGCTGCCTGGAACGAGGTCCCCTTTCTACAAGGGTCAGGGTGAGCAGGAATGAATGATCTCTGGGAGCAGAATTCTCGGAGTCTTTCCACTGAATTCTCTGTCCCTGTGTCTTGGGGTGACTTTATCATGTGTATCCCCTATTGCTGCTCTATGCCCAGAAGTGAACTTTGTGCATTTCTGTGCCTTTCAACTGAGCCTGAGAGGGGGGAGAGGAAAAAAAAGCCAGACAAACTTCTCAGAGCGTTTGTTCAAGGACACACATACACACTCCTCTGCATCCTGCTTGCAGCAAGAGCAGAGGAAGCAACTTTGTTTCTTTTTAGCCAGTTTTCAGCTCCTTACTCTGGGGGGAGATGGAGAGTTGAACTTTGTTTTCCTGGGACTTTGGGGGTTTTTTTCCCTTCTTCTCTTCTTGACTCTTTCAACATCAGAGCACATTGGGAGAATTTTCTCCCGAGGTGGGGGCCCTGAATGTGGGCCCATGAGCCAGCTGCAAGGAGGAGGAGAGAGACTGCACCTACGGAAGTGTTGGGGTTCCTCCCCCCTGCCATGAGGTCATGGGAGAGGGGACCCTGGGGTAGAGGCATGGCCTGGGCACGGGGTCTCCCTGCTCCCTGCTCACATGTGCCCTAATCCTGTTCAGCACTGCTTATTTTGTGTTGCCCTGTGCCAGGAGGGCCCTGGTTGTGCCGTGACTGCTCAGTTCTTTGGCAGTGCCCCGCCCATGTGGCTGGAGAAGAAAGAGCTCTGAAACTTCTCTCATGAATGGCTCCCTATTTCTTTGCACGGGCCTCGCTGTCTATGGATGTTTCAGGAGACCCCACCGAAACACGGAAGGACTCTCAAATTATCCCAGCTTTCTCTGCACAGCGAGAGCTTTTAATATTTAGCATTGTTCTCCTTTTCCTGTGTGTTTGTTAAAAAAATAGTTTTTATCTCTTTCACTTTCTTCCCAGGAAAATTCTTTTTTCCAAAAACCTGGTGGGGGAGGGCTGGGTGTAACCTGCCTTCTATCAGAGGATATTTTCCTCCACATTTGTCCAAACCGGCACAGCCTGTCCTTTCCTGGGTGTCTGTGTCAGATGGAAGCTGCTGGTGCCATTCTCAGCTTGAAGCCCTCTTTTGATGCAAGCAGATGTTGCCAGGTGTGTTCAGCAGCTGTTGCTCAATGCTTATGCCAAGCTATTGTGTTCCTCATGGAACCAAGGAGCCATTGTGACACTGCAGGGGCTGATGGCATCAAGGAGGCAATTGTGACAGTACAGAACCTCCTAGAAACAAGGCTCCATTGTGACACCGTGGGGAATCATGGAATCACGGAGCCCATTGTGACACGGCTGCATGGAACCAATGGTCCATGGTTACACTGCGGATTCAAGAAGAGCACGGTGACACCACGCAACATCATGGAACCGTACGTCCATTGTGACACAGCGGGGCCTCATGGAAACAAGGGGACCATTGTGGCAAAGCAGGGCCTAATGGAAGCATGGAGAGCATTGTGACATTGTGGGGAATCATGGAAGTATGGAGAGCATTGTGACACTAAGGAAACTCCTGGAACCAAGATGACCACTGGCACATAATGGAACCTCATGGAAGCAAGCCTCCATGATGACTTTGGAGGGCCTCAGGGACCACAGGACCCATTGTGACACAGCAGGACCTGGTGGAACCAAGGAGCCTTTGTGATGCTCCAGATCCACATGGAAGCCAGGGTGCACTGAGACACAGCGGGGCCTTGTTGGAACCAAAGACACCTCTGCAAAAAGCAGGCTAGCTCATAGAAGCAAGGAGTCCTTTGTTACAACATCAAACCTATGGAACCAAGGGACCATTGTGACACTGCGGGGCCTCATGGAACCAATTGTCCATGATGACAGTGCGGATCAAAAGAGACCATGGTGACACTGCGGAACCTGATGGAACCAAGGAGCCATTGTGACACAGTGGGGCCTCATGGAATCAAGGAGACCATTGTGACCCAGGTGTTGCATGTGAAGGCAAGTAGCCATTGTGACACTTTGGGCTTCTTCCCTTGAGCTCTGCAGCTGGCTGTCCCAGCCCAGCGCACCATGTGCCACCTGCTCTCCTCAGGGCTCTGCCTGCACACAGCCCCAGGAGAAGTTTTCCTGTTTGCAAGGAAAGAATGGAAAAGCCGGAGCAGGTTTCCCAAACAACAAACCCCACTCAGGAGCCACATGCTCAGTACAGGCTGCCTGGAACGAGGTCCCCTTTCTACAAGGGTCAGTGTGAGCAGGAATGAATGATCTCTGGGAGCAGAATTCTCGGAGTCTTTCCACTGAATTCTCTGTCCCTGTGTCTTGGGGTGACTTTATCATGTGTATCCCCTATTGCTGCTCTATGCCCAGAAGTGAACTTTGTGCATTTCTGTGCCTTTCAACTGAGCCTGAGAGGGGGGAGAGGAAAAAAAACCGGACAAACTTCTCAGAGCGTTTGTTCAAGGACACACATACACACTCCTCTGCATCCTGCTTGGAGCAAGAGCAGAGGAAGCAACTTTGTTTCTTTTTAGCCAGTTTTCAGCTCCTTTTCTCTGGAGGGAGATGGAGAGTTGAACTTTGTTTTCCTGGGACTTCGGGGGTTTTTTTCCCTTCTTCTCTTCTTGACTCTTTCAACATCAGACCACATTGGGAGAATTTTCTACCGAGGTGGGGGCCCTGAATGTGGGCCCATGAGCCAGCTGCAAGGAGGAGGAGAGAGACTACACCTACGGAAGTGTTGGGGTTCCTCCCCCCTGCCATGAGGTCATGGGAGAGGGGACCCTGGGGTAGAGGCATGGCCTGGGCACGGGGTCTCCCTGCTCCCTGCTCACATGTGCCCTAATCGTGTTCAGCACTGCTTATTTTGTGTTGCCCTGTGCGAGGAGGGCCCTGGTTGTGCCGTGACTGCTCAGTTCTTTGGCAGTGCCCCGCCCATGTGGCTGGAGAAGAAAGAGCTCTGAAACTTCTCTCAAGAATCGCTCCCTGTTTCTTTGCACGGGCCTCGCTGTCTATGGATGTTTCAGGAGACCCCACCGAAACACGGAAGGACTCTCAAATTATCCCAGCTTTCTCTGCACAGCGAGAGCTTTTAATATTTAGCATTGTTATCCTTTTCCTGTGTGTTTGTTAAAAAAATAGTTTTTATCTCTTTCACTTTCTTCCCAGGAAAATTCTTTTTTCCCGAAGCTGGTGGGGGAGGGCTGGGTGTAACCTGCCTTCTATCAGAGGATATTTTCCTCCACATTTGTCCAAACCGGCAGAGCCTGTCCTTTCCTGGGTCTCTGTTGCAGATGGAAGCTGCTGGTGCCATTGTCAGCTTGAAGCCCTCTTTTGATGCAAGCAGATGTTGCCAGGTGTGTTCAGCAGCTGTTGCTCAATGCTTATGCCAAGCTATTGTGTTCCTCATGGAACCAAGGAGCCATTGTGACACTGCAGGGGCTGATGGCATCAAGGAGGCAATTGTGACAGTACAGAACCTCCTAGAAACAAGGCTCCATTGTGACACCGTGGGGAATCATGGAATCACGGAGCCCATTGTGACACGGCCAGGCCGCATGGAACCAATGGTCCATGGTTACACGGCGGATTCAAGAAGAGCACGGTGACACCACGCAACATCATGGAACCATAGGTCCATTGTGACACAGCGGGGCCTCATGGAAACAAGGGGACCATTGTGGCAAAGCAGGGCCTAATGGAAGCATGGAGAGCATTGTGACATTGTGGGGAATCATGGAAGCATGGAGAGCATTGTGACACTAAGGAAACTCCTGGAACCAAGATGACCACTGGCACATAATGGAACCTCATGGAAGCAAGCCTCCATGATGACTTTGGAGGGCCTCAGGGACCACAGGACCCATTGTGACACAGCAGGACCTGGTGGAACCAAGGAGCCTTTGTGATGCTCCAGATCCACATGGAAGCCAGGGTGCACTGAGACACAGCGGGGCCTTGTTGGAACCAAAGACACCTCTGCAAAAAGCAGGCTAGCTCATAGAAGCAAGGAGTCCTTTGTTACAACGTAAAAGCTATGGAAGCAAGGGACCATTGTGACACTGCGGGGCCTCATGGAACCAATTGTCCATGATGACAGTGCGGATCAAAGGAGACCATGGTGACACTGCGGAACCCGATGGAACCAAGGAGCCATTGTGACACAGTGGGGCCTCATGGAATCAAGGAGACCATTGTGACCCAGGTGTTGCATGGGAAGGCAAGGAGCCATTGTGACACTTTGGGCTTCTTCCCTTGAGCTCTGCAGCTGGCTGTCCCAGCCCAGCGCACCATGTGCCACCTGCTCTCCTCAGGGCTCTGCCTGCACACAGCCCAGGAGAAGTTTTCCTGTTTGGAAGGAAAGAATGGAAAAGCCGGAGCAGGTTTCCTAAACAACAAACCCCACTCAGGAGCCACATGCTCAGTACAGGCTGCCTGGAACGAGGTCCCCTTTCTACAAGGGTCAGGGTGAGCAGGAATGAATGATCTCTGGGAGCAGAATTCTCGGAGTCTTTCCACTGAATTCTCTGTCCCTGTGTCTTGGGGTGACTTTATCATGTGTATCCCCTATTGCTGCTCTATGCCCAGAAGTGAACTTTGTGCATTTCTGTGCCTTTCAACTGAGCCTGAGAGGGGGGAGAGGAAAAAAAAGCCAGACAAACTTCTCAGAGCGTTTGTTCAAGGACACACATACACACTCCTCTGCATCCTGCTTGCAGCAAGAGCAGAGGAAGCAACTTTGTTTCTTTTTAGCCAGTTTTCAGCTCCTTACTCTGGGGGGAGATGGAGAGTTGAACTTTGTTTTCCTGGGACTTCGGGGGTTTTTTTTCCCTTCTTCTCTTCTTGACTCTTTCAACATCAGAGCACATTGGGAGAATTTTCTCCCGAGGTGGGGGCCCTGAATGTGGGCCCATGAGGCAGCTGCAAGGAGGAGGAGAGAGACTGCACCTACGGAAGTGTTGGGGTTCCTCCCCCCTGCCATGAGGTCATGGGAGAGGGGACCCTGGGGTAGAGGCATGGCCTGGGCACGGGGTCTCCCTGCTCCCTGCTCACATGTGCCCTAATCGTGTTCAGCACTGCTTATTTTGTGTTGCCCTGTGCCAGGAGGGCCCTGGTTGTGCCGTGATTGCTCAGTTCTTTGGCAGTGCCCCGCCCATGTGGCTGGAGAAGAAAGAGCTCTGAAACTTCTCTCAAGAATCGCTCCCTGTTTTTTGCACGGGCCTCGCTGTCTATGGATGTTTCAGGAGACCCCACCGAAACACGGAAGGACTCTCAAATTATCCCAGCTTTCTCTGCACAGCGAGAGCTTTTAATATTTAGCATTGTTATCCTTTTCCTGGGTGTTTGTTAAAAAAATAGTTTTTATCTCTTTCACTTTCTTCCCAGGAAAATTCTTTTTTCCCAAACCTGGTGGGGGAGGGCTGGGTGTAACCTGCCTTCTATCAGAGGATATTTTCCTCCACATTTGTCCAAACCGGCGCAGCCTGTCCTTTCCCTGGGTGTCTGTTGCAGATGGAAGCTGCTGGTGCCATTCTCAGCTTGACGCCCTCTTTTGATGCAAGCAGATGTTGCCAGGTGTGTTCAGCAGCTGTTGCTCAATGCTTATGCCAAGCTATTGTGTTCCTCATGGAACCAAGGAGCCATTGTGACACTGCAGGGGCTGATGGCATCAAGGAGGCAATTGTGACAGTACAGAACCTCCTAGAAACAAGGCTCCATTGTGACACCGTGGGGAATCATGGAATCACGGAGCCCATTGTGACACGGCCAGGCCGCATGGAACCAATGGTCCATGGTTACACTGCGGATTCAAGAAGAGCACGGTGACACCACGCAACATCATGGAACCATAGGTCCATTGTGACACAGCAAGGCCGCATGGAAACAAGGGGACCATTGTGGCAAAGCAGGGCCTAATGGAAGCATGGAGAGCATTGTGACATTGTGGGGAATCATGGAAGCATGGAGAGCATTGTGACACTAAGGAAACTCCTGGAACCAAGATGACCACTGGCACATAATGGAACCTCATGGAAGCAAGCCTCCATGATGACTTTGGAGGGCCTCAGGGACCACAGGACCCATTGTGACACAGCAGGACCTGGTGGAACCAAGGAGCCTTTGTGATGCTCCAGATCCACATGGAAGCCAGGGTGCACTGAGACACAGCGGGGCCTTGTTGGAACCAAAGACACCTCTGCAAAAAGCAGGCTAGCTCATAGAAGCAAGGAGTCCTTTGTTACAACATCAAACCTATGGAAGCAAGGGACCATTGTGACACTGCGGGGCCTCATGGAACCAATTGTCCATGATGACAGTGCGGATCAAAAGAGACCATGGTGACACTGCGGAACCTGATGGAACCAAGGAGCCATTGTGACACAGTGGGGCCTCATGGAATCAAGGAGACCATTGTGACCCAGGTGTTGCATGTGAAGGCAAGGAGCCATTGTGACACTTTGGGCTTCTTCCCTTGAGCTCTGCAGCTGGCTGTCCCAGCCCAGCGCACCATGTGCCACCTGCTCTCCTCAGGGCTCTGCCTGCACACAGCCCCAGGAGAAGTTTTCCTGTTTGCAAGGAAAGAATGGAAAAGCCGGAGCAGGTTTCCCAAACAACAAACCCCACTCAGGAGCCACATGCTCAGTACAGGCTGCCTGGAACGAGGTCCCCTTTCTACAAGGGTCAGTGTGAGCAGGAATGAATGATCTCTGGGAGCAGAATTCTCGGAGTCTTTCCACTGAATTCTCTGTCCCTGTGTCTTGGGGTGACTTTATCATGTGTATCCCCTATTGCTGCTCTATGCCCAGAAGTGAACTTTGTGCATTTCTGTGCCTTTCAACTGAGCCTGAGAGGGGGGAGAGGAAAAAAAACCGGACAAACTTCTCAGAGCGTTTGTTCAAGGACACACATACACACTCCTCTGCATCCTGCTTGCAGCAAGAGCAGAGGAAGCAACTTTGTTTCTTTTTAGCCAGTTTTCAGCTCCTTTTCTCTGGAGGGAGATGGAGAGTTGAACTTTGTTTTCCTGGGACTTTGGGGGTTTTTTTCCCTTCTTCTCTTCTTGACTCTTTCAACATCAGACCACATTGGGAGAATTTTCTACCGAGGTGGGGGCCCTGAATGTGGGCCCATGAGCCAGCTGCAAGGAGGAGGAGAGAGACTACACCTACGGAAGTGTTGGGGTTCCTCCCCCCTGCCATGAGGTCATGGGAGAGGGGACCCTGGGGTAGAGGCATGGCCTGGGCACGGGGTCTCCCTGCTCCCTGCTCACATGTGCCCTAATCGTGTTCAGCACTGCTTATTTTGTGTTGCCCTGTGCGAGGAGGGCCCTGGTTGTGCCGTGACTGCTCAGTTCTTTGGCAGTGCCCCGCCCATGTGGCTGGAGAAGAAAGAGCTCTGAAACTTCTCTCAAGAATCGCTCCCTGTTTCTTTGCACGGGCCTCGCTGTCTATGGATGTTTCAGGAGACCCCACCGAAACACGGAAGGACTCTCAAATTATCCCAGCTTTCTCTGCACAGCGAGAGCTTTTAATATTTAGCATTGTTATCCTTTTCCTGTGTGTTTGTTAAAAAAATAGTTTTTATCTCTTTCACTTTCTTCCCAGGAAAATTCTTTTTTCCCGAAGCTGGTGGGGGAGGGCTGGGTGTAACCTGCCTTCTATCAGAGGATATTTTCCTCCACATTTGTCCAAACCGGCACAGCCTGTCCTTTCCTGGGTCTCTGTTGCAGATGGAAGCTGCTGGTGCCATTGTCAGCTTGACGCCCTCTTTTGATGCAAGCAGATGTTGCCAGGTGTGTTCAGCAGCTGTTGCTCAATGCTTATGCCAAGCTATTGTGTTCCTCATGGAACCAAGGAGCCATTGTGACACTGCAGGGGCTGATGGCATCAAGGAGGCAATTGTGACAGTACAGAACCTCCTAGAAACAAGGCTCCATTGTGACACCGTGGGGAATCATGGAATCAAGGAGCCCATTGTGACACGGCTGCACGGAACCAATGGTCCATGGTTACACTGCGGATTCAAGAAGAGCACGGTGACACCACGCAACATCATGGAACCATAGGTCCATTGTGACACAGCGGGGCCTCATGGAAACAAGGGGACCATTGTGGCAAAGCAGGGCCTAATGGAAGCATGGAGAGCATTGTGACATTGTGGGGAATCATGGAAGCATGGAGAGCATTGTGACACTAAGGAAACTCCTGGAACCAAGATGACCACTGGCACATAATGGAACCTCATGGAAGCAAGCCTCCATGATGACTTTGGAGGGCCTCAGGGACCACAGGACCCATTGTGACACAGCAGGACCTGGTGGAACCAAGGAGCCTTTGTGATGCTCCAGATCCACATGGAAGCCAGGGTGCACTGAGACACAGCGGGGCCTTGTTGGAACCAAAGACACCTCTGCAAAAAGCAGGCTAGCTCATAGAAGCAAGGAGTCCTTTGTTACAACGTAAAAGCTATGGAAGCAAGGGACCATTGTGACACTGCGGGGCCTCATGGAACCAATTGTCCATGATGACAGTGCGGATCAAAGGAGACCATGGTGACACTGCGGAACCCGATGGAACCAAGGAGCCATTGTGACACAGTGGGGCCTCATGGAATCAAGGAGACCATTGTGACCCAGGTGTTGCATGGGAAGGCAAGGAGCCATTGTGACACTTTGGGCTTCTTCCCTTGAGCTCTGCAGCTGGCTGTCCCAGCCCAGCGCACCATGTGCCACCTGCTCTCCTCAGGGCTCTGCCTGCACACAGCCCCAGGAGAAGTTTTCCTGTTTGGAAGGAAAGAATGGAAAAGCCGGAGCAGGTTTCCCAAACAACAAACCCCACTCAGGAGCCACATGCTCAGTACAGGCTGCCTGGAACGAGGTCCCCTTTCTACAAGGGTCAGGGTGAGCAGGAATGATCTCTGGGAGCAGAATTCTCGGAGTCTTTCCACTGAATTCTCTGTCCCTGTGTCTTGGGGTGACTTTATCATGTGTATCCCCTATTGCTGCTCTATGCCCAGAAGTGAACTTTGTGCATTTCTGTGCCTTTCAACTGAGCCTGAGAGGGGGGAGAGGAAAAAAAAACCGGACAAACTTCTCAGAGCGTTTGTTCAAGGACACACATACACACTCCTCTGCATCCTGCTTGCAGCAAGAGCAGAGGAAGCAACTTTGTTTCTTTTTAGCCAGTTTTCAGCTCCTTTTCTCTGGGGGGAGATGGAGAGTTGAACTTTGTTTTCCTGGGACTTCGGGGGTTTTTTTTCCCTTCTTCTCTTCTTGACTCTTTCAACATCAGAGCACATTGGGAGAATTTTCTCCCGAGGTGGGGGCCCTGAATGTGGGCCCATGAGGCAGCTGCAAGGAGGAGGAGAGAGACTGCACCTCCGGAAGTGTTGGGGTTCCTCCCCCCTGCCATGAGGTCATGGGAGAGGGGACCCTGGGGTAGAGGCATGGCCTGGGCACGGGGTCTCCCTGCTCCCTGCTCACATGTGCCCTAATCCTGTTCAGCACTGCTTATTTTGTGTTGCCCTGTGCCAGGAGGGCCCTGGTTGTGCCGTGATTGCTCAGTTCTTTGGCAGTGCCCCGCCCATGTGGCTGGAGAAGAAAGAGCTCTGAAACTTCTCTCAAGAATCGCTCCCTGTTTTTTGCACGGGCCTCGCTGTCTATGGATGTTTCAGGAGACCCCACCGAAACACGGAAGGACTCTCAAATTATCCCAGCTTTCTCTGCACAGCGAGAGCTTTTAATATTTAGCATTGTTATCCTTTTCCTGGGTGTTTGTTAAAAAAATAGTTTTTATCTCTTTCACTTTCTTCCCAGGAAAATTCTTTTTTCCCAAACCTGGTGGGGGAGGGCTGGGTGTAACCTGCCTTCTATCAGAGGATATTTTCCTCCACATTTGTCCAAACCGGCGCAGCCTGTCCTTTCCCTGGGTGTCTGTTGCAGATGGAAGCTGCTGGTGCCATTGTCAGCTTGACGCCCTCTTTTGATGCAAGCAGATGTTGCCAGGTGTGTTCAGCAGCTGTTGCTCAATGCTTATGCCAAGCTATTGTGTTCCTCATGGAACCAAGGAGCCATTGTGACACTGCAGGGGCTGATGGCATCAAGGAGGCAATTGTGACAGTACAGAACCTCCTAGAAACAAGGCTCCATTGTGACACCGTGGGGAATCATGGAATCAAGGAGCCCATTGTGACACGGCTGCACGGAACCAATGGTCCATGGTTACACTGCGGATTCAAGAAGAGCACGGTGACACCACGCAACATCATGGAACCATAGGTCCATTGTGACACAGCGGGGCCTCATGGAAACAAGGGGACCATTGTGGCAAAGCAGGGCCTAATGGAAGCATGGAGAGCATTGTGACATTGTGGGGAATCATGGAAGCATGGAGAGCATTGTGACACTAAGGAAACTCCTGGAACCAAGATGACCACTGGCACATAATGGAACCTCATGGAAGCAAGCCTCCATGATGACTTTGGAGGGCCTCAGGGACCACAGGACCCATTGTGACACAGCAGGACCTGGTGGAACCAAGGAGCCTTTGTGATGCTCCAGATCCACATGGAAGCCAGGGTGCACTGAGACACAGCGGGGCCTTGTTGGAACCAAAGACACCTCTGCAAAAAGCAGGCTAGCTCATAGAAGCAAGGAGTCCTTTGTTACAACATCAAACCTATGGAAGCAAGGGACCATTGTGACACTGCGGGGCCTCATGGAACCAATTGTCCATGATGACAGTGCGGATCAAAGGAGACCATGGTGACACTGCGGAACCTGATGGAACCAAGGAGCCATTGTGACACAGTGGGGCCTCATGGAATCAAGGAGACCATTGTGACCCAGGTGTTGCATGGGAAGGCAAGGAGCCATTGTGACACTTTGGGCTTCTTCCCTTGAGCTCTGCAGCTGGCTGTCCCAGCCCAGCGCACCATGTGCCACCTGCTCTCCTCAGGGCTCTGCCTGCACACAGCCCCAGGAGAAGTTTTCCTGTTTGGAAGGAAAGAATGGAAAAGCCGGAGCAGGTTTCCCAAACAACAAACCCCACTCAGGAGCCACATGCTCAGTACAGGCTGCCTGGAACGAGGTCCCCTTTCTACAAGGGTCAGTGTGAGCAGGAATGAATGATCTCTGGGAGCAGAATTCTCGGAGTCTTTCCACTGAATTCTCTGTCCCTGTGTCTTGGGGTGACTTTATCATGTGTATCCCCTATTGCTGCTCTATGCCCAGAAGTGAACTTTGTGCATTTCTGTGCCTTTCAACTGAGCCTGAGAGGGGGGAGAGGAAAAAAAAACCGGACAAACTTCTCAGAGCGTTTGTTCAAGGACACACATACACACTCCTCTGCATCCTGCTTGCAGCAAGAGCAGAGGAAGCAACTTTGTTTCTTTTTAGCCAGTTTTCAGCTCCTTACTCTGGGGGGAGATGGAGAGTTGAACTTTGTTTTCCTGGGACTTTGGGGGTTTTTTTCCCTTCTTCTCTTCTTGACTCTTTCAACATCAGACCACATTGGGAGAATTTTCTACCGAGGTGGGGGCCCTGAATGTGGGCCCATGAGCCAGCTGCAAGGAGGAGGAGAGAGACTACACCTACGGAAGTGTTGGGGTTCCTCCCCCCTGCCATGAGGTCATGGGAGAGGGGACCCTGGGGTAGAGGCATGGCCTGGGCACGGGGTCTCCCTGCTCCCTGCTCACATGTGCCCTAATCCTGTTCAGCACTGCTTATTTTGTGTTGCCCTGTGTGAGGAGGGCCCTGGTTGTGCCGTGACTGCTCAGTTCTTTGGCAGTGCCCCGCCCATGTGGCTGGAGAAGAAAGAGCTCTGAAACTTCTCTCAAGAATCGCTCCCTGTTTCTTTGCACGGGCCTCGCTGTCTATGGATGTTTCAGGAGACCCCACCGAAACACGGAAGGACTCTCAAATTATCCCAGCTTTCTCTGCACAGCGAGAGCTTTTAATATTTAGCATTGTTATCCTTTTCCTGTGTGTTTGTTAAAAAAATAGTTTTTATCTCTTTCACTTTCTTCCCAGGAAAATTCTTTTTTCCCGAAGCTGGTGGGGGAGGGCTGGGTGTAACCTGCCTTCTATCAGAGGATATTTTCCTCCACATTTGTCCAAACCGGCACAGCCTGTCCTTTCCTGGGTCTCTGTTGCAGATGGAAGCTGCTGGTGCCATTGTCAGCTTGACGCCCTCTTTTGATGCAAGCAGATGTTGCCAGGTGTGTTCAGCAGCTGTTGCTCAATGCTTATGCCAAGCTATTGTGTTCCTCATGGAACCAAGGAGCCATTGTGACACTGCAGGGGCTGATGGCATCAAGGAGGCAATTGTGACAGTACAGAACCTCCTAGAAACAAGGCTCCATTGTGACACCGTGGGGAATCATGGAATCACGGAGCCCATTGTGACACGGCTGCATGGAACCAATGGTCCATGGTTACACTGCGGATTCAAGAAGAGCACGGTGACACCACGCAACATCACGGAACCATAGGTCCATTGTGACACAGCGGGGCCTCATGGAAACAAGGGGACCATTGTGGCAAAGCAGGGCCTAATGGAAGCATGGAGAGCATTGTGACATTGTGGGGAATCATGGAAGTATGGAGAGCATTGTGACACTAAGGAAACTCCTGGAACCAAGATGACCACTGGCACATAATGGAACCTCATGGAAGCAAGCCTCCATGATGACTTTGGAGGGCCTCAGGGACCACAGGACCCATTGTGACACAGCAGGACCTGGTGGAACCAAGGAGCCTTTGTGATGCTCCAGATCCACATGGAAGCCAGGGTGCACTGAGACACAGCGGGGCCTTGTTGGAACCAAAGACACCTCTGCAAAAAGCAGGCTAGCTCATAGAAGCAAGGAGTCCATTGTTACAACATCAAACCTATGGAAGCAAGGGACCATTGTGACACTGCGGGGCCTCATGGAACCAATTGTCCATGATGACAGTGCGGATCAAAGGAGACCATGGTGACACTGCGGAACCTGATGGAACCAAGGAGCCATTGTGACACAGTGGGGCCTCATGGAATCAAGGAGACCATTGTGACCCAGGTGTTGCATGGGAAGGCAAGGAGCCATTGTGACACTTTGGGCTTCTTCCCTTGAGCTCTGCAGCTGGCTGTCCCAGCCCAGCGCACCATGTGCCACCTGCTCTCCTCAGGGCTCTGCCTGCACACAGCCCCAGGAGAAGTTTTCCTGTTTGCAAGGAAAGAATGGAAAAGCCGGAGCAGGTTTCCCAAACAACAAACCCCACTCAGGAGCCACATGCTCAGTACAGGCTGCCGGGAACGATGTCCCCTTTCTACAAGGGTCAGTGTGAGCAGGAATGATCTCTGGGAGCAGAATTCTCGGAGTCTTTCCACTGAATTCTCTGTCCCTGTGTCTTGGGGTGACTTTATCATGTGTATCCCCTATTGCTGCTCTATGCCCAGAAGTGAACTTTGTGCATTTCTGTGCCTTTCAACTGAGCCTGAGAGGGGGGAGAGGAAAAAAAAACCGGACAAACTTCTCAGAGCGTTTGTTCAAGGACACACATACACACTCCTCTGCATCCTGCTTGCAGCAAGAGCAGAGGAAGCAACTTTGTTTCTTTTTAGCCAGTTTTCAGCTCCTTTTCTCTGGGGGGAGATGGAGAGTTGAACTTTGTTTTCCTGGGACTTTGGGGGTTTTTTTCCCTTCTTCTCTTCTTGACTCTTTCAACATCAGAGCACATTGGGAGAATTTTCTCCCGAGGTGGGGGCCCTGAATGTGGGCCCATGAGCCAGCTGCAAGGAGGAGGAGAGAGACTGCACCTCCGGAAGTGTTGGGGTTCCTCCCCCCTGCCATGAGGTCATGGGAGAGGGGACCCTGGGGTAGAGGCATGGCCTGGGCACGGGGTCTCCCTGCTCCCTGCTCACATGTGCCCTAATCCTGTTCAGCACTGCTTATTTTGTGTTGCCCTGTGCCAGGAGGGCCCTGGTTGTGCCGTGATTGCTCAGTTCTTTGGCAGTGCCCCGCCCATGTGGCTGGAGAAGAAAGAGCTCTGAAACTTCTCTCAAGAATCGCTCCCTGTTTCTTTGCACGGGCCTCGCTGTCTATGGATGTTTCAGGAGACCCCACCGAAACACGGAAGGACTCTCAAATTATCCCAGCTTTCTCTGCACAGCGAGAGCTTTTAATATTTAGCATTGTTATCCTTTTCCTGGGTGTTTGTTAAAAAAATAGTTTTTATCTCTTTCACTTTCTTCCCAGGAAAATTCTTTTTTCCCAAACCTGGTGGGGGAGGGCTGGGTGTAACCTGCCTTCTATCAGAGGATATTTTCCTCCACATTTGTCCAAACCGGCGCAGCCTGTCCTTTCCCTGGGTGTCTGTTGCAGATGGAAGCTGCTGGTGCCATTCTCAGCTTGACGCCCTCTTTTGATGCAAGCAGATGTTGCCAGGTGTGTTCAGCAGCTGTTGCTCAATGCTTATGCCAAGCTATTGTGTTCCTCATGGAACCAAGGAGCCATTGTGACACTGCAGGGGCTGATGGCATCAAGGAGACAATTGTGACAGTACAGAACCTCCTAGAAACAAGGCTCCATTGTGACACCGTGGGGAATCATGGAATCACGGAGCCCATTGTGACACGGCCAGGCCGCATGGAACCAATGGTCCATGGTTACACTGCGGATTCAAGAAGAGCACGGTGACACCACGCAACATCATGGAACCATAGGTCCATTGTGACACAGCGGGGCCTCATGGAAACAAGGGGACCATTGTGGCAAAGCAGGGCCTAATGGAAGCCTGGAGAGCATTGTGACATTGTGGGGAATCATGGAAGCATGGAGAGCATTGTGACATTAAGAAAACTCCTGGAACCAAGATGACCACTGGCACATAATGGAACCTCATGGAAGCAAGCCTCCATGATGACTTTGGAGGGCCTCAGGGACCTCTTATTACTAGAATAAGTAGTAAAGTAGGCATGCTTTATTCCAGTGCTGGGACGCACGGGGGATCGCTCCTCCAAAATCACGCCTGCCGACAGCTGCATTCAGCTCGGTATTTATCGGGTTACAAGTTCCATATTCATTAAGTTTCCTAACAAACTTATACATATTCATCACCTAGCCCCGCCCAGCCTCGCTTCGTATTATAATGAACTCAAAAGTCATTTACATCCGCATAGCGCTTGCGCAGTGTTGTTTGGTGGTTGTTGTAGGCGTCTCCTGGGGGTTCTTGTGATGAAGTCAGGGGAGTCTTCCTCATCTGAACTTTTCACCTTTCTCTCCTGCACATGCTCTTTTATACCTTTGGCCTGGGTTTAAGCTTTGGTACTGGTTTGAGCTAGTTTTGGGGAGGGCAGGATGTCTGTCTGAGGCTCCCGCTGGTCTTACCGGCAGTCTGTTATCTTTTTTCTTCCTGCTCTGGTATGCTGGCCAAGCTAGATGCATTGTTCCTGACAAACGAATTCTTCTGCTCCCCATCCCCCTGATTCAAAGTCATCTTAAGAACATTCCAGAACGTTCCCCTCTTTTCTATAGACCCACCACTCTTCCCCATTGGTGTCACCATCTAGCGATCACATAGCAGCATTACACCCGCACAGTCGCAATAATAATCAACTTATTAACTGCACATAACAAGTAAATATTAACTTCCTTTTAACCAAAAGAAAAAAAACTTTTAACCATTTATTACAACTCCCCCCTCTAAAACTTTGATCGGGCTCTTGCCCGCATCAACCATCTCATCACATTTTAACAGTTTTTATTAGGCAGTGTCCTCATAAGTCTTATAAATCTTTTGCAGCCTTTGGTATTTCTTATAAATTTCTTTTTCTGCTTCAGGGACTTCCTTTCCTTCCTGATCCTCTTCTAATTCATCTGCTTGCAGCACTCTAATTCTTGCAATTTTCTCCTTGTTTTGTGTCTGTAATTCTTGAATGAGGGGCATATTCTGCACAACAGAAGTTATAAGTCTAACAAAACAGGGGATTAAACACGGCAGGAATATGAAACCAGCAGACGAGAATCCAACAATTATCAATGCCTTCTTCCACCACTCTCCGGTTAGTAGGTTGTCCCACCAGTTATATTTAAACAGCAGGGTCCGCCTTTGCACAGGAACATGGGCTAGTTTTCTGATGTTAGTAGTTATATTTTTGATAGCTTCACTGTGGTCATCGATTTCTACACAGCACTCTGAAGAATTAAACTTTCCACACACACCACCTTCCTCGGCTAGCAGGTAATCTAGGGCCAGCCTATTTTGGTATATCATAGTTCTCATTTGTCTGGATTGTGCAGAAAGTAAATCCAGAGCTAGGGTGGATTGATTAGATATTATTTCCACCAGTGCTTGAAGGCAGATAATTCTATTCAACATATATATTGGAGTCCTGTTCCCCCATGATCCATCCTGGGCCCAAGTTGCAGGACCATAGGTGGCTATGATCTGCTCAGGTGGCCACTCACCCTCCCCCCACTTCTGGGTTCCCCCTATCTGGATGTCCCTTTTTCGCCGTGCCAATTCATCATACAGAGGAACCCCAAGACTTTGCCCCTCAATTCTTGGAAGTAGGAAAAAGGAGGGTCTAATTATTCCTAGGGTACAGCTTCCAGCCCAGTCCTTTTGAAGCATAACATAGGCCATTTTCCCACATAACCAGAAGAGCCCTTTTGGTGCTCGCCAATAATTATGAAATTTTACATTGTTTATGCCAATCTCACTCCAGAATTTTGAGATTTTTGGTTCATCTTGGAAGGGGTTGGGTTCCCTGGTAATACACTCATATAAATTTTCTCGTTCCACATATGTACACCCTTGTTTTTGTTTTCTTGCCCAATATAAATCCTTAGCCTTAGGGATCTATTTCAGCTGGTGGGGGGGTCCGTGGCTCTGACCCAGGAAGAGGTGACTGGTCCGGAGAGATGGTCCCGAGAGGGATCGCCTTCCCGAGGCCCAGTGTCTTCCTCTCAGCTGCTGGCAAAGGAGGGCCCTTGCAGAGGCTGTCAGCTCTTTAGTGATTGTCAGCTCGTGATTTCAGCTCAGCTCTGCAGGGCATCCTCCAGGCCAAACCAGACCAGAGAGAGACGAGAAGGCCCGTGTGGCTGGTTCCGCACCGGCGGAATTGTTGGTTGGTTCCCTCCGGCGAAGGGGAAGCCAGGGACGAGTTCTCTCTCTCCCACAGAGCTAGGTGGCTTTTATAGGGATACAGGGGATCAGCGGGGGACCAATGGGTTACAGAGGGTCTGGGACAGACCAATGGGTTACAGAGGGTCTGGGACGGACCAATGGGTTACAGAGGGTCTGGGACGGACCAATGGGTTACAGAAAGATCTGCATAGTGTCTCTCAAAGGATTGTGGGTCCACTTTTCCTCGCCGTGACCCAAGAAGCGGCTGCCCCTTTCAGGGAGTCCTGCTGGGCGATTGCAAAATCTCTTGTCTCAGCAGAGATCCCTCCAGGGCAAGGGCTGGGCATATCCCACAGGGATCCACCACTGATGTGTACCATTTGTTACAAAATACCTTTTACAGGGGAGCTCACCCACATATACTATATATTTAGGACCTCTCCTCCACAGACATTCTTCTCCGACGACTCTCGACCTCAGGCTCCAAGTTTCTTCTTCCTCCCTCTCGTCTGGTCCTGGCGATTCTTTCTCCATTATCTTTAGGGTCTCCTGTGGGGTCAAAGCAATCCCCTCCCAAGGCCAAACCTCTGCCATCCGAGTATCTCCACAAATCCAGCAATCAGTTATATTCCATTCATGGCTTATTTTCTCAACTAGATCTAGGAACAAGTTCTTTCCTCCTATTATTCTGATTTCAGGTCCCTTCTTAATTACCCCTTTTACCTCCTTCTCTCTAATCAAGTCTGGCTCCCATTTTCCTGCCTTTTCTTTTTGCTTTACCGGGTCTTTCTCAGAACAGATCCATTTCTCCTTCATAGGGCATTCTCCCAGCAATTTCTGTTTAAAAGTCCCTACATTCTCAAAAAGCCAATAGGTTCAGCCATCCTCTATGCAAGTTTGCAGCTCTAAAAAGTTGGCACAATTAGGGCTTGGGTTTGAATGGGTTCTTAGGACCGCCGTCAGGGAGTCTCCCGCATACAAGGGGTAGTAACATTTATCACAGGATGGTGCTCCTCCCGCTTGGATGTTAATCATGAGGAGCACCCATATCAGCAGGGGTCCGGTACAGGGCACTCTCCCACCCATGTCTCCCCTCTAATCCCAATTAGAGGATCCGCGACTCTCTGTCTGTGGCAAGAGTGTATCCTGATCTGGTCTTGCCCCCTTGCAGTATTCTTACCCGTTGGCTACTGTTACCCTCTTGTTGCGGTGACAATCTCCCTTTTGTGTCAATTTATTTTCTTTCCTTTTAGGGTCTGATTGCTAGGTGTGTGGGAGGATGCTCTATTCCTTCAGAGTTCTTTGGATCTGTAATGAGAAACATCAAACAGATTTTAAAAGTTCTGTTAAAATTCTTCAATAAATAACTATTTTAAACTTTAAACATTAACAAGTATTCATGAAGTCAACAACTTCTAATTCTTAAAACCTAAATTACTAAAACAGTTAATAAAATACAAATCATCTTAAAAACTCCATCTTTATCTGTCCTTTCATGGCTTCTTCTTTAGTGTCAGCTTGGTGTCGGTCGAGTTGACTACCATCCACTCAGCTGGGGCTTGTACAGGTCCTTTCACCCTGGAGACATGAGTCCATCCTCTTTCTTGAGTTCTTATTGCTGTTGCTGCGGTCAGCAAAATTTGAAAAGGGCCTTCCCATTTCGGGGTCAATGGCTGATCTTTCCAAGTTTTAATTAATACCCAATCGCCAGGCTGGAACTTATGAATATCAAAATCAACGGGCGTAGTTTGGGGAAGATACCCCTTTTCTCTCAGTTCTTTGAGAGTCTTTGCAACAGTCTGTATGTATTTCTTTTAAGCTTGATAAATGTAGGATGGTTCCTTCATCTCCTAAGGCTGCTTTCTTTGCTATCTGGTCGGCCAAATTATTTCTTTTTATCTCCAGGGAGTCTCCTCTTTGATGTCCCCTTAAATGCACTACGGCTATCTCCACTGGGCCTCTTAAAGCTTCAAGTACCTCTTTTATTAAATTCTCATGCACTAACGTTTTTCCTTTTGAATTTACAAATCCTCTCTCAGTCCAGATTTTACCAAAAGTGTGTACCACTCCATATGCATATTTTGAGTCAGTATAAATAGTTCCTTTTTGATAACTGAGCCACAACAGTCCTCGTAATAAAGCATAAAGTTCACAGCACTGCGCCGACCACTGTCCTGAAAGTTTTCCTTTTTCTATAACATTCATCTCTTTTCCATTTATCACTGCATACCCCGAAACTCGTTTTCCTTCTATTACTCTGGATGAACCGTCCACAAAGAGGATCTCTCCTTCCAGTAAGGGGTGTTCCAATAAGTCCTCCCTGACTTTCATTTGCAGGTCAATGGTTTCGATGCAGATATGCTCAAGTTCCCTGTCTGGTTCTCCATATAAAAATTGGGCAGGGTTTATTGCTCTGGTTGTGGTTAACTCCAAATTTTCCATATTATTTAGAATCAGTTCATATTTTAAAAGTCTGCTGTCAGAGATCCATTGGCTAGCTTTTTTACTTAATATGGTTTTTAAATCATGTGGAGTGTACACTCTAATCTTGTTACCAAAAGTTAACTTATATCCTTCCTCCACCAGAGTTACCGTGGCCACGACAGCCTGGAGACAGGTTGGCCATCCCCTTATCACTGGGTCTAATAACTTTGACACATAAGCGATAGGTTTTTTCACTCCACACCACTCCTGCACAAGCACTCCATAAGCCACTCCTTCTTCAACATTCACAAATAACTCAAATAACCTTTCTAAATCAGGCAAACTCAATACTGGAGCAGTTACCAGTTTTCTTTTCAATTCTTCCAACCTGTCATTGTCTTCTTCATCCCAGGTTAAGGGTTCTTGCTCTACTAATTTGTCATACAAGAATTTTACTAGTTTAGTATGCCCTTCTATCCATAATTTACAGTATCCAATCAACCCTAACAATTTTCTCACATCAGTTTTAGTTTTTGGTGCTGGCAATGACAATATTCCCTGTATTCTACTTGAGTCTAGTTTCTTGTAGCCGTGCCCAATTACATGACCTAAATATTTCACCTCTGGTTCTACAAATTGCAACTTCCTTTTTGATACTTTCAAACCCTTTTCTGCTAGAAAATTTAATAATTTAATTGTTGTTTCCTGGACCTCTTCTTTTTGTTCCCCTGAGACTAACAAATCGTCCACATACTGTAATATCTGTACCTGTCCAATTGGTAAAAATTCTCGCATCAGTTCTTCTAAGGCCTGACCAAATAGATTTGGGGATTCTGTGAATCCCTGAGGTAGTCAAGTCCATTGTAATTGCTGTTTCCTCCCTGTAGCTTCATCATGCCATTCAAAGGCAAACCACCCTCTGCTCTCTTTTTCAAGTGGGCACGCCCAAAAGGCATCTTTCAGATCGATTACACTGAACCATGCATGTCATGATGATACTTTATTCAATAAGGTATATGGGTTAGTGACAACTGGATAATGTGCAATGGTTTGTTTGTTCACCTCCCTCAAGTCTTGTACCAGGCGGTAGGTCCCGTCTGGCTTCTTAACTGGCAAAATTGGGGTGTTGTGGGGGGACATGCATGGCTCAAGTATACCACTTTAAATTAATTCCTTAATTACAGGGGCTAATCCCTGTCTTCCTTCAGCTGATATATGGTATTGTTTAACTCTTATAGGTGGTATATTTGGTTTCATCTTTATTTCCATGGGTGGGATGTCTAGTAATCCATGCCCTCCTCCTTCTGCCCACACTGCAGGGTTAATAGTCTCCTCCTCATCTTTTGTTAGCACCATTATTTTAGACACCATTCTGCCTTCCTCAGGGACTACCCCTATCCCCAGCTGTAATTGCAGGTCCCGGCCTAGTAAATTGCATCCCAATTTTGGCATGTATAATAAATCTACACAGCTTTCTTGGGAATTGCCTTTTACTTGTACTTGTTCAATCGTGGCCACATCAAATGGATCATTCTTAGCTCCCTTAACCTTACATCTCCTATTACTCAACTTACAACCTTCTGGAAGTTTTGATATACATGATCTGTCTGCTCCAGTATCAACAAGAAACTCATATTCTTCGCTCTGGGGGCCAACTTCTAGATTTACCAAGGGCTCTGTGTGATTTTCAAAACCTTCCCCCAGAGCAAAGAGCGCCTGACACCCCTAATCATTTTCCTTTAAAATCTTTTCTAATGTATCCTGTTCTCTTGCAATTACTTCATCCAGACTTCTTCTCTTGCAGTTTCTCTTTGTGTGTCCCTCTTCACCACAATAATAGCATATGATTTTGTCCCAGTTCTGTTTTCTCTGCCTGTACATCTTTTCCTTCTCTTCCCCATCTCCTTTTAAATCTCCCTTTCCAAATCCAGTGCTTTCTCTAGCTATTGCTACCATGATCTTAGCCTTAGTTTTTGTCTTCTTCTCGTCTCTTCTCAAGTATACCTTCTGTGCCTCCCTCAACAATTCATTCAAACTCTTTTCCTGCCAGTCATCTATCTTCTCCAATTTCCTTCTAGTATCTGTCCATGCCTTGGTGACAAACTGGATCTTCACTAATACTTGCCCCGCTGGGCTATCTGAATCTACGCTAGAATATAACTGAAAGTTCCTTTTTAACCTTTCTAACCAAGCACTCGGGGTCTCATCCTTTTCTTACTGGCTATCAAAAGCCAGTCTGGCATTATTTGTTCTGGGCACAGCCTCTCTTATACCTTTTATTATGAGTGCCCTATAGTCTCTCATATTTCTCCTTCCTAATTCATCATTTGGGTCCCAGTCTGGCTGCACATGCAGCATTTTCTCCTCCCCCCAAGGTCCATTCCTGTTTTCTCGCTCCCAGATCCGCATGCCAGCTGCCCTGATTAATTGAATTTCTTCTGGGGAAAAGAGTATACCCATAATAGAGTTTAACTCTTCCCAAGTGTAAATGCTAGGACCCAAAAACTGGTCAACTTGGTTGGATATACCCAGTGGATCTTCTAGCAAACTTTTTAACTCTTTCTTAAAATTTCTCACTTCGGACGCCGTCAACAGTGCATTCACGAACCCAATTCCTCCTCTAGCACCTCCCATGGGCACTTCTCTCAGGGGGAATAATCGGTCCACAGTTTCCTTTTGAGGCCCACCCTTCTGGCTTTGGAGCCTAGTATTATAACTATGATGTTTTTCCATCTCATCTAGGCCCTTTTTCACTTCTGACTCCTTTACCCCCCCTCAGCCGCAACTTTGCACTGTATTCCCTTCAGCAGGGGCATTATGTATTGAGGAGAAACTAAGGGGTGTAGTTTGAGACATAGGAGGGACCAGAAGAGGTGTAGGCAGATTCTGTGGTATGGCTGGGACATTAAGAATACTTAGTTGGGGTGCAGGAGGAACTGGCTCGGGGGTAGGGAAAGCAGATGGAGCAGATGGGGTCTGGGGTGATGGAATAGGGTGCAGCAGAGGGGGTTGAGACGTGTGCGGAGCAGGTGTTGAAGGAGGTCGGGGAGACACTGGCCGAGCAGGGGGAAGCACCTGAGGAGCAGGAGGGTGAGCCACAGGTAGAGTGAGTGGAGAAGGGGGTGGGAGACAGTCAAGAGGGTCCCATCTTTTTGAACTGCTTTTCTCTCCTGCTTCCTGTGTTTCTTTCTCATTTGCTTCCTTCTCTTTGGACACTTTGTATACTCTTATTTTCTTATCCCAGATTTCATTTTCAAGCCAGCAGGCTGCATATATTTCTTCCTCATTTTGGTTTTCTTTTAAGTTAACATGTCTGTTTAAGGCCCTGCACATCCACTTTTCCTTAGATCCATACCAGGGCCAATAAACAGGCCCTTCCTGTATCACTTCCTTTGACCAAATTTCAACGCTATAATTAATCATTTTAATTCTGTCCAATTTCTTTAAATTTTTATCAGTATCCCAAAGTTGCATCATTTCCCCTAAGGGACTGTTGGGAGGAATGTCTTTTATCTCTTTCTTTTCTTTCTTTGTATTCTGGGAATTCTTCCCTGCACACTGACCCATGATTAAATAATAAATTGGATTATAATTTAAATATTTAATAATATAATTATAACTTAAATAGTTAATAATAATAATTGGATTATAATTTAAATATTTAATAGGCTATAATTTAAATATTTAATAAATTACTAAAAGAATTCACGTTTTATATTTAAATTAATTCCTTAATATAATATAATTCCTTAATAGAAATTGAATTATAATTTAAATATTTAATAAATTACTAAAATAATACAAGTAATTAATCCCCTAATATGGAAATTTAATAAGATTGCTGGTCTCAAATGGTAACACAAAGCGTCTCAATAATACAAAAGAGAAAAGGGAAAAGAGAACTTATGTGTAGAAACCTCAAAGGGATCGTGGGAACTAAAAAAATGGCAGTCCGTGGGAAAACCCACCGATCGTGGGAAACCCGACCGGAGACCTCAAAAACTACAATTGAGATGGCGGCTCAGCCGGAAACCGGCTGAACCCTTTTAAAAACTACAACTTAAATGGCGGCCTGACCGGAAGCCGGATAAACCCTGTCAAAAACTACAATTAAAATGGCGACACGACCGGAAACCGGATGAACCCTCAGAAACCCTTCCAGCCCGTCTAGGACTCAATTCCAAACTCCACCCCTCGCTGGAGCCAGGGGGGAGAACCCTCCCTCCTCCGGGGAGTTCTCCAAAAAATTGATATGGCGCCTGCCAGACGCCACCGAACACCTCTCCTCTGCAGCCTAGATCTTAAAATGGCTGAGGCACTGGCAGTTAAAAATTAAATGGCCTTCGCCAGACGCCACTAGGCACCCTCTCCTCTCTGCCTGATAGGTGGCCTGGGGGCTATTGGACCCTCCTCACCCCAGAACCTCACCGCCAGGCTCACCGCAACAACCACGCAATTTAAAATAACTTTATAAGACTTTTAAACTTAATTTATATGCACTAAAAATTAATTTGAATAACCAAAAAGGACCAACAAAATACACCCAAGTAGTCTTGAGTTCCAACTTAAAGCACAAACTGCCAACAGAAAAATGCCACCAAAGAATAATCAGAACAATTTTATATCGCAAAATGGCACTCGCCAGACACCACTAGACACTTCTCTGCCTGACAGGCGGTCTGGGGACTATTGGATCGATCCTCACCCCAGAACCTCACCGGCCAGGCTCACCGCAGCAATCAAACGGCACTAGACACTTCTCCCGCAGCAGTCACGCAATTAAAATAATTTTATAAGACTTTTGAACTTAATTAATATGTGCCAAAAAAAATCTTCTGAATAACAAAAAAAGGGACCAACAAAGTACACCCAAGTAGTCTTGAGTTCTAACTTAAAAGATAAAAATTACTTAGACATATATAAAATAAGAATAAAACGTAGCCCTATCCTGGCAGGTTCTAATACTCCCTCTCACTCCTATCGAGTCAAAGAGCTTCTCACAGCCGGTGGCCTCTCCTTGTCACCGCGCTGCGAGGAATTTTTCTCACTCCCTCAACCCAGCTTGAGGCGCTGTGAGAAACTTCCCCCCCCCTACGAACCTCACTTGGGGTTCCTAGTTCGGGGTCCTAATTCCCCTTGCGCTGGGCACCTTCCCCTCCTCCCCTGCCCGAAAGGAGGCAATCTCCAGACCGGTGGTTCCCCTTACTCTGGAAATCTCCGGTTTGGAGTGTTTCTTCCAGCGTACAAGGGTCCTAGTTCCCCAGGCACAGACTCTCCAGGGTCTGCCCCAAGGAACCCCCTCTTCCCAGGTGGCCTTGGCTGATGGAATCGCTACTTCTCTGGGACTTCTAGCAATTCCACCCCCGATCTGGCACCGACCAAGCCACCTCCAGTTGGAGCCTTCACGGGTACGGGGCGGCTAGAATGAGAGTACTCCCCCGTCTCCCACCTTTGAGGGTCCCTAGGGGTACAACACCCACACGTTACCACTCGCTTCCCTCCTTTCCCGGCCGGGCTCCTCGCGGAGGACCGGAACCGCGGTACTTGGAGGTCCTCACTTGCTTCGGGAGTCTGCTGTACGCAGCCCCCGTCTCACGCTGTCGCCACTTCACGCACACTCGTACCCCCTAATGCCTCACCCCACTCGCAGTACTGACCTCACCTGCGCACCCCACTCCTCGGAGGGGTATCCTCTGGATTGCCGGGCTCCTGATTTTCCCTCAGGACAGCCAACAGTCCTCCTGATGGTCACGAAAAAATCCAAGTCCAGGAGGCAGAAAAAAAGAAAAAAATTCTGCCAGGTGCCTTCTCTGAACCTGTCCTGCTCCGGGGCCGCCCAGGGGGCGTGGCTTATCCCGGCCGAGCCCCCAAGCTGTTATAAACGAGGCGTGGACTTTTGGGTAAAAGTCTGCTTGTTTATTTAAAAAGAAATACCAGGAGCGGAGACTCGAGATAAGCCCGAGTCCCACTCGGCAACCCAGAAAAAAATACAGTGCAATACACAGGGCATTCCTCCAGACTCAAATTCCTCAGGAAGACCCCTGGGGGCTCAGCCCCAGGACGGTTTTATAGTCCCTCTGATGTTCTGATTGGTGGAGCTGGAATCCTCCCTCCAATGGCTCGTTGCTAGGGTCCTCATTGGTGGTCTGCTCCGTAAGTCTTTGGGGCGTCGAGTGATTGGTTTGCCCCCTAACCAATAATTCTTCAAGATTTTTACCTCATAGATCATTAAGTCATCTTAAGAACATTCCAGAACGTTCCCCTCTTTTCTATAGACCCACCACTCTTCCCCATTGGTGTCACCATCTAACGATTACATAGCAGCATTACACCCACACAGTCACAATAATAATCAACTTATTAACTGCACATAACAAGTAAATATTAAATTCTTTTTAACCAAAAGAAAAAAAAACTTTTAACCATTTATTACATCTTTGTACCCGTGGCTGCGGAATGAACACGGAGAGCAAAAGTGTCAGTCACGTTGCTTGCACATTCCTTCCTTTAGATACAAGGCACAGATCTCTTAAAAGGATAGGCAGGGATAGAGATTTCCCACATAGCCCCTCTTTGGCGTAACTCACCTTGTAAGCTGGCGTCAGGGGCATTTTTTTCCCAGCTCTGTGGGAGTAGGTGTCCAAGAGCTGAAGTGAGCAGCATTTAGAAGCAGTTTCAAGATTTCTAGGCAGGAAGTGGAGCTGACAAGCATCTGTGTAACTCACCGTATTCATCGGGAGGGGCTGCTGGTTCTTTAGGAATATGGCACAATGGAGACACGAGACCTGGAAAAATCCCAGCTCTCTGTGCATTTGTGCAAAAGGGGGAAGCAGCAGAAAGACTTTGTGTCTGCTTGTCCAAGCTCCAAGGAGCTGGGGTGGCAAAGGGTGGCCTGGGCTGGTGGCAGGTGAAGTCCTGTTTCATGTCATCATAGAGTGGCACAGGACAAAGCTAAAAGCACCCACAGCCACACTGATGAAGTCTTTCTGATGCTGCTCATCCTAGAGGAAAAGCTGCTGTCACACAATCCATTGGTATTTCTAACTTTTATTTGCAATACTTTAGGTCCAAGTTTCAAACCGCAATATTTTTACACTCAAGACACGGTCATGCACAATCCATATTTCAATTTCCTATTGCTTCAACCACAATTTAAAATAACTTAATATTGACAACAAAACCCAAAATCTTTAAAAAAGGATGCTGAGGTCAGTGAGATGGATCCATGCCATCAGCACATTTGCAAAATAACTTTGTTCTCTTTTTAAAAAGATCAGTTACCTCTTAATCCAAAGTTACAGAAGATTTTTCACTACACATTTGGTTTTTTCTCTTTCATATTTTTTCTGGTTTCTCTTTTTTCTAATTTTTTTTTTTTAAGAGATAACATGTCTTAAAAAAGGATTGTACAGCAAAATGAGATACATTTCTGCTCAACAATGAAAATGTAGGCTCCTCCTCTGTTTACTTTTGTCTGGATACCCTGAAGAAAAAATCTAGCAGACACCAGCAGAGGTGTAAAGGGGTTGCTTTGGACTAAAGTGGAGTTTAGCACTGGTGACATCCTGACCCAGTCAAGAGTTGCAGAATTCTTTTGCAGATCTCGAACCATGTGCTTGCGGGCACAGCACCTGCAGTGCTGATGCACCAGTGCACGAGAAGAACTCTGTTATTCCCGCACCGAATTTGGGCTCTGCCCAAGCAGGAGGTGCTGCAGTGCTTTGCTCCTCGTTGCCGTGTGGAGCAGCTCCCTTCCTGCTGGCTGAGCTGCTCAGGCAGAGCCCGGCAGCTCCTGACCCTGAAGGGCTGAGGCCTTTCCCCTGCTGCTGTGCTACAGACGGATTTAGCAGCATTGCTGTACGTGGGGATACACAGCGGGACCAAAAGCAGTTGCCTTTGTAGACCCTAAGCTGAAAGGTGAAAAATCTCAAGAGACGAGGATGGAAGAGACTGGCAGGCTGCCTGTTTGCTGTGCTGCCCCACTTGTGAGCGGCCCAGCTTTGCGTGAGGCAGAGTGAGAACAAGGGGCAGCTCCCTCCCTCCCAGCCCCGCAGCCAAGGGGTCCCTCCAGTCCTGGGGCTTGGGGCACCATCAGAACCTTCCAAGCAAAGATTATCTTTGAACTTGCTCATTCATGAAATGCACACGGTCATGAGCGCTCTGATAGATGTATCCACCCATTAGTGAAACATGGATTGACCTTTCTGTATTTGGAAGCTGGACAAGGCCATGAAATCTGACATCTGGCCTTGTTTGGGGCTGTATGGTCAAAGTCAACTCCCTTGCTTCCTCCTTGAGCCCTGGCCAGGCTTTGGGAGAAACAAACGGGAGAATGAAACCAGATGTTCCCACGCTAGAAGTGCTGTCGGTTTGTTAGTTCAACACTATCAAAGGTGGGCCCTCTCACAGGGAGGTTGGAAGCCTCACCTGTGGGTGGAGGCACCTGCAGGAACTCCCAGTGTCCGGGAATGGCTCTCCAGTCCTTGGCTGTGACAGCTTCCCCCAGCTGATGTGTGGATGTGGGTGACGGTGAAGTCTGAGGGTAACTGCTGCTGTCTCTTTCTTAATCACTACGGGCAATCTTTGGTAGGGATGATTGGGTGCTTTGCTGAGCTTCTCCTTTTGTGATTCTTTGCAGCTTTGAACTACAGTAAATGACGCTGATTCCTTGAGTTGGTGTCTGTGTCTTTGGTGCTGACCCTGCCCACTGGTAAAACAAATTTGGTATAGTCTGGCCGGATCACAACAAAATGCTGCTTTTTAAATGTAAGTGTAAGGAATCGGTCCCATCCAAAATTCCCACATGGGAAGACCTTCCCTAGGGTTTGCTGGCTGTGGCGTGGGCTGAGGTCGGAGCACCGTGCGAGCAATGAGGACGTCAATTGAAAGAAGCTGAAGCACTGGATGTATTAAAATGCATCCCAAAATTGCATATGGCAAAAGGAAAAGAACTTGTGGGTTTGGGAAGATGAGGGTGAATTTTGCTAACAGCATCTTGGAAACAGCACCAACAGAAGGAACGATTGTTGTTGAAACGCTCCCACATGGAGCAACAGAAGAAGTTTTTAATCTTGAGTTTGGATTTGTTTGAGCAAAGGAAATAATAATAATAACAACAATGAGAATAATAACCAAAAAAAAATGATCTACATGTATATGATATAATATAATAAAAATCGATGTTTATGTTTTCACATGTATATAATGACATTGTGAAATAATGCTCCAAATACCCATTTGTTAGCTTTGGCTGCTCAGGGATATAAGACTAAATACGCTACAGAAAAGGACTGGCCAGGACCCCAGCATCGCTGGGAAACTGTGGGAGATTGTATACAACAGATGAAGGAGGAAGGGATGAAAGTGGCTGTTTTTATAGGGTTTGCTGACGCTAGGACGTGGAATGCTTTGTCTGTTACTGCGAAAAATAAAGTGAGTAAGACTGCTGGGTTTTTCATATCCCAGACTATCCACAAGCTGCAGAACTGATTGAACAGATGAAGGGGTTGTTAAAAGAGCAGATGAAAAATATAGGAGATGGGAACGTGTCGCAATGAAAAACCCGCCTCCCAGATGTGCTCCATATCCTTAACAATGGGCCCACTGGGGAAATGGAAACCCCCTGGATGCGCATGGCTGCACCCAACTTGCAAATAGAACCACGGACAGTGACACTTTGACTTCCTGGGAAATTGTTCCGGGGGTGATGGCCCCTGACAGGGCCATCGCAGAGGCTGCAGGGCTGGACCTTTACGCATTAGAATTAATTAGGAAAAATCCGAAGCAAATGAGAGTTATCAGTACCGGCACAGGAATTCAGATTCCTCCAGGACACTTTGGTTTGATAACTGCTCACTCAAGCTTGGCCTTGACAAGTGTTCATATGGTGGGAGGAGTGGTTGGTGCAGATTATCAAGGAGAAATTAAAGTAGTTCTGTTAAACAATAGTGAACAACACTGGATTATTCAACCCCACGGCAGGGAAGCACAGTTATTGATATTGCCAGTTTTTAAAACAACCGTGAAAAAAGGACATCCACTTCACATCACTACTGTTCATGGAGATAAAGGGTTTGGATCCACCAGTCCTAATCACGGAGCCAGAGTGTGGGTCCAGAGGCCAAATGGCCCGCCCGAGCCAGCTGAAGTAAGAGCTGTAGGCAAAGACAACACTGTTTGAATCCTGAAACCTGGGTGAGAAAGATGGGCACATGTCCCTGCAGCCAAGTGTTCTGTGAGAGAACAAAGAGATGTTACAGGATATTGTTTTGCAGAGCCTGCCGGACCAAATCTCCCTGTTTGCCCCAATGGTCCCTTTGGAAAGTGCTCTGATCCACGGCGCTCGATGTGAAGACTGATGTGCCACTGAGTGAGTGACTTCTGCAGACAGAAAGGGACCACTTAACAGTGAAACTATTGTTGATCTTGTTGATTTAATGTTGTCCTTGTAATCGGAGCACTGGTTGGGAAAATAGCTTTCTAACAGCAGGAGCAGAGATAGGGAACTCATTTAACCTCAGTAATTGCTGGGTGCGTGCAAGTCCAGGAGGATTCGATGACTGGCCTTGGCTGGCCCATCTGGCCCAACCCAAATGGTGAGTTAGAAACTTGAGCACAGTTCACGATAAAAGCAGAGCTCTAGACCGAGGGTGGCGATCCCCGACCGCTGCCTTTTCATAGAAAAGGCATTTCTTGCCTAAATCGGATAAAGAGGAATATATGTAGGGAAAAGTGTCTGTGGATGGATGTTGTCTCCTGGAATAGGTTGTATGCACCCACACTGTAAACTGTTCAATTGCAGCCAGTATAAAGGGAAATGGAATCAAACTCACGTACAGCTCTTTAATCATGGCTGGGTTAAGCGTTCCTATGAAGATTGTGAAAAGATACCCTTAAAGCACTTCCCGTATGATATTTTGGCTTGTCAACAAAGAATTTCTAATACTTAAATCTAAGATTGTAGTATGAAAAGAATTGTTATGAAGGTTGCAGTTCGTCTCTAGGTCAAAGGACTGATTGAAGTAGTGAGGCCTGAACAACAGGCCCTGACTGAGGCCTGAACAACAGGCTCTGAGGCAAAGTTGACATCTAGATGAACCTTCCAACCAAATGTTCTATTTGTATCTGCTCATTAACAAAGCATTAGTAGCAATATGCTCTATGTTCATTGGTGAAACACGGATTGACCTTTCTGTATTTAGAAACTGGACGAGGCCCCATCTGGCCTTGTTTGGGGCTTTAGGATCAAACTCCCTCGGTTCCTCCTTGAGCCCTGGCCAGGCTTTGGGAGAAACCAAAGAGGAGAATGAAACCAGATGTTCCCCCCTGGCCAGGCTTTGGGAGAAACCAAAGAGGAGAATGAAACCAGATGTTCCCCCCTGGCCAGGCTTTGGGAGAAACCAAAGAGGAGAATGAAACCAGATGTTCCCACACTAGCAGTGATGTCGGCTTGTTTGTTCAACGCTGTCAAAGCTGGGCCCTCTCACAGCGAGGTTGAAGCCTCGTTGCCCGCAAAGGTGGATGCACCTGCAGGAACTCCCAGTGTCCGGGAATGGCTCTCCAGTCCTTGGCTGTGACAGCTTCCCCCAGCTGATGTGAGGATGTGGATGATGGCAAGGCCTGAGGGTAACTGGTGCTGTCTCTTTCTTGATTACTGTACGCAATCTTTGGTAGTGATGATTGGGTGCTTTGCTGGGCTTCTCCTTTTGTGATTCTTTGCAGTTTTGCATTCTAATAACTTACACTATTCCTGAGCTTGGTGTCTGTGTCTTTGGGGCTGACCCTGCCCACTGGCAAAACAGACACTGAGGGCCCTCGGAGAACCAAAGGTGCCTTGCGACACCGTGGGGCCTCGTGTAACCAAGGGCGCCATAGTGACAGCGTGGGGCCCCAAGGAACCAAGGGGCCAGCGTGGCACTGCAAGGCCTCGTGGAACCATGGAGAGAATTGTGACACTGAGGGGAGTCTTATAATAATCAAGGGTCCATTGTTTTCCTCTCCCTGCCCCGGCCCCAGCCCTGCAAAGAAGCCCAGTCCTGTCTGGCCCTGCAGCAGGAACTGGAGGCACTGGAGGTCCGGGACAGTGACTCTGTGTCTGGAATGCTCAGGAGATCCTCAGCTCGGGCAGCTCCTGCAGCCCCAGGGCCCCGCTGCCCAGCACAGCAGCAGAGAGTTGGCTCTGGGGCTCCTCAGGCTGCTCCTGCTGCTATCCCAGGGACAGGGCAGCCTCTTGCCAGGGCTCCTCTGCACACACACGAGCTCCTGCTCATCTCCTGGCCCATCCCAGCTCCCCACAGAGCCTTTGCCGGGGGAACACGTCTGTGCTGGCCTGAGCAGCCCTTGCTGTAGCCTCTGCCCTGCTGCCCACAGCCCCCGAGCTGGGGGTGCTGCTCTGCAGAGCATGGGGGCTGTGCTGCCCGGGGCCATGGGCTGCCTCTGCTGGGCTGTGCTGCTCAAGCTGGGAGACAGAGCTCTGCAGCTGATGGTGCTCCCTGCACTGACCCCCTCCCACACAGGCTCTGCTGTGGCCATGGAGGGTGCTCAGAGGTGCCTGCCTTGTTCCAGGGCTGGCGCATGGGCTGGGGCTGCCCTGGATCCTCCTCTGCAAGTTCCCAGAGGGTCAGACGAGTCACTGCCCAGACTCCTTTCCCTGTACCTGCTGTGTCCCCTGGGGCTGCAGAGCTCTCATGGGTCACAGGAAACATTCAGTCCTTTATCTCTGGGTGAGCCCACCCTGGACAGGCCTGTGCCCAGGGAGCTCCACTCACGGCTGATCCCTGGCACACACTGTCCCTGCAGGTCCCCTGCGTGCGTTCTCCTGGCAGCTCCCAAGTCCCTCCAGAAGAACATTCCCCTGCCCTCAGGCCTGGCACAAGCTGCAGAGCCCCAGGAAGGTTCATCACAGACCATTCACCATCTGGTGGGCACTGGCCACCACCAAGCAAAACCTGAACCACACCTGAGTCTCTTGAAGGCCACACTGGGACCCTGATCTCATCCCACTGAGCCCTGGGAGAACAAGGAACACAGGCAGCCTCTTTAGAGTCTCTTCCTTGGGCCTGTTCCTGACAGTGACTGTGCAGGGAGAACAAAGCCTTCCTGCAGTGCCTTCAGGAGATGCCCTTTGCTGATGGAACTGCTGTGGCGGAGCCCAGCTGTGTCCCAGCAGTGCCCATGGCCTGTCCCTGCCTGTGACACGCAGCAGGACTCGCACCACCCGCACAGAGCTGTTGGCCTTACACCATCACAGCGGCTCCAAAGGAGAGAGTGGAAGTAATAAGAGAGGAGCTCTGAAAAGACCAAGCTCTGCTGCTCCCTGGCTGTGCTGCTCTGCTGGGACTCTTCCCTGCCCCACGCCTGCAAAACTGGCCCTGCCCTCCAGCTTCAGGGATGGACTCAACCAAAGGATCTCGAACAAAGACCTTGCTGATGGGTCCTTTCTTTCATGTGAATACACACAGAGCAGACTCCTTATTGACACAGTCCCTGTCAACAGTCCCATTCAGCCTGTAAACAGGGAATAAGATGCATAACAAAATCTTTTGGGTACAACATTAACATAGGAGAAGAAAAAAAGCCCCCAAACCACCACCACCAAAACAACCTGAGAAGGCAGGCTGGGCCTCTAATGATTACACTTTAGCCTATGGAGCTGAAAACAGACAGGTTTTTGCTTCTGGAAAGCATCCAGTCATCATTTTCCTCAGGGCATCCTTGAGCTCCTGGTTCCTCAGGCTGTAGATGAGGGACTTCAGGGCTGGAGGCAGCACCGAGTACAGAACTGGCAGTGCCAGGTCCAGGGATGGGGAGGACATGGAGGGGGGCTTCAAGCAGGCAACAAAGCCAGTGCTGAGGAACAGGGAGACCATGGCCAGGTGAGGGAGGCACGTGCAAAAGGCTTTGTGCCATCCCTGCTCAGAGGGGATCCTCAGCACAGCCCTGAAGATCTGCACATAGGAGAAAAGAAGGAACACAAATGAACCAAAAGTTAAACAGATGGAAAACACAACAAGCCCGAGTTCCCTGAGGTGGCAGTGTGAGCAGGAGAGCTTGAGGATGTGTGGGATTTCACCCAAGAACTGGCCCAGGGCACTGCCCTGGCACAGGGGCAAGGAAAACGTAGTGGCCGTGTGCAGCAGAGCATTGAGAAAGCCACTGGCCCAGGCAGCTGCTGCCATGTGAGCACAAGCTCTGCTGCCCAGGAGGGTCCCGTCTTGCAGGGGTTTGCAGAGGGACACGTAGCGGTCGTAGCACTCGACGGCGGCGAGGAGGGAAAACTCCACTGAAATGAGGAAGAGAAAGAGAGAGAGAAAGAGAAAGAGAGAAAAAGAGAGAGAGAAAGAGAGAAAGAGAGAAAGAGAGAAAGAGAGAAAGAGAGAAAGAGAGAAAGAGAGAAAGAGAGAAAGAGAGAAAGAGAGAAAGAGAGAAAGAGAGAAAGAGAGAAAGAGAAAGAGAAAGAGAAAGAGAAAGAGAAAGAGAAAGAGAAAGAGAAAGAGAAAGAGAAAGAGAAAGAGAAAGAGAAAGAGAAAGAAAGAGAAAGAGGCTGTGCAGCACCTCCTGCGCAGGAGGTGGTTCTGGTGTCCCAAAATGGAATTGTGCATGGCTTTGGGGACAGTGGTGCAGATGGAGCCCAGGTCGGTGAGGGCAAGGGTCAGCAGGAAGAAGAACATGGGCGTGTGCAGGTGCTGGCCGCAGGCTCCGGCGCTGATGATGAGGCCGCTGCCCAGGAGGGCAGCCAGGGAGATGCCCAGGAAGAGACAGAAGTGCAGGAGCTGCAGCTGCTGCGTGTCTGCCAATGCCAGCAGGAGAAAGGGGCTGATGGAGCTGCTGTTGGACATTGGCTGTGTGTGGACATGGGGACCTGTTCATGGAGAAAAGTCAGTGATAGCTTAAGGGAAACGGCTCTCAGCCAAATCAAAGCCATGTCCCACAAATCCTTCTCCTGTCACACACTGACACCTTATGGGGATTCAGAGTGTCGCCACGGAGAACGGCTTTGGCTGGCGTGGGGCCTTGCGAGAGACGAGAGACGGGGCGGGCCGGGGCCGCGTCTGGCAGGAGGCGAGACAAAGAGCAAGAGGCGAGACAAAGAGTAGGATAGTTAACGGGAGATTGGGCGAGGAGATGGTAATCTGTAGCCCTTGGAGATGTAAAACATATAACCTTAGAAGCTGAAGTTTGTAGCTGCTGAACTGTGGGTTTGGAACAGTATATAAAGATGTGACTCGTGCGAGAAAATTTGGCTTTGCATGCGGCCGGCGAAGTCCGTGTTCCATCACCGACAACACCCTTCTGTTTTTCTAGCAGATCTTCCTTCAGCTCCAGCCGCAGCCCTGCTTGGTGCTGGCTGCGTGCGACATGAGTTTCAGGGCAATTGCTCCGGGGGGTTTTATAATTCAGCCTTGCTGTGCAGAAGTGGGAGGGGGACGGCGACCTGTCCTGGTGTTACACTTTGAAACCCCAGCTAACACAAGGGCACTCCCAGGGCCCAAGAACAGGAATGGCAAAAGCTGTTAACGTGTTCTAGAGGTTTTTATAGCTCCTCTTCATCTCCCCGGCTGACTGTTTTTGGATGTCAGAAACACTCAGCATTGCTGCTGCTCTTGGGGAGAATAGAGCGAGTTCTGTGAGGCAAGGCGGTGAGTGGAGAGTGAGGGGAGGTGGTCTGTCACTCTGTCCTGTTCCAAGATCCTCTGGGCTTTCACCCTTGTCAGACAGAGGATAATCACCCTCCCATATTTCCCTTAGAAACCATCCCAACACTGCTGAGAGCAGATCGATCCACCACAGCCCATCAAATGTCCATCCCCTTCTCGAGGTCTCAGCCCCACATTGGTAGCCAAATACACACATGGCTCATTTCACCAACCCAACAGCACTTTGTCCATCATCAAACTTTTGTGTCTCACTGTGGGGCTTCCCTGTGCCTGATCTCTTCCTGCCAGCACTCACAGACCCCATATCTCTGTGCACTCTCCTTGGCCCTACAGAAACCTGCCTGTGTGCAGGGCACTGGCTGGGGACAGGTTCTGTTTGCAGGTGGGAGAAAGGACAGGTCAGACTAAGCCTGGCGGGTCCAGCAAAGGTGATGCCGGTGCTCTCCGTGGGCAGAGGAGTGCCTTGAAAGCACTTTAGGAAACTCCTGCAGAGCACTCAAGTTACACTTCCCATGCCTTAGGGACTCTTAAAAATGAAGAATTCCTTTATCACTTCCCCCCCTCCCATTCCCCAAGAGTAGGAAACGGAGAACACTCTCAGGAAATTTCAGCTTTATAGAAAGGCTTGTCTTGGAAATATTACTGGACTGAGCCTAAGCCCTGAGCATGTCCTCATGTTCTACACCAGGGATACTCAGAGAATGTACTTCCTGAATCCACAGTCAGTGGCATGTTCCAGCTTGAGGAGATCATTTCAGGAACTGCAGCTGCTTTGTCCTGCAGCCAGAGGCTTCCTGTGTCAAGGGCTGGGAATGATTCTCCCCCGGTCACTTGTCAGCATCTTCCCAGCCCTAACTGATGGAACCCCTCTGTGCCTCTGTGCCGTGCCCGGGCTGGCTGCAGGCAGTGCCCCAGCCGCCGGAAAGGCAGATCCTGTCCCTCCCTCATTGCTCGGGACTCTTCCCGGGGCACTGGGATGTGGGCATGTGCAATGCCAAGGGCAGGACCATGGGGTGGCCCCTGCCATGCTGCTGAGCAGCAAAAAAGAGGCAATGAGCCCCCAGGGCTGCAAGGGTCACTTGTCTCCCAACTGGCCCCAGGGGCAGGGACAGCAGCCCTGGCCAAAGTGCTGCAGAAGTTGCCTCTGTCAGGGCCTTGCAGCTTCTGCACATCCCTCTGCCCTCTCTGGCCCAGGCTGTCCTACAGTGTCCGTGCCCTGTGTCTCTGTCCTTGCAGCCTGTCGTCATCCCCCCGGCTGCCCCACCTCAGCGGCCCCTTCCTTTGCTGATGGCTCTGCGTCCTGCTTGGCTCTGCCTTGGCACACAAAGCCTTGGGCTGCTCCAGACTCCTTCTGGGGGACACGTGGCACCACAGCACTGCCCTGGGAGAGAAATTCCTTTCTCCTTGTGTCCAGTCTGGACCTCCCCAGCTGCCCTTTGCATTAATTCTTTCTTTTGCCGGCTGTTCTCTACTATGTCAAAAGGATCCACCATCTCTGAAACCACCCTTCAAGCCCTCCCAGGACTCTCCTCCACTGTCCTCAGGCTCCACTCCACTGAGCACAGAGCCCCTTTGTCCCTATGTAGTGATCATGTGCTTGAGGCCACGGGCACCTGGACAAGAAGGTCGGTTCTTTTCTACAGGAAGGAAACCACAGAACCCCAGTGTTTTGAAGGCAGATGAGAGGCAGCCACCAGAGGCCAAGGCAAGCCAGACCTGTCTGTCCTTGCAGCTTCTGTCTGAAAGCAACCCTTGGACATATGGGGAGTTTTGGAGGTGGAGTTCCATTTCAGCTGTGGGTGCCTGGACCGGAATGACAGCTCTTCTCCCCAGGAAGGAAAGGGCAGAGCCCCAGGGTTTCAAAGGCTGATTAGTGGTGGCTCAAGGAGGCCAAGGCCAGCCAGACCTGTTTGTCTTGGCAGCTTTTGTCTTGGAGCGATCCTTGGATAGAGGGAATTTGGGAGGCCAAATCCCAGTTTTGTCCATGGACGTCTGGCCAAGAAGGACAGTTCTTTTCCATTGGCAGAAAAGTGAGGAGCCCCAGTGTTTCAAAGGCAGATGAGAGCTGGCCCTCAGGAATGCAAGGGAAGCTGGACATTCCTGGCAGCTTTTGTCTGGGAGCTATTCCTTGGATATATGGAATTTCAGAGGTGGATTCCCAGTTTTGGCCATGGATGGCTGGACTTGAAAGATGTTTTTCCGTGGGAAGAAGAGCACAGCCCCCCCCGCCCCATGTTTTGAAGGTAGATGAGAGGTGGCCCCTAAGAGGCCAAGGCCAGCCTGAGCTGTCTGTCCTGGCAGGTTTCACATGGGAACAATCCTCGGATAGAATCAAATTTGGAGGTAGAATCCTAATTTCAGCCATGGGTCCCTGGAGGAGAAGGACAGTTCTTTCCCACAGAAAGGAAAGCAAGGAACTCCAGCATTTCAGGGGCAGATGAGAAGCAACCCTCAACATGCCAAGGTCAGCCGGACCAGGCAGGTGGCCCCAGGAGGCCAAGCCAACCAGTCCTGTTCCATGTTCTTTGGATCCTTGGGGCCCTGCAGCATCACAATTTTGTTCCCCTGAGGCCCAGCAATATCACAGTGGTCTCCTTGGCTCTACAGCGACACAAAGGCCCCTTGCTTCCATGAGGCCTTGCTGTGTCAAAACGGTTTCCTTGCTTCCATGGGGCTGCAAAATACCACTATGGCCCACTGGTTCCATGAGGTCACAGAGTGTCACAGTGGTCTCCATGATTCCATAAGGTCCTGCAGTGTCACAATGGTTCCTTGGTGCTATTGGGCTCCTCAGGATCACAGTGGCCCCTTGGTTCCACAAGGCCTGGCTGTGTCACACTGGCCCTTTGCTTCCATGAGACCTTGCAGTGCCACAATGGTTTCCTTGGTTCTATGAGGCCCTGTGGTGTCACAATGGCCCCTTGATTCCATTGGGCCTCTTACTGTTACGTAGTTCTTAGTTCCGTGATGCCCTGTAGTGTCACAGTGGTCTCCTTGGCTCCATGGTGCCACGCAGTGTCCCAAGGGCCCCTTGGTTCTATGAGGCCTGGCTGTGTCACAATGGCCCCTGGCTCCCATGAGGCCCTGTGATGTCACAATGGTCTCATTGGTTCCACGAGGCCCTGCAGTTCCACAATGGCCCTTCGGTGTCACAAGGCCTTGAAGTGTCATAATAGTCTCAGCGGGTTCCCCCGCTGCTTCACAATGGCCTCCTTGGTTCCGTGATGCCCCGTAGCGTAACAATGGTATCCTTGCTTCCACACAGTCAGAATGGCCCCGTGGCCTCATGGAGCCCCACAGTGTCACTGCGATCCCCTTGATTCCACGAGGCCCTGCCGTGCTACAATGACCCCTTGGTTATACAAGGCCCTGCAGTGTCACAATGGCCCCTTGGTTCTGAAGTGTGCAAGAGCCTAATAATAGGAGAAAGGCTCCAAAAAATGCTTTGTCATTATCACTGCTCAACACCAGAAAGGCTTCAAAAGTGCTTCGTCATTATGGCTGCTTATCATAATCACTTTTGAACGCCTGGAAACTACGTGCCGTACGGGCCGTGCATAGCCCGCCTTGAGGCCCATGAAAAGGAAGGCAAAACTGGCGCAAAATGTGGAGGCGAAAGTGAAAGGTAGAATCCCTGCCCTTTGCCTTTCCCCACACCACCACCATCGCCAGCCACGAGACACCCTGAGGCCTCCGGGAGCCGACGCCGCCCGCCTGGGGAGAACCCCCCAATCCTTCACCCCTGGACTGAAATCCCGAGTGAGTTGTGCAACCCCTACCCCTGCTCCTTCGTCCCAGGCGGACCGAGGTTCAGCTGCAAGCATGGAGCCTGCATCTCGGAGGACGGGCCGCCGCTTTCCAGCCCAACTGCTCCAGAGATGGGAAGAGGCAGATAAGACGCTTCAAACAGCAGAAAAAAAAAAGGCAAAAACTTCTCCACTTCCCCCACCCTGTCTCAGCAGCAACAAAGGTAGCACAGTGTGGTGGTGACTTATCCTATGCTTTTAGAGTAACCTTGGCTTTTTCTAACTCTTCTCTACTTTTCTCCTTCTTTCTCTTTGCCTCTCTTACCATTAGATAAACAGATACCCATTTTTTTGGCACCAACATTTAATCTTGTTTGGTTTTAATCTCGTCTCTGGGAATATTTTCAACCTTCAAAGTTCTTTCCTTTTATACGCAGAGATTTTGTTTTCTTTGCCCTTCTGGGTGTAAATCGGATAGTAACAAAGTGTCATAATGGTCTCCACGCTTCCATGAGGCCCCACGATGTCACAATGGACTTTTGGTTCCATGAACTTTCGTACTGTCAGCAACAGTCTCCTTGGGTCCGCAGTGTCACAATGGACCCTTGGCTCCATGAGGTTCAGTAGCGTAACATGGACGCCTTGATTCCATGAGGTTGTGTAGTGTCACAATGATCTCCTTGCTTCTGCGGCCCTGCTGTGTAACAATGGGCCTGTGGTTCCATGAAGTTCTGTACTGTCAACCATGATCTCCTTGCTTGCACAGTGTCATAACTGACCCTTGGTTCCATGAGGCGCCTGGCCTCCAACAGCCTCTAAGAGACCCTTATGGCCCCTCAAGGCCCCTCACAGCCCCTCATGACCCCTCAATGCCCCTCACAGCTCCCCAGGGCCCCTCATGGCAGCTCACAGTCCCTCACAGTTCATGGCCCCTCATGACCCTTCACAGCCCCTAACAATCTCTCATGGCCCCTCACAGCACCTCATGGCCCCTCACAGCACCTCATGGCCCCTCATGGCCCCTCACGGCCCCTCACGACTCCTCATGACCCTTCACAGCCCCTAACAAGCCCTCATGGCGCCTCACAGCCCTTCACAGCCCCTCATGGCCTCTCACAGCCCAAGGCGTGGGACTCCTTCCGAAGGAGAAGAGATCGGGCTCTGCTTGTTCTCCGTTTATTGTATTTTATTCTCTTCTCTGTATTTCCTTTCGTTCCCAGCCCGCCCGTCCCGCAGAGCGACTCCTTCAGGGACCCGGCGTGGCACAAACCCCTCGGGGCGGCTCCAACAGAGCCCCGCCCGCCGCCGCTCCCCGAGGCCTCCCCGCTGCTCCCCGGCCATCGGACACCGCAGGCCGACCTGGCCCCTTCTTCTTCTTCCTCTTCCTCCTCCTCCTGCCGGGATTCAGCCCCCGCCGCCGCCCGGCTCCTTCTGCCGCTCCTGCCCGGCACGAAGCGGCGCTGCTGCTGACGGGGCCGGAGCGCGGCTGCCCCGCGACTGCCCCGCGCCTCAGGGCCGGGCCGGGCAGTGACCGCACGGCTGGGGAGGGACCCCCGCTGGACACGGCAAGGATTCCTGTCCCTCCGGGGGAAGCACGGACTCACCGAAACTCCCATCCCTTCTCCGTGCGCCGCTGGCCAGAGGAGGGACGGAAACGGGGATTGCTCTGGAGTTTTACATTCAATCCTTACAAAGCAGAGTCACAGATGGAGCTCCGCTTTCAGCTTCAAACGAGGGAATCCAACGGGAGCGCTGGCGCTTCTGTAACCTCAAGCTGTTCCTTGATACTCGACACTTTAGTTCTGGCCATAGGAAGCCCTTCAGCAGCAATGGCTCTGCCAGGCACTGGTTTCTGGCTCACACCCAGCTCGGAGCTTGGACAAGGAACCCAAAGTCCCAGGAGAAGAAGCTCTGCTGTTACTTTCTTTATTCAGAGTTCTTTTTATTATATTTTAGATATCATCTCTATTTTACTGGATTTTTTTCTTTTTCTAAAATCTTGTGTTTATTCTCTCTTTGCCCCCTCCAGCCCTTGTCCCCCTCCCGGAGGTTTGTGGGGCACTGCTGTCCCTCAGCCCTTCCTGCCCCAGCACCCGCGGCCGCTCCGGTGCCCTCAGGCCCCAGCTCAAAGCGAAACCACAAAACCCTCTGGAAAGAAAGCCGGTCTGGGGGAAAACCCTGCAGGGGGAATTGAATGCCACGGACAGCGATTGCTGAGAGTTGGAGATTCCAAACACTCCAAGGGGCCGGAGGGAACCGCGCTGCAGCCTCGGGGCCTCCCTGGGGCACTGCGGGGACCCCCGAGCAGAGCGACTCTTCCCGCTCCCCAAAATCCGCAGCTTTGGGTCAGCTGAGGAAAGGAGCTGGAAAAAGGGTCTGGAAAGGGGCTGGAGCCCAAGGGGACCCCTCAGCCTTGGCCCGGAGCAGCCGCAGGAAAATGCCCCGGAAACCAAGGGAATCGATTACTTATGAGGAATTTTGGAACTCTTTCCGCTGCTGTTTCCAGAAGGTCCCGGCCGGGTCCTGCTGGGAGGAGCCGGGGGCGGGGAGGGGCCTCAGGGCTTAACTGGGGAGAAAAGTTGAACTGGGGCAAGGAAACTTTAATGGTGGGGAGAAAATGTGAACGGAGGGGATTTGAATGGGAGGGGATGATTTGAATTGGGCAGAGAAAATGAACTGGGGGAGGAGCCCCCCAGCCCTCGGCTGTGCCCCGAAGATGCTGCCAGCGGTTCCCCTGCTCCCACCCCCCGGGCTGGGGGCACGGAGCTGCCGCTGCTCCCCAGGAATGCCACGGGATAAAAACTCCACTCAAGCTTTTATGTTCCCAGTCATTCCCAAGAAGATCCCACTTGCCCCCAACATGGTCCCAGTTGTTCCCAGTCATGTCCTGTATGGTTCCTTTCACTCTCAGTCCCTCCCAGTAGGAGTAAGGTACAGCCCCAGTCACTTCCAGTATGAACCCAGCCACTCCCAGTCAGTCCCTCTATGATGCCTTTTGCCTCATCATGGACCCAGTTGCTCAAAGCATGATCCCAGTATGAGTCCAGTCACCCCCAGTATGATTCCAGGTAACTTCCCAGTATGAGTCTGGTTTGATCCCTGTCACCCCCAGTATGATCCCAGTCACTCCCAGATACTCCCAGCACTATGCCAGTCACTGCAACATGACCCTGTCACTCCCACTATGATCCCAGTATGACCCCAGTATGGACCAGCTGCTCCCAGGATGATCCCAGTTGCCCCCTGCATCTTTCCAATTGTGCCCTTTCACCACCACTGTGGTTCCAGTCACTCCCAGTACAATCCCAGTCATTCCCAGTATGATGCAAATCACTCCCAGTATATCCCAGCAGCACCCATTGGGCCTCAGTATGTTCCCAGTAACCCTCAGTGTGGTCCCAATATATCCCAGTATAATTCCTGGTGCTCCAAATCTGGCCCTGTCCAGTCCTGATCCTGGTCCCAGTGTATCCTCCTGTCCCATTCTGTCCCAGTCCATCCCATTCTGTCCCAGTCCATTCCGGTCCCTTCCCGTCAGCCGCCGCCGTTTTCCGGATCCTTCTGCAGTCCACCCCCTCCCAAAGCTGCCTCTCCGCCCCCCAAGATGCTGACGGGGATCAGGGGCTTCGTGTTGGGCTTTGTCTTCCTGACGCTGGGGCTCGGCTTCTACCTGCGCAAGCAGGTGACGGGAGGGGCCCAGGGGTCGTGTCCCCCCTCCCCCGGAGCTCTGAGGTCCCCCAGGGCCCCCCCGCCCGGTGTCACCCCCTTTGCTCTGCCCACAGAGCTCCTGAGCCACCGGCGGCCGCAGCCCCTCCCCGTGGCCTCGGGCCCGGCCGGGACCCCTCGCCCCATCCCCGGCGATGATTTTGGGGGGTCGTGTGTCCCCCCCAGCCCCGCTGTCACTCTGCCCCTGCCCGGCTGCTCCCAGTGTTTCCAGGAAGGCTTCCCAGTTCGCCCCGGTCCCGTTTATTGGGGAACAGTGGGAAGGGACTTTGGGGGATCCCGCGGGGGGACCGAGAGTGGAGGGGGCAGAACTGGCCCCAGGATGGATCGAGAATGGGGACCCCCGTGTGTCACCCCTGTGTCACCCCCCCCCGGGGGGCCCTTGGGAGGCACCTGAACCCCAAATCGGCACCCAGCGAACCCCAAAGGCGCAGAGACCCCCCCCCTAAGCCGCCCCACAGCTCCCAACGACCAACCAAAATCCCCCGCGAGTATCAGATAATCAGAGAAGGCGTTGAACAACCTTCAGCCAATCAGAGCGCGCGGCGCTGGTGACTCACCAGTTGCCAGGCAGACCCGCAGCGCTCAGCGCTCCCCACCCGGACCCCGCCTGCGCCCCCCCCTCGCTCCCAGCGCCCCCCGCCAGAGCCCAGCGCTGCCCCAGCCCGACCTCTCCCGGCTCCATCCCGGCTCCTCCCGCGGGATGCGACCGCGCTGGGAAAACGGGGGGCCAAGGGTGGGCGCTGGGCCCGGGGGGAGCAGGAGAAGGGGAGGAGGAGAAGGAGAAGGAGGCACCTTTTAATGATATTTTATTGAGTCTCATTTTTTAGAGACCGGGATCAATACTCCCCGGTCGTCAGGGCGAGTCCCTCAGGGCTGCGGGACCCTGCTGCCGGCTCACCCCGTGCCAGCCCAGCGCCAGCGCTCAGCGGGGCTTTGGCTTCCCGTGCCCTTTCCCGTGTCCCCAGCCCAGCGTCACCACCCCCGTGTCCCCAGGTCGTGCCCCACCCCTGCCCCCCTCCCCCTTTGTCGAGACACGGAGGATGAGAATCTCCCCACCATCCACCCCAAGAGTTCCCCCGAGCCCATTTCCTCTCGTGCTTTCCCTTGGGAGCAGACCCCCACCCCTCCTGGCTGCCCCCTCCTGTCAGGGACTTGGAGAGAGCCAGGTCCCCCCTGAGCCTCCTTTCCTCCAGGCTCAGCCCCCTCAGATCCCTCAGCTGCCCCTCAGAAGTCCTCCAGAGCCTTCCCCAGCTCCATTCCCATCTCTGGACGTGCTCCAGCCCCTCCATGTCTTTCTTGCACTTTGAAGCCCAATCGCTGCCCTGTCGCTGCAGGTGCCAAAACCCCAGGGAGACTCCTTGGAAATGGGGGTAGAGAGGAGCCCTTCAAAGGGAAACGTGTGCAAAACTGCTCCCAATGGCCGAGCGGGTTTGGTGCGGCTGCGGGAGGAAGAGATGCTCCGGGACTCCGCCTCGGCCCCGGAGCGGAGCGGCCCGTGCTGCCCCGGGGCGCGCCGGGCTCGGCCGTGGGGCGCGCGGGGGGGAACGGACACACGGGCACCGGACACACGGACACGCGGACAAACGCTCCCAGCGCTTCAGCGGCAGCAGCGGCAGCAGCGGCAGCAGCGCAAAAGCAGCGAGTCCACGAACCCTCTGCGTCCCTTCTCCTGCTCCTCCTCTCCCTCTCCCAGTGCCTCGCACCCTCTCCCGCTCTCCCTTTCGTCCCCAACCCCCCCTCCCGCGGCCTCCCTCTCCCCATGCCAGGCGGGGCCATGAGCCCGGCCCGCCCCCGGCCCCGGGCGGGGCTGCCCCCTCCCCGCCCCCGGGCGTCCCGCCGCGGTCCCGCCTCCGCCCGGCTCTCGCCGTCCTGGCTGTGGCGCTGCTGGGCGGGCATCAGTGCCTGGCTCCTGGGCACCATCGCCAGCCCCTGGCTCCGGCTGGCCCGACCCCGACCCCGGTCCCGGCCTCGGCTCCTCCCGGGGCCCGCCGGGGACACAGGCGGCGCGGCCGCTCCCGCCGCCTCCGCAGCGTCTTCCCCGCTCCGAGCTCCGCCGCTCTTGAGCGCGGCCGCCGGCCCCGAGCCGCCGGTGGCCCCTCCAAAAGAGCCCCCATGTGGGGATGGCCGGCCCGGGGCGGTTGAGCGGCGCTCGGGGGCCGTTCCTGGCCCCGGGCCGAGCGCTGACGGCCGCGTCTCGCGGGCACGGAAGGCGCAGCAGGGCCTGAAGGAGCGCTACCGGCTGGGTTCGCTGCTGGGGCGCGGCGGCTTCGGCAGCGTCTTCGCGGCCACGCGGCTCTCGGACGGCGCCCCGGTGAGTGGCGGGGCCGGCGGCGGGCGCAGGAGGCGGGGGGCAAAGGAGGAGGAGAAGGAGCATGGGGCTGGGCACGGCGGGCGGCGAGCTCAGCCCGCTGCTCCCCTTGCCTTGCAGGTGGCCATCAAACGGGTGCCGCGGAACCGCATCGACCATTGGGGCGAGCTGGTGAGTGAGCGAGGGGCAGCGAGAGAAGCCGGGGCGCGACGGGCGGGGATGAGCCGAGGCCCGGCAGGGTGGAAGGCGCCAGAACACTTCGAGGGAGAGCGGCCGTGGGGCCAGCGGAGCGCGCAGAGCGTCCCCGGCTGGCTGAGGGCTTCCCGAGCCCCGGCACGGCATCAGCTCCGCTGACAGCACCGTGCTCCTCCCACAGCCCGACGGCACCCGAGCACCACTGGAGATCGTGCTGCTGGACAAGGTGTCCGCTGGCTTCCCTGGCATCGTCCAGCTCCACGAGTGGCTGGAGCTCCCCAACAACATGGTGATGGTGCTGGAGCGCCCGGAGCAGTCTCAGGACCTCCTTCACTTCATTTGGGCACGGGGCTTCCTGTGCGAGGAGGTGGCGCGGCACCTGTTCCGCCAGGTGCTGGAGGCCGTGCGGCACTGCACCAGCTGCGGGGTCCTGCACCGGGACATCAAACCGGAGAACATCCTGGTTGACCTGGCAACCGGGCAGGCCAAACTCATTGACTTTGGCTGTGGCACCTACCTGCAAGCCGCAGCCTACACCAGCTTTGCAGGTGAGCCCACGCAGGGGGAGGCTCCTGGTAGCAGCATCTCACAGCCCAACATCTCACGGCCCAACATCTCACAGCCCAACATCTCACAGCCCAACATCTCACAGCCCAAGCTGGCTGTGGCAGGGGGGGATTCTCCCTTTTGCTGCCAGTCATGGCAGCCGGAGTCTTCAGCTGAGCTGCTTTTGAGCGACGCTGGCTGAAGGGCTATTTTCCAGCCTTGCTGGCAGCCTTTCGCCAGCCACTCTGCCCAGGACTGGCGCTGGGGCTGGGGCAGCCAGCGCCACAGAAACACCCGTGGGTGGGGGTAGCAGAGAGGGGGGCCCAGAACCTGTGCTCCAGCCCGTTTGGTGTGCAGGCGAGACAGGGCTCGGACTGCTCTGCTGCCCGTGCTTGCCTTGGCTTAAGAATGGTTTCTGGGGCAGTGCAGGCAGGGAGGATGAAAGCGTGGTTTTTCCCCAGCACCAAGTGGGTTTTTCCTTTGCATGGAATGCTCGGGCCTTGCCAGGGCTTCCGCTGCCCTCTTGCGACACCAGCGGCTTCTTTTCCAACCCCCAGTTTGTACGCAAGTCACAGGCGCTGGCGAGAGGGCAGCGGGTCACGCCGCGTGCCGCTGCTGCGGCCCCCGCATGCCCAGGGATGCTGGGGCGAGGCTCTGGGAGCAGGCAGCGTCCCCCTGAAGAACTCCACCTCTATTCCATAGGAACACCGTCCTACAGCCCCCCGGAATGGACCCTGTTAGGCTGGTACCACGGCGAGGCAGCGACCGTCTGGTCCCTGGGCATCGTGCTGCACCAGATGGTCTGCGGGGAGCACCCTTTCAGGAGGGGCTGGCACAGCACCTGGGGCCGGCTCTCGCTCCCACGACGGCTCTCTCCAGGTGGATCCTCGTCTCTGCAGCACGGGGGGAATAGCAGTGCTGGGAGACAGCAGCAGGCTCAGGAGCATCCCGCACTGGCAGCTGCTGAGCAGGTGGCAATGTCCTGCTCTCCTGCTCTCCTCCAAAGGAAAGAATTGATGGCAAAGTTTAGGCACAGCCCTGAGCACACGCAGCACGGCCTGGCCATGGCAAGAGTGGGGCAAAGCGGACAGGAGCCTTCTGCAACTGACTGGCGCTTTCTGCTTTCTCTCCGCAGAGTGCCAGGATCTCATCCGACGGTGTTTAACCGTGCTCTCCTCGGAAAGGCCCTCATTAGAAGACCTGTCCTGTGATCCTTGGATGCAGGATATTCACATGCCGTAGGAGAAGGGAGAGAGCCACACGCACGCTTTGACCCAGGGAGCCGGTAAGTTACAGCTGCACACGCGCCTTGGCAGGAAGCAGCAAAGAAAGGCAGAGTTTTTGTCCTGCCTGAATCGCTGCGCAGGGCTCCTCAGCTGGGCATGCGCAGCCCTGCTGCTGGAGCTGAGCTGCTCTTCCCAGCACTGGTGGCCCCCATGCCAGCTGCTTTTGCTTGTTCTGCTTCAGCGACAGCCGGGGCCCTGGGCAGAGCACTGACAGCCTGCTCCAGCCCCAGGGAAGAAGGAGCCCCTGGAGAAGCTGTGCCAGGTGCGGCTGCTGCTGCTGGAGACATGGAGGGTGACATCAGGGATGACAAGCTCTTCCTCCACCTGGCAAGCTGAAGATGATGGACTTCAATTGTGGCACCTTCTCCAAAGCCAGGCTCCACAGCGAATTTGCAGATGAGTCCACACGCAGGGGGATGCTCCCAGATTTGTGCATTGCACGGCCTGGCCAGGAAGCAAAGTTTTCCCCCTTTGCTGGGGCGGATGCAACCAGTTCTTCAGTCGGCTGCCAAGCTGCTTTTTGGCAGGGCTGGGGGGATGGGCTGGACTGGTTTTGAACTGGGAATCTGCTCCTGGCTCTGCCAACAGCCCCCAGCACCCACCGTGGCCTGCGCTGGGGCTGGGGCAGCCAGCCCGACACAAACAAAGCCCCATGGTGGGAGCAGAGGTTGGACACCAGAAGCTGTGCATGGGCTGCTTTGCTCTGCAGGCAAGGAAGGGCTTGGGCTGCTCCACTGCCCGTGTTGGCTTTGGGCTCAGCATGACTTTTGGGGGCAGTGCAGGGGGGAGGCAGAAAGCGTGGGCTGCCCTGGCCCGTGGGTGGGTTTTTCCCTCACATGGCGGGCTTGGGCCTTCCTCAAGGCCCCAGCAGAGAGAAGATTTTTTACCTTTTTCCTTGTTTTCCCTTTTTGTCTGTAATCTCTTTTCATTGATTTATGGTTTGTTTTTCCAAAGGAAGCATTCTAGGTGCTGTCTGGTCCGGATGGCGAAGTGCTTGGGAGCAGCTGTGGTGTGGATGGGACGTGCCCTTGGAGAAGGGCTGAGGACACCGTTTGGGAGCAGCTTTTCCTCTGGCGGTGGGAGGCGTGAGGTGGGTGCCCGTCCTCTTGGCACGGCTGGGATAAGGGCTTTTGGGAGACACAGAGCTGGGAAAAAACATCCCTTAAACACAGCATAGGAATCAGTGTAGATACAGACAGGAGAAGTATTCTGTGCCTCACGTTGGAAAACACTCCAAACAGCTCTCAGCTCGCCAGCTTGGGCGCCGCCTTCCCCTCTGTGATAATTCCTTCACCTGAGGAGGTGTGCAGGGCTACAGCCTTGTATTTCCACACCTTTCTTTCTCGCTTGGCAGAAGCATCTGTAAACCAAGAATTTGCTGACTGTTCAGGGGGAAAAAGGAGGGGCTACTTTAATGGCTGAGGCAGGTTTGTCCTTGCTGCTACCCAAGTTTTCAGTCTGTTGGATTGCCAGATCTTTTACAGCTCCTTCAGTTACTGAGAAGACGCTACAATAATGTTCAATCTGAGCATACCACTCCCTTCCTGAGGCCCTCTGGGCCACCCCGTCAGGTGGGGGGGTCCCAGTAGAGACTGCCTTAATAACTTTGAAAGGGCCTCTCAAAACAATTGGTTGTTGTTGTGCAATCTTCTCCACTTCTAGGAGAGCTAAGCTAACCACAAGCAATCCTTTCTCCCCGGTAGTGTACCTTTTTTCAGCATCTTTGAAGCCACAGGAGTAAAAACCTACAGGCCTCGTCGGACCCTCAGGATCCTGCTGCCATATGTGTACTGACAGCCCTGAGGAGGCAAATCCCCATTTCCCCATGGAAAGGATCTGTAGGGTGAATAGGGCCCAGGGCTTGGTGAGCTGTTGCTTCAAAAACCAACAATTGCAATGCTTCTTCTTGAGAAGCACTCCATTCCCATTTTACCCTTTTCTCAACAAGTTATAAAGAGGTCTGGCAATTATGGAAAAATCTGAGATGTGTTTTCTCCAGAACACTAATAATCCTAAAGCATGTTGGAGATCTTTTTTGGATTCGGGCATTTTAATCTGATCTAAAGAGGTTAGGGTATCGGGTGGGATACATGTCATACCTCCTTTCCACCAAATTCCCCAAAATTTCACTTCGTGTGAAGGGTTTTGGATTTTTTCGGAGGGAATTTGCAAATCAAGGCTTTCTAAGTGGGAGGTTATTTTCTGTTTGGTATCTCTCACTCCTTCTATTTCATCTCCCACAAGGATATCATCAATGTATTGATAAACAGCCACATTGTCAGCTTTGGGTACTTTTTCTGACTCTTGGGCTGAAGCGTGATGAGCCAGGGTGGGGGAATGTTTGTACCCTTGGGGAAGCCGAGTGAAAGTGTATTGCTGTCCTTCCCATGTGAAAGCAGAACGGTCCATATCTTCTGGCTGTAAAGGTATCATAAAAAACATGTCTTGGACATCTATAGGTGCCATGATTGAATGAGCCTTTTCTTGAATCAATGTTATGATTTCTGCCAGATTTGGGACGGCTGCTGTAAGAGGGTCTGCGTTGGCATTTAGCCTGCGAAAATCTATTGTCAGCCTCCACTTCCCATTAGGCTTTGGCACTGGCCACACCGGAGAATTGAAAGGAGAATGAGTATGAACTATTCCTCCTTGTTCTCGCAGCTCCTGTATCACTGGCTTGATGCCCTCTTTGGCACCCAGGGGAGGGGGTATTGTTTCACATCAGTTACTTTGCTGAATGGTGGGGAGGGTGCGGCTTGGAGCAGTCTGACGTTAAAACGTGGTGTGCCAAAAGACCACAGGAGACCCTCTGAGTCCTCCCACTGCCTCCCAGCAAGGGCATTCATCCCTAATAAATTGGTTGGAATATCTCCAATCACCATATGAATAGAGAGTTGGTTTTCCTCTCCAGGCAAAGGGAGCTTGACTAAGGCCACATCCATAGATTCTGTCGTTCCCAAGGCATTTAAAACACAATATGGGTTCTTTGTTGGGACAATTGCACACCTCTGGGCATCTTTCTTTGTCAGCGCAGAAATTTGTGCCCCAGTGTCAATCAGAAAAGTTACAGGTGCCTGTTTAGGGCCTGTAATAGCTGTGACCATTATATCACCTGTTTTATTTCTAGTCAGCATTCTCAGGTATACCCATGCTCTGTCTCTTCGCCCACTGACAGGAGATGGAGGGTCTGGTTTCCCTGGTTTTGATCACTGGTTAGAATCACTTTGTTGCTTTTGTACTTGAAGACAGAGGAACGCACTGCCTGAGGAGAAAAGGGCAGACAGCCCCGTTTCTTTAGATGTGAAATCACATAGTACATGAAATCATGAAATGTTCTCGGGTTTGGTTTTTTAACAAAGTGTCTTGTTTTAAAAGTCACCTGTCTGCTAAGGAAGGCGGGAACCTTCCTGGAATGGCAAGAAGACTGCTCTCTCCAAATCATGATAGCTTCGAAAATGATGGGGCTGAAAAAATGCAGGCAAGGAGTAGCAGTTCTTTAGTACAGAACATGCCCGGAACAAAGCCCAGCACAAACCCAGGAGGTTCCCCCGCCGAGGGTCGTGGTTGCCCTTTGCTGTAGTTCCGGCCACGCCCGGCAGGGGCCGCTGGCGGCTGCGGCGGGCGCGGGGCGGGGCCGGGATCCCGCGCGGCCGGCGGGGGGCGGGGCTAAGGCCGCTGCGGCCGGCGGGGGGCGGGGCCAGGGGCACGCGCGGCCGGCAGGGGGCGCTCCGCTGCACGCTCGGACCCTCAGCGGGGCGGGGGCAGCGGCGGCTCGGACACAACGGAGCCGAGGGAGCGATTCCCCGGGCACTCAGGGCACGGCGGGCACAGCCCGGCTCCAGGCGGAACACCGTGCACCGTCTGTGCATTCCCGAGCGGCAGGGAGGCAGGGAAAGCAGGCACATTCGATCACATTGCCGAATTGCAGCCTAGCAAAGTCCCGAAGCCGAATGCACAAAAGCTCCCGCAGCAACCACGCAAGCGACTGCCCCGATCGGCCGGCGGAAGGGAAGCAGGCAGTTTTACACCGCAGTCACTGAATTCCAGGATTGCCGTAAGTCTCGCGCAGAGCGTACACCTTTTGCACGATGTGCGGCTGCCTGGGCAGCCTTTAAAAACACGTGCCCTAAAGCAAAGCCCTCCATCCTCCCCAAGGTTTCCCGGCTGCCAAATCCTAAAGATACAGCGACAATCTTCTTGGTGCAAAAGATCATGGGATAGATACCTTATGGTTAGGAATCCCCACCCAAGCCGGTGTCCTTCCAGGGAGTTGGAGAGAGAGGGAAGGTCCTCCCCGAGCCTCCTTTTCTCCAGGCTGAGCCCCCCCATCTCCCTCAGCCGCTTCTCCTCAGACTTGTGCTCCAGAGCCTGCCCCAGCTCAGTTCCCTTGTCTGGACACGCTCCAGCACCTCAAAGTCTTTCTTGCAGTGAGGGACCCAAAACTGACCCCACGATTCGAGTGGGGCCTCAGAGGTGCCCAAAACAGCAGGACAGTCACTGCCCTGGTCCTGCTGGCCGCACTGTTGCTGACCCAGGCCAGGATGCCAATGATAGAAGCGAAATGGCCAATCAAAATTTATAAAGAAATGACATTTATTATGCGACTGAAATATCGGTTTCAAAAGCCACGATCGAGAAAAGCAGCTCCGAGCCCGGCGTCGGAGCTGGGTGAACACGCATAGATCTGATCTCTATCGCACCAGACATCCCAAGTTCACGCCTGCTGCTTTGGCTGGTCCCTTCTTATACAGTTTTTGGGTGAAGTCCGAATTAATTCTATTCTTCTCGTATTCATGAAGTTTTCCTGTCCTGGAATTGGGCTGCACAAAGCCTTTCCTGGGTCTGATGAATCGTCCATCCTGGGTGATGAGTGGGTCATTTCTGCTGATGGATGGGCCACCTCTGGTTCCTGGAACAGTTATTTTTAGTTCCTGGAATGTCCAATTCCTTATCAGATGAGATGTAGATACCAGAAGGTGTTGATCAAATCGTCATAGTGCAAATGTCCCGGTGATAAGATCCAACCCCACCTAGGTCGAATCCTCACTTATTGTGAGAGAACTTCTTTTGGTGTTGTGAAATTTTTCTCTCAGCCAAGCTGGTGGAGGGGGGGTTGAAACTTTGTCTCTACATGGTCTGATTGCATTCTAGTTTTATATATAACAGCACGAATTACATACTTTATTTATAACACCAATGTCCTTCTTGGCCACCTGGGCACACCTGGGCTCGTGTTCAGCAGCTCTTGGCCAGCACCCCCAGGTCTTTTTCTGCGGGGCCATTGGAAATTGCACAGAACGGTCAGTGCAATGTGGGGAGTTTAGTAACAACTGCAGGCAGCCCAATCGGATTTAGGGACTCTGTGGCCGCTTTGCTAACAAGTCAAGGCGGCCCAGTTCCCCTGAAGGGCTCTGTGGCCGCCTAAAGTAACCAGCCCGTAGCGCTGCAGGGGGATGTTGTGAGCCAAGTGCAGGTGTAAACGATGTCCTTGGACACCGATTCCCGCTCTTGCAGAACGTTTGGGTTTCTGCAGCGATCCCTCCTGCCCGGCCGTGCTGGCGGCGCAGCCCCGGAGGAGCGGCCGCTCCGCGAGGGCCCCGCGGCCGCCGCTCCCCAGGGCCCGGCCGAGCGCTCGGCGCGCGCAGAGGGACAGGGGGCGGAGCCTGCGCCGCTCGCGCCGCTCGGGCCGCGGGCGCAGCGCGCGCCACCAATGGGGAGCCGCGGGACGGGCGGGGCTCGGCGGGGATTGAGCGGGGCCGCGGGGCGGGGGCGGGGCCCGGAGGGGCCGGGGCCGCTGAGGGGCCGCGGGTGCGGCAGAGCGGGAGCGGCGGCGGCGGGGCGGGCGCGGGCAGCGGGCTGCGGTGGGGGAGTGACCCCCGGCGAGGGAGTGACCGAGCCCCGGCGGGGGACTGACAGAGCCCCGGTGAGGGAGTGACCGGCCCCCGGCGGGGGACTGACAGAGCCCCGGGGAGGAGCGGCCCCGGGCGTGTGGGTGGGTGCGTTCCTTCCTTGCCGGGGGTGGGATCGGGCCTGGAAGGAAGCCAGCCGCGTGGGCAAAGGGGAGCGGCGAGCCGCCTTCCCGTCACATGGCTTCTGCAAAGAAGCCTAGGGACTACTAGAGGGAGTGGCCTTCAAATGAGACAGTGGGGATTGGGATGACAGATTAACGTTGTTTTTTCGCTGTTGGGGTGGTCAGGCGTTGGCACAGGTTGCCCAGGGAGGTGGTGGTTGCAGAGGGTACGGTCAGGCTCAGTCAATGTGCAGAGAATGGATCAGGGTGAGGGAAGTCAGTGCGTAGTTCAGACTATAGGATGGTGATCTTTACCGTAAGAAGTGTTTGATCAGAGCGAAAGAAAGCTGTAGTGCATGTTGCACAGAGAGAATCAGGTGTTGCCGAGTAAGTCACTCTCCATTCCCACTGATTTTTGCTGGGATGGGATTCTATCTTGTTTTCTGTGGTGTAAATGACATCTATGGAGCAAGGAGTCTGGGCAAAAGCATCCAATTGACAAGGTGCAGTACAGGTAATGTTATAGCAGTAGCAATTTGTCAAATTAAGAAAGGCAGTTAAGTTTGCAGGATTTTATTTCCAGAGGTTTATGAGAATGTGGTGAAACTTGTTTTTTCCTTTTGCCTGTATGTGTAAGTAATGAGCTGTATATTATCTATGCATCTTAAAAGAAATTTCCAGTTAGCAGGAAGTTTAAGGGATTATTTTGATATCATTGCAGTGTTCCAAGCGGTGTCCCACTAATGTCACCCTTGAAAACTGGAATGTGAAGGACCAACAGCTTGCTCATCTTCATGCCTGGGTCCCTTTGTTGCATGCATGGCAGTGCTGTTAAATTTGTTTCTTCCAGAATTTAAAAAAAAAAAAAAAAATTGGAGGATTGTTGGGGGTGTGTATTGGATTAACTTTTGTCCTGATATTTCCTATTTATTGCTACTCTGTGGTCAATGTCACCGCTCAAGTTTGAAGATCCCCTCTCAAATCTCTGTAGTATGCTGGGAATTTCAAATATAGAAGTGTCAATATTTGCAAAAGATTGGGTTAACTAAAATCGAATGGGAAAACACAGCCAAAGCTTCCGGTAATTACTTGGAGCAGTAACCAAGTTGTTTGGTTGGATGATTGTAGGAAGAAAAGTTACAAATGCTCCCTTGAGGAGGGCACAAGAGGCTGAGCAACTCCCAGACTGCCTTAGATCTGCCTAAGGAAAAGAATCCATGCCAGTGCTGTGGTGTATAACCATTGTGGATTGTCAGCATTCCATTTCCGGATGGAATGGAGTGGGGAGAGGGGAACTTGCAATACCTCTGGGAAGGGAGGATGCCTTCCCACCTGGGAAAGCTCTGTCACAAATGGCATTTCTGAGCTCAGGGCTCCATCTCTGCAGCATAAGGGTGGTTGCAAAGGAATGGGATTGCTCGGTTCCAGTTTCACTCTGACCGTGAGAATGTCAACAGGAGAATGTGCTGTTGCCTCGTGGTGGCAGCCAAACTATTTGCTGCTCTTCCTTAGCAGTCTGAGGTTCTGATCATGTGTTAACCGAGAGCTGCACTGCCTCAATTGGTTCTATTCAATAATGCAGAGCCTTCACTCAAGGTTAGAAGTGATGTGCAGTTGAAGATAAAACTGTAATAGCATCTTTTTTCTGCTTTATTTCCTACAAGATAAAGTCTCAATGTGTGTATCAAATCAAAAACTGGCTTTACTTTTAGATGATGGATACAGATCTATGTTATGGCTACTGGACAGGTAATGAAACTATTTATTTTAAATGATGCTATCAAAACTTGAAAAATATATTTTCCATTAAAAATGCAAAAAATTTTTGCCGTCCAAGGAAATGTAAAATGTGTGTTTTATCATCTTCCTGTAGTATAAATCAAACCAACAAAAACTATCTAGTGTCTGTTGCACCAGCTACATCTCTATAAAGTAGCCTGGAAAGATTCGAGAATCGGTACAAGAATAAACCAAAGGAAAGTTCTTCTGAGAAGAGGGAGTGAAAACAGGAAACAATGAGTTCCGAAGGGAAAAGTATAAAAGAGAGAAACAATTGCCAATGTTTTTGCAAAAATAAAAAAAGCACAAAGATGTGTGGTTACATCTTGTAGCTAGAGGATCTGGAGAACTGTATTGTATATTTTAAAATTCTAATCTGGACAGAGACAATGTGTAATCCAGGTTATGAACTAAGAAGAGTTGTAAGAGTTATGAGGCATAGTCACGATAAAAGTTGTGAGAATGAGCTGAAACAAACTCTGTGTCCACTATAAAAGAGTTCCAGAAGAGATGATGAACTCATGGCTGGCATAGAGCAGTCGAGTTACGAAGCCTTTCTTGTTTCAGCAGGATAGAGAAAAGAGGAGGCCTCCAGTAAGGCGCTCCCAGAAGCCAGAGGCAGAGCAGCAATTGTCCTGGAGCTGCCAGTTCCCTGACCGAGGTTCCAAGAAGGATGGGGCGGTACCAGAGGAGAAGACTTTGGGTGTGGTGCTGGACAAAAGCCTCCAGCAGCAAAGGCAGATGTACCCATCTGCAGGGCACTTAGAGCCATCAGCAATGGAGAAGAAGGATGAGGATGAATTGCACAGGTCGGATCCTCCTGGCAGGAGATTTGACCATAGCCAGTACCCTGTGAGAGCTGCAGGACTGGAGACAGAGGAAGCCCTTTGGACAGGACTGGCTGCTCCCTCAGAGCCGCAGCTCTCAGCAGAAGCGGCTCATTGCTGAGGATGCACCTGGCCAGGAAGAGGCTTGCAGAGGAGTAGGAGTCCAGCTCATTGCAGTCAGGGAATGGCTGAGGGATGTTTGCCAGCAGCAACTTTGCTGGAGGTGCCAGTTCCAGTCCGTGACTTGCAGGATGCTGTGGCGCTGCCATAGGAGAAGGCCTTTGGCCAACTCCATGGTGCTAGAGAAGGTCCTCGCGCAGCAAAGGCAGGTGTTTGCAGCTGCAGGGAATTCCCTGATGTCAGCAGTGGAGGAGCAGAATGAGGAGGATCTCCACACTTGGGATACTTGTGGCAAGAGCCTCCATCCCTGCCAGAGGCCCGGTGAGAACTGCCGGAGCACAGACGGAGGAAGGCCTTTGGACAGGTGCAAGGTAAGAATGATGCATGGTCCCCAGTCGTGGTGTGAGCAGGAACATTTCTTCCAAGCATCTCTGGCTTTTAGAATAGTTTCACTCTCAGGTTTGAATAGCATGAGCCTGGAAAGCCAGTAGTCTAAATGTTCAGATGTCTGCTACCCAATAGTAGACATGAACTCAAGTCTCTCCTAGCAACATCAGGCTTTTTCCCGAAGCCAAGTGCTGGGAGGGGAATTTCTTCTGCAAAACTCCTGTGCTTCTGCTGCTTGTTCCATTTTAGAAAGTTTCTCCATCGGCCCTGCCTTGATTGAATAGTCCTTTCTCTTCTAACTAGAAGCTGCAGGTTCTCTTCTTACGAGTTGTCTTTGTTTTGTTTGCCCAGGGACAGGAGTCCCTGCTCCCCCAGAGGCAAGGCGATGTGCAGAAGCGGCTCGTGGCTGAGGATGCAGATGGGCAGGAAAGGGCTGGAAGTAAGAACTGGAGCCAGGCCGTGTGCAAGAAGATTTCCCCAGAGAAAAGCATCCCAGCAGCAAGTGACCTGGAGGTGCCAGTTGCCAGTCCATGACTCCAAGGATGCTGCGGCGCTGCCAAAGGTGAAGAGCCTGAGAGAGCTGCCAGACCAGATCCTGCAGCAGGAAAGGCAGATGTTGGCAGCTGCAGGGAATTCCCTGACATCAGCAGTGGAGGAGCAGGATGAGGAAGATCTCCACCCTTAACCCTCCTCCTCCTCATCCTCCAGCACCTCGTCCACCGCCTCCTCCTCCTCCTCATCCTCCTCCTCATCCTGCTCCTCATCGTCCTACTCATCCAAATCCTGGTCGTCGTCGTCGTCGTCGTCGTCGTCCTCCTCCTCCTCCTCCACCTCCTCCTCTTCCTCCTCCTCCTCTTCCTCCTCCTCCTCCTCCTCCTCCTCCTCCTCCTCCTCTCACCTCCTCCTCCTCCTCCTCCTCCTCCTCCTCCTTCCTCCTCCTCGTCCTCCTCTTCTTCGTCGTCATCGTCGTCTTCGTCGTCGTCGTCGTCGTCGTCGTCCTCCCTCCTCCTCCTCCTCCTCTTCCTCCTCCTCC